>NC_081410.1:649202617-649552617 GCF_030272615.1 Cryptomeria japonica
GCAGTACAAGACACTGAATTTATATAATCCATTTTGTAAGTCAGTGAGACTTCCCATTTTGTATTTGAGTAGTGAGGTCTAGGCACTTGGCCTTCCTGCATGTGTAGGCCCCTCTTGTAGCTGTAATATTCTCTTATTGGCCAATAAGCGAATATTGTGGGTCACAAATCCCACTAAGGTTTTTCCCACACCGGGTTTCCTCGTTAAAATATTGTGTTATGGTGTGTTTTTCATGTGGTTGCTTTTGTCTCTATTTAATGCATTACTTTATGTTTATCGGTACACAATATTAATATGCTCTACATGTTTTAAGTTAAGAAAATCTTATAACCGATTAGATACTAATTCACCCCCCCCCTCTCAGTATCTATGGGAATCCTAACAATTGGTATCAGAGCTTGGTCCTCTATTTTTAGAAGCCTAACAACTTGAGGAAGATCTTGACACCAGTAGACATGGAAAACTTGATGAAGCAACTTGAAGGATCTCTCTCAGACTATGATGTAGAAAAATTGAAAAATATCAAACTTGAAGATGATCTAAAGGCTACTCAGGATATCATTCAAGCACTTTAAGAAAATCTTACTATTTCAAGAAACAAGAGAAGAGAACTTTGTGAAAAGATGCAAAATGAGAATGATGAAAAAGAAACTCTTAATGATATGATAAACAAGCTGAAGCAAGAGAACATGACAACAAAGAATGAGATGCAGGATATGACTATGAGATTCTGTAAAGAAATTGAAGATAGAAAGAAGAATGAAGAAGATTTGACTAGAAGACTAAGTGATGTTGCAAATGAGAACACAAGACTTAGCTATGAAAATGATTTGTTGAAGATAGATCTGATGTACACACAAAATGACTCAAATGAACTGATGAGGTAGAAAGAAGTCTTAGAAATAGAACTAGATACTGCAAATCAACATAAAGAGAAATTCAAGAAAAGCTCAGAAGAACTTGGTGACTTGTTGAAGAATCAAAAACCTAAAGGTGACACTTGTGGAATTGACTTTGAAGTTGGTGAAAGCTCTGGTACTACAAACACACAGGATCATAGCAAACCGGTAAGACAACCTACTGCTTATAAATTCAAAGAAAAATGCTTTAACTGTAACTGTAAAGTGGAAAATCGCGATCGAACCCTAGTTGTTCTCCCCTCTTCCGACTCCGAGGAGAGAGAAGGGAGGTTCGCTAGGATTCGATGGTTTTCACTTAGGGGAGAGACTTTACATTCAAAAGAGGGGTTGAAACTCATAACATCCAATCCCACGCAATGCAAGATTGGATGCTAAATGAATTTCAAGGGTTAGGAAAGCAAGGCTACCCTCTTTTGTAAAGAATGCTGTTAAGGAAATTAAGCTAAGCATGCATAGAAAGTCATAAAGATTCGCTTATAAACTGAGTTCAGGTTATAGGATGAAGCTGCGAACCTGGAATTAGCAGTAAAATGTTGATACAGCGCTGTCCTGCAAATTTGAGCAAAAGTTGTCGGGACGATGGCGCCCGGCGCCACGGTCCTCCGAAAAATCCGCGAAACGAAGGGGGATCTGTTCGTCTCTGCACAAGGATTCCAGATCTTCAATTTCAGCCGCGTACCTACAACCTACACATAGAAAAGCGAAGACGATTGGGGGGTTAGGGATTGGGGGTTTGCCTTTAGGTCAAACCCTGGTTTTGGAATTAACCAAGAAATGAGCAAGAGCTGTAAATGTAAATGACTGTAAAACAAGTACTAATACCTTGTTCTAAGGATGTTGGTATCCTTATGTGTGAAGGTTTAGATGTTGTATGTTGTATGTTGTATGTTGTAGCATGTAGTATGTGATCTCCTCTTCAATGGTTGAATCCTTGTCTTGAATGCAACACTTAGCCTTGAAGGGAGACTTGAGATGATCAATTGCTTGAAGGAATGCTTGAATGCTTGAATGCTTGAGTATAATTTCCATGCCTTGTACACATATCATCCTCATATCCCCAAATGAGAGAGAAAAATGTAGTTTATATACTTGTCATTTAGGGCTGATAGACTAATTTTCCCGACCTTAGGCCGACCAAGGAAAGTTAATTTCCAAATTGCAAACAAAAAGACCCGAGCCCCTTAGGAGACCGGGCCCAAAATAGGACCCAGGGACCAGGGCGCTGGGCGCTCTGGTCCCACCTCCCGGGACAGCAGGGTGCAAGGAGGTTCAGGCCAGGGTGCTTGAAAAATGCAGTTTTCAGTGTCGTGAGCAAGTTTCAGGGTCTCCATTCAGGTTGCGCGTTGTGTCGCCATCGTGAAGACCGAAATGCAGTCGAAATTGCAAGTGTCGCAATTTTAGGACGCTACATTTAGCCCCCACTTTAGCGGGAGTATAAGCGTACGCTCATACTTCCGGTAAAGTACAAGGAAACAACATTGAAAGACTTTCACCACGTCAAGGAGGCAAGATACACCAAGCCCCCAGTGGACTAAGGATCTTACGACTTCGATTGACAAAGTAAAAGGGAAGATCACGAGGGAGAACCATGACTGTCAGTAGTAAGGTTCCCTCACTATGAGTCATGCAAGAAAGATATCAAAAATTTTCAAGGAAAGGTTAAATTTACCAAGAAATTTTCAAGTATCTTGAAAAGATATGAACGGGATGTATGCCCCCCTATGTTAAAGCGATCGCACACGCCTCACCGGGGGTGATTGTTTTAACGTAGTGATACATATAAGAAATGAGAAAGGAGCACGTTATCGCAAGGATTTAGCCCCCAAGTGTGAGATAAACCCAAGGATAATAGACACAAAACACAAAGCACGAGGTGACCTCGCTTTCCTCGGGGTCAGTATGCTGTATGATTATTCATGTATATATATCATATGTATGTATGCATAATTGTTCTTCATTCCCCAATCAAGGAAGGTCACCTAGAAGAAGGGAACACATGTGTCTTTTGAGTCAACATGAGAGAGATTGAGAGATCTCAATGCTTTGCATCGTCCTCAAGTAGACAACACCAAGGACAACAAATAGAAGAATGAGAATAACATATAGAAGAAGTAACAAAAGAGAGGGGGAGAGAGTCTACTATGCTAATGTAACTAGTCTAGCACGTCATCTACCCCCCAATCTTGCTGATCAATGTTTCGGGAAGGCAGGGAACACGCTAGTGGAGGAACATCCAGCACAACAGATGGAGCTATCACAAGATCCAAACAAGGGCTATGTTCATGTTCCGAGCCACATTGTTCTTGTCTAGGAGCTAAGATAAGTGCTTTAGAAAATTCGTTAGATAAATGGTTATCAACATCAACAAGTTCATATTCACTATCAGAAGCAAGAGGAGTAACATTTTCATCTATATCATCATCAAGATTTATAAAAATAGGATCTTTAAATAGCACAGGATCAAGACCATCATGCATCTTATGTTTAGGAGATTTAGGCTCAATGTCCGGCTAAGGAGAAAATGGAATAATGCTTGTTGAAGGTGTTTTTGGAGATTGCAAAGTTTGAGCTCTAAGACGACGCTTTCGCCGGCGTTCACGTGCAGAACGATTTCGTCTAGTCTTAGTAGGAAGTTGCGAAGACTGAGGAGGAGGAATGTTCTCATCCTTAGCACTTGGGTGTTTAGGTTGTGGTCTCTTAGGCTGGATAATAGGAGAAGCAGAAGGTCTCTTCTCTCTATAAAAAGAAGGAGGAGGAACTGCTCCATACAAAGGAGGAATTTTTGGTTTAGGGAGAAGACCAAGTCCATCATGACGAGGAGGTATAGGTCTACTCTTAGGAAGTTTATTAGGTATAGACATAGTCACATCCATAGGGATGGGTTGGGAATCTTCTTGAGGAAAGACATTAGTTTTATCTTTCAAAAGAAGAACTTCCTTCTCAAGAATGATAGGAATGTCAAGTTTAGGTGTTCTAGGTTCACTTAGAGATAGGATCATATCTGTTTTCCACTTTTGATAAGATTTGAAAAGATGATCACTTCGCGGAGGAAGAGATTGGAATTGTTTAGGCCAAAAGTAATCAAGAGGAACACTAGAGGTTCTTTCAGCTGGTTTAAAGAGACTATGATTGACAGTAACAACTTCACCATTATGGGGAAATTTCAAACACTTATGAATAGGAGAAGCAATAGCTTTCATGGAAGATAGCCAAGGATAGCCAAGCTTCACAGAAAATTGTTCGGAAGATGGAATAATAACAAAGTTCACATCAAGAGATTTGTTATGGACCTCAATAGGCAATGTAATAGAACCAATTGCAGTAGAAGAAAATGCATCAAATAATTTCACAATCACATCTGTTTTGTCATAGATCACTTGATTCAATTGCAAATTAAAAAGAAATTCTTCAGTAATAACATTAACCATGCACAAAGGATCAATAAGCACTCCACGACAAGGTGTATTCTTTACTTTTGCAACTATGTATAAAGGACCATCAGGTGCCCTAATGGTTTCGCTAGAATCAAATGTGATGGAAGGTTCTTCAGGGATTTCTTGCTGCTCTACAAAGTTAATCACATTCGGAGTCATAGACACAAGACCATCAGATGAGAGAGAGGAATCATTAGTCTCAATTGCATTAGAGGTATGAGAAGGCAATGGATCAGTGAAAATATAAAGATTTTGATTAGGAGGAGCTACAGATGTATTGCCTTTATCATTCACTCCAGAAACAGAAATAGTATTATTATCAATCAAATCTTGAATTTTACCCTTTAAAGAAAAACATTTTTCAGTATCATGCCCAGGCTGATGATGAAATTGACAAAAGGATTTGTTATCAAAATAAGGTGAAGTAATCTTTGCAAGATCGATTTGTCTTATAGGAGGAAGAGTAAGCACATTTTTTTCCAATAACTTATTCATAATACTATGCAATGATTCATTCAAAGGAGTATACTTTCTTTCTTTTTTGAAAAATTTAGAAATAGGAGGCACAGCTGATGCTGCATTCACATTGTTGTTGATGATGTTTTCATTGAATTTGATGGAATCTCTGTTCGGTTTAAACTTCCCAAATGGTTGTTGACTGCTATCACCCTTATCACTCGGAGCCATAGGATGTGATTGTTCCAATTGACTCACAGTCAGTTGATAATTGTGAAGAGTTGCACACAACTGTTGGAAAGAGGTAAACTCAGAAAACAGAAGTTTGTCTCGAATATCTTTTTGTAAATTAGAAATAAAGATTCTTTGAATGTCATTGTCAGGCACTGGAAAAGAAATTTGAGCATACAAATGCTTATATCTACCAATGAAATCAGTCACTTTTTCTTTAACACCTTGTTTACAATGCATTAAATCAATCAAAGTAACTTTAGGACTTATATTGTTTTGAAATTGTTGAATGAAAGCATTTGCAAGTTGTTCGAAAGAAGTAATAGAATAAGAAGGCAACGAGCAATACCATTGTAGGGCTTTGTCTCTTAATGTTCTAGTAAATAGTTTTGCAAGCAACCTTTGGTCATAAGCAAAATCGGTACAAATTGTTTGAAAAGTCTTAACATGTGTTAGAGGATCTCCTTTACCATTATAAAGTTCCAAATGCGGGATTTCAACATGTTTAGGAGGAATAGCTCGGACAATGTCAAGAGAAAGTGGGCTCGCAACATCAAATGTGGGCACACTAAACTTAGATTGATTCATAGAGGCAATTTGTTGCTGTAAAGAAGAGACAGTTTGTGCTAGATTGTTAATGGTCGCTTCAGTCGAAGAATTCATATTGGATGTGTTAGATTGAGATGGAGGTGTTATGTTATTGAAAGAAGGTAGAGAGTAAGGTGGTGGGACCCTATGATAATTAGTCATAGGAGATGATTGGACAGGAGGAACACTACAAGGAAGAATAGAATGATTAAATGAATTGCCCCCTTGTGTCATGTTCATTTGTGAAGATGTAATAGGAACACTCATTGAAGGGACGAATGAAGAAATCGGATTGAATGAAGGAATAGGGTTAATTGAAGAAGAGGGATTGCCCCCATGACTTGTGATCACAGGGGGAATATCTTGTATAGAGGTAGCCATGATGTTTGATGTAAAGGTAGGTATACTAGCAATAGGAGTCGTCAAAGGAATAGAATGATTGTCTTGGGTAGGAGGTTGTGTATAACCTAAGGTTTCAGCACAACTCTTCATAGGCATCACATTTGAATCCACAATGTGTGCAATACCACGCAAAATATCAATTCCATTCTTATCACTTTGAAGCATACGTTTTAGACCCTCAATTAAAGGAAGAGCTTGACTATCAGGGTATTCTTGAGACATCCATTGTCGAAAATCGTCAAATTGGTTATCCAATTTTGAAAGTTGTTCTACAGAAACCTCATGGAGAGCTTCTTCATCATTAGGAGGATTAGAGGAATTACCCATGTCCTCGTTAAAAAGGCCATTCAAATTAGGTTCCATCTCCTCAGTAGTTAAACCTCAGAAAGACTTAATTCTACGACTTCGTCTAACGGGAATAGTGTAAGTAGGGCTTATTGTTGTAAAACTCATGCACTAGAGAAGGAGAGAAAATTTTGAATTTAGAGGTAGCAATTTTCAGTAAGATCAACCAATTTTCTGGATTTAAGCTGTTAAATGCAATCACAACAGTCTCCCGAAATTTCAGAAAAAATGTCCGGGACCCTGGCGCCCGGAGTGCAACACGGTCCCTGCAACTTTTTTCGAAATTTGCAGGGATGAAAGGTATGATGATTTTAGAGTTAATCTGAAAAAATTGAGTGATTTTACGATCTGTAGATAGGCCAAATTAAAGTTGCAATCTCAAAATTGAACCCTATCAAGATTGTCGAAAAATGCAAAATTTGAATTTTAAAAAAGAGAGGGAAACTGAAATTTTGAATTTTATGATTTTAGAGGGAATGTCAAAAGCAATGCAAATTTTGAAATTCAAAAATTGACTCAATTTCACGCAAAA
Source organism: Cryptomeria japonica (assembly GCF_030272615.1). Taxonomy (NCBI): domain Eukaryota; kingdom Viridiplantae; phylum Streptophyta; class Pinopsida; order Cupressales; family Cupressaceae; genus Cryptomeria; species Cryptomeria japonica. The sequence continues at coordinate 649,209,526 of NC_081410.1, forward strand.
TTCAATTTTGAAAGCAGAAATCGAAGTTGTTGTAATTAAGCACTTAATTTCAAAAGTCACAAAATGCAAGAATTTGAATAAAGCACTGAAATTTCGAATGAATGCAAACACAATTTTCAGATTTATGATAATAAAAACGCAATTTTGACACAAGATTTTAATTTTAATGACTTTTGAATGATTAGAAGCCTTAAACCAAGCAAACACAAGACCAACTTTGACTGTAATTTTGAAAGTGTTATAATTGACAAAATCAGCCAAAATTTTGGATTTTAGCAGGAAAATACAGCAAGATCTCGCTCCCGAAATTTTGGAAAAAATGTCGGGGACAATGGCGCTCGGAGTGCAACACGGTCCTCGCAACTTTTTTCCAAATTTTTCAGGGATGAAAGATATTGTGATTTTATTGCGGAATCCAAAGTTACAGCTGATTTGGAGATGTTTTGATTGGTCAAATTGTCGGACAAAGGTTGAATTAAGAGGGTTTCAAAAATTAGGGTTTTGACATTTAACCACTTAATTTTCAGAATTAAAGCACAAATATGAATTGAAAATTTGTAATAGAAAGGCAGATCTGAAACAGGCATTAACATTTAGACATTTCGCAAGTTCAATTACCAAAAAGAAAATTTAGGGTTTTTATGCAATCACCTCTAAAATTTTGCAAAAGATCAAACATGGAAATGTAATCAATTTTTTCAGATCTAAGCATGAAAAATCAGAAAGGATGTTCACGTCGGGTTCACCAAAATGTAAAGCGGAAAATCGTGATCGAACCCTAGTTGTTCTCCCCTCTTCCGACTTCGAGGAGAGAGAAGGGAGGTTCGCTAGGATTCGATGGTTTTCACTTAGGGGAGAGACTTTACATTCAAAAGAGGGGTTGAAACTCATAACATCCAATCCCACGCAATGCAAGATTGGATGCTAAATGAATTTCAAGGGTTAGGAAAGCAAGGCTACCCTCTTTTGTAAAGAATGCTGTTAAGGAAATTAAGCTAAGCATGCATAGAAAGTCATAAAGATTCGCTTATAAACTGAGTTCGGGTTATAGGATGAAGCTGCGGACCTGGAATTAGCAGTAAAATGTTGATACAGCGCTGTCCTGCAAATTTGAGCAAAAGTTGTCGGGACGATGGCGCCCGACACCACGGTCCTCCGAAAAATCCACAAAACGAAGGGGGATCTGTTCGTCTCTGCACAAGGATTCCAGATCTTCAATTTCAGCCACGTACCTGCAACCTGCACACAGAAAAGCGAAGACAATTGGGGGGTTAGGGATTGGGGGTTTTCCTTTAGGTCAAACCCCGGTTTTTGAATTAACCAAGAAATGAGCAAGAGCTGTAAATGTAAATGACTGTAAAACAAGTACTAATACCTTGTTCTAAGGATGTTGGTATCCTTATGTGCGAAGGTTTAGATGTTGTATGTTGTATGTTGTATGTTGTAGCATGTAGTATGTGATCTCCTCTTCAATGGTTGAATCCTTGTCTTGAATGCAACACTTAGCCTTGAAGGGAGACTTGAGATGATCAATTGCTTGAAGGAATGCTTGAATGCTTGAATGCTTGAGTATAATTTCCACGCCTTGTACACATATCCTCCCCATATCCCCAAATGAGAGAGAAAAATGTAGTTTATATACTTGTCATTTAGGGCTGATAGACTGATTTTCCCGACCTTAGGCCGACCAGGGAAAGTTAATTTCCAAATTGCAAACAAAAAGACCCGAGCCCCTTAGGAGACCGGGCCCAAAATAGGACCCAGGGACCAGGGCGCTAGGCGCTCTGGTCCCACCTCCCGGGACAGCAGGGTGCAAGGAGGTTCAAGCCAGGGTGCTTGAAAAATGCAGTTTTCAGTGTCGTGAGCAAGTTTCAGGGTCTCCATTCAGGTTGCGTGTTGCGTCGCCATCGTGAAGACCGAAATGCAGTCGAAATTGCAAGTGTCACAATTTTAGGACGCTACAGTAACAAGTATGGTCATAGAGAAAATGAATGTAGATCTAGAAACTGTCAGAATACCAATGCACCCACCTGTCAATGTTCAAAATGCAACAAAGTTGGTCATAACTCTGAGAATTGCAGAATGAATGTAAGATGTTATGTTTGTGGAAGATTTGGACATTTATCTAATCAATGCAAAACACATACCGACATAGGTTATGGAAAGGCTATTCAGAGAAATAATGTGACTTGTTATGCATGTAACAAAATTGGGCATATTGCTAAATTTTGTAGAAGCAGGTCCTCACCAGTAGACAACAAAGGTCCTAGTTTTAAAGAGAAAAGAAAAGGTTGAAGAAGTTAAGAAGGAATTCTCAAAACAATGGATCAGGAAATCAGACCTAAATGGTGTTAGGAATACTCCTCCACCGGTAGAACCAAGCAACACTCCACCAGCAAAACAGAGTAGCACTCCACCGGCAGGAGTCTCTTCATCTAATTGGAGAAATTTCTTTGAGGGTTTGGCAATCAATGAGACATATGCTATTATTTCCTCGGTTGATGGTAAGAAGTTGAAATTACTACTATACCGGTAGTTATGTTAAGTGATTACTTAATCGAAAAGCATTAAATGTGGTAGTTGGTAGTTCGACATTATAAATTAGTATTTTTGGCTCCATTTCACTTCACCAAGCATTCAAACATGTGAAAAGCGCAAAATTTCCAGAGCTAAGGCATTTCGAGCAAAGAGGGAAAGCATTTCAGCAATCAATCTTTCCAAAGGTAGAAAAAGGTATTTATAATCATGGCATCCTCTTCTGTACCTAAATTCATAGCAAACCCTACTGTAGTCAAGGTAATCAAACACCCTAGAACTGTATTTCAGTTAGTTCCTGAGATAGCTAAAAAGGATGATAATGTTGGTGCATTTTCCCAAATTCCCAAAGGAGTTATTTTTGCAGAAGACCCTAGAATGTACATCCATTGCCATATAGAAGAATTAGGAGATGAAGAAATCAAAAAAATGTACAAAACCGTCATATGTGATGATTATGGTAATGTGAAACCTGAACACAAAATTATTGAAACCCTAGGATTCACAAAAATTCTCTGGAATTCCCAAAGGAAGTGATAAGGATAGTATTGAGTAGGGTTCATGGTGAATTCTTTTGGCTAGATTCAGTTCATAAAATTACCAAGGAAGCTGTGAAAGCTGTAACAGGGTTACCTTCCACCGGTAACAGACCAGACAAGACAAAGAAGGTCTCAAATGACCTGGTAATGAACCTAATAGGTGCAACATCCAACAAAATGTCCTTAAGGGTAAATGATGTAACTAACATAAATGTGAGATTCATTAGTATGATTTTAGGTTACAAAACAACACATGCAAACAGACTTAACTCAGTCTCTAGTTTATGCATAAAAAGTGCACATGATATGGTAAATGAGAATGTGAAAATTGATGTATGTGAATGGTTAAAGGATGAATTGATTGACAATTTAGGGAAGATCAAGAAGGATAAGAAAGGAACATTTAGATTTGGCAACTTACTTGTATGCTTAATGCTACACATAACCAAACAGGTGCCCGGTATAGGTATCAAGAACCTTGGATTTGACATACCTGTAGGGAAACAGTTATCAAACTTGTTCAACAACATGGGTGAAAGCAAAAAAAAGAATATTGATGAGTATTTTCAAGCACTCAAGGCCAGAATGAACAAAAGAGTCAGACTGTCATAGGAAATTGTTAACAAATAAAAAGATGATAGATGTTTTGTGATTAAAAAGGATGAGATCTGGATGGAATCAGTTATCCCAAGAACAATTTGGGTTACTAAAATGGGTTATGAGACAGATGATCACATCATTGAAACATATGCTAAACCCCTTCTGGAAGCACCAAATGAACCTAAGGAAGAGGTATTTGGTAGTGCTGAGACCATTGAAAGCCAAATTCAATCAAAGAAGAGAGTGAGGAAAGTAGAAGCAACTGTGAGAAGAGGTTCAAGGTAGGCTAAGCCTATCAAAGAAGATGTACTAAAATAAACCAGTATCACTGAAGATGAGTTACAGGCACAACAACCAGAAACTCACCTCTCACTGGTAGCAACTTCTTCAGAAAGTGACATGCCAGCTGAATTTAAAAGAGTTGTGAGGAAAAGACAACCTTCACCTGTATCCACACCTTCACCTAGAAGAACCAAGCAAAAACAATAGGTATTAAGGCCCCCGGTCAAGAAGTCTACTCCTAAGAAGAAAAAGTTGACACCAAAGAAAAGGACTCAACAAAATATTTCACCGATTGACAGACTGTTGGATGAAATCACAAAAGAAGGACAATTGAAAAACATCAACAAACTATATGACTCACTATTAGTTGATGATAAAGAAAAGGTTGAAAACAGTGTTATTTTACACTTGGATATCTACAAGAAGTTCTTGATGCAAATTGTAGATGAAGTACCAAATGAACTATTCAAGAGACTAGAAGCAAGAAGACAATCTGTTATAGATCTTGACAAGAAAATAAAAATTGAAAAATTACTTGTTGTCTACCCAGTTAACTCTCTGAAAGAAATAGATGACCTAATTGCAGAGGGTAACTGGTCAGTATTCTCCACTGCACACCAACATATTGCACTAATGGTTGGAAGAGTAAATGAGGTTGCAGAAGAAACTAAAAATGCATGGGATATATTCCTTGTTGAGAAAGAAAAACAGGAAGAATATAGAAACCCTAAACCAATCAAGGTATATCAGAAAGACAAGGACAAAGGTAAAGGAAAGGTTGGTGGTCCTCCAAGCATCAAAATAAGAGATAACTTATCCCAACTACCTCTGATTACTTCACCGGTAACAACAACTGAAGATCAACCGACAGATGAGAGTATTGATATAGAGCATACAAATCCTAATCCTGAGGTCTTATACACAGTTGATGTTGATACTCAAAAGGTCAACATTATGATAGACAAGGACACAATCGGTAACACAGATATGGCTAGTGAGCCACCAGTAGCTGACAACATTGATAACACTGAAGGTAAACCGATAGATGGGAAAACAAAGACTCCAACAGATCAACAAACAGAGAGACAAGTAGAGAAACAAGCTCTGGAACAACAATAGGTTCATGTGGAAACAGTGCCATCGGCAATAGCAGAACAACAAAAACCTTTGCTTAAGGAAATGGAAACATAGACTGACCTACGAGAGGTCACTGCAAGCCAGGATATTGCTCCCACCAGCGAAATTTAGAATGTTATCTCTTCAACTGAAGGATTTAAATCAACAAATGTAACTAAAGTTCTTTTAGATTCTATAAATAAAATTACAGATTGTAGTTCACAGGCATATAAAGCTATAGATGACACAATTCCAGTTTTGAAGATGATAGCTCCAAAATACAATGCAGATAATAAGGATTCATTGAGCCAACTCGACACTTTGTCTAAGTACATTACTGACAACATAGTGGTAGTTGAACAAATAAAGGAGGAAGCATTCAAAGAGAGATTAGAAAAAGAAAAACAGAAATTCTTTGAGGAAGAAATAAAGAAGTGTACAAGGGAGTTTGACACACTTCTACCAAAACTATGCAGCACACTCAAGGAGTTCAAAACTTTGTACAAAGACACTTGTAAGGCAAACTTTTTAACAGTTGACATAGACAAGAAAATGAGCAAGATACAGGAGGAAATTAATAAACTTGCTGACAATTTTGTTAATTCACCTGATACATTATCAGTTTTTGAGCAAAAGTTAACTAGTTTTGAGGAACAATTACTGAAGCTAGAGAGAGAAAAGGAGAGAATAATAAACAAGGCTAAGAATTTGAGATTAAGACTGAGTCCAAGACTGGACTATCTAGCATCCCTAAGGAAGGAAATATTTGAGGCACTAGTTCAAGGAAAGAAAACATCGGCAGAGCATATGCAACACCTCACCAATACAGTTCAAAGAATAGAGGTAGCAATAAAAGATAGTAAGAAGTTTTTGGAAAGCATAAATTTGGTTTTGGCAGATCTTTTTCAAATTGTAACCACCCAGTTACAAGGTTGAGATAGAAAACTACAACTCTATTGACACTTTGACAACCTTTGTCATTGATGCCAAAGGGGGAGTAGTAGTATGAGAAAATAATCAACAAAAGATTTATCTTCTCAAGGGGAGCTCACATATTTTTGGTACACAATTTTTGGATTACAAGTTTTGGAATTTTCTCATGAGTGTTGCCATCAATGCCAAAGGGGGAGATTGTTGCCATATGCACACTCTAATGAGACATTGTAGGTGATTGAAGGTTTTATCATTGATGGCAACCTTACAATCCTATGACACCGACAAGGCAATCCACCAGCACTAGCAAAGTTAGATTCTACACCGGCACCGGCAGTGAAAGGAAGCATACCGACATAGAAGCCGATAGGATTTTTGTTGTTAATATATTTTGTTTATTATTGTAAAATCATTGTAAGCCGACTTGGCAAGTTGTAAAATGACTCTTATATAAGAGAGATCATTGTAGAACATTTAATGAGAGATATAGGAATATAATTAGGTGAAAATAAGGCAGACCTATTATGCGAAATATAGGTTAAGGGTTTATGTAAGAAGTAGAGCAGAAACCGGTATTGGATCTGGCATTATAGATGCTATTTTGAAGCAGTACAAGATACTGGATTTATATAATCCATTTTGTAAGTCAGTGAGACTTCCCATTTTGTATTTGAGTAGTGAGGTCTAGGCACTTGGCCTTCCTGCATGTGCAGGCCCCTCTTATAGCAGTAATATTCTCTTATTGGCCAGTAAGTGAATATTGTGGGTTACAAATCCCACTGAGGTTTTTCCCACACCAGGTTTCCTCATTAAAATATTGTGTTATGGTGTGTTTTTCATGTGGTTGCTTTTGTCTATGTTTATTGCATTACTTTCTGTTTACTGGTACACAATATTAATATGCTCTACATGTTTTAAGTTAAAAAAATCTTATAACTGGTTAGATACTGATTCACCCCCCCCTCTCAGTATCTGTGGGAATCCTAACACTAATCAATCAAATATCTTTGCAAGGACTACAAGATGACCTTCTCTTGTCTATGATTTAGCTAGTGGATTGTCTGTTAGGATTCCCAAAGATACTGAGAGGGGGGGGGGGGTGAATCAGTACCTAACCAGTTTCTATATTTTCTGACCTTATTAATTATTTTGCATTCCAAAACAATGTACTGGTAAACAAGAATTAATGCAGTAAATAAGAATAGTAAAGGTAACATAGAAAGCACACCATAACACAAGATGTTTAATGAGGAAACCCGGTGTGGGAAAAACCTCAGTGGGATTTGTGACCCACAATATTCACTCACTGGCCAATGAATGGATATTACTTACAAGAGGGGCCTGCACATGCAAGAAGGCCAATTGCCTAAAGCTCACTACTTAATTACAAAGGAAGTCTCACTGACTTACAAAATGGATTATGAAAATCCAATATAGTGTACTACTACAAAACAACATCTACAATGCCAGATTCAGTACCGGTGTAAGCTCATACAACAACCATAAACCCTTCTACAAAATCTGCCTTAATATTTTCTCTACATATCCATCATATTTTTCTTCTATGTCGTCGCACAAAATGATCTACAAGATCTCATACTTATATATGAGTCTTATTACAATACGCCATGTCAGCTTACAAAAAGACATTACAATTAAATATAAAATACAATAATCAAAATCTTATTGGTTGAGGTGCCGATAAACATTATTACCGTTGCCGGTGAACTATCTGCCAGTGTAGAGTCTGTCAGTATCGGTGTCTGTTGGTGCCATAAGATTGCAAGGTTGCCATCAATGACAATATATTCAATCACCTAAAATTCTCATTGGAGTGTGTAATGCGAACAATCTCCCCCTTTGGAATTGATGGCAACACTCATGAGAAAAATTCAAAATTGCATCCAAAAATTGAAGTCCAAAAATCTTACCAAAACTGTGTGCTCCCCCTGAGTAGATGATCTCTAAGTCATTGGATTTTTATCTTCTCTACTACTCCCCCTTTGACATCAATGACAAAGGTTGTGAAAATTGTCAAATGAGTGCAGTGCTCAGTTAGAACCTTGTAACCAGTTGGTTACAATCTGAAATAGTTCTGCTAATACCAAATTCAGGCTCTAAGTGAACCTGTCACTGTCCTTCAATTTTGCCTCTGTTCTTTGAATTGTACCAATGAGGTGATGCATTTTCTCTTCCAGTGTCTTCTATCCTAGAATAAGTGCCTCAGAGATCTCTTTCCTCAAAGAGATGAGGTTATCCAATTTAGGACTAAGTCTGCATTTAAGATCTTTTGCCTTTCCTTTTATTCTTTCCTTATCTTTCTCCAATTTCTCAAGTTTCTCCTCAAATTCAAAAATTTCCTGCTCAATAACTGATATTGGTTTAGGTGAGCCAATGATATTATCAACTATGTTGTCAATTTCCTTTTGTACTTTGTTGATCTCCTTATCGATATCCACTGTCAAAAGATTTGTCTTACATGTATCTCTATATAGTTCCTTAAACTCCAAAATGGTTTTACTCAGTGTCAGTAAAAGGGTGTCAATGTGTCCCATGCACTTCTTTATTGTCTCATCAAATAATTTATCTTTTTCCTTATCCATTTTCTCTTTAAATGTCTCTTCATTTATTTTATCAACAGTCAATATGTTGTCGGTGATATACTTAGACAATGTGTCTAATTGACTCAAAGAATCTTTATTGTCTATATTGCACTTGGGTGCAATCAATTTAAGAATGGGGATGGTATCATCTATAGCCTTATATGCTAGTGCATTACAATCAGTAATCTTCTTAATGGAACCCAAAAGTACCTCAGTTACATTTGTTGGTCTGAATTCAGTCATGGAAGTATCAAATGACTGTCCAACTACCTTAACAATCTCCATGCTGTCGATGTGAGTAATCACTTTGCTTGCCTCGACCTCTGGTGGTTCATTTTGTGTCTGCATTTCAACTAGCAAAGGTTTAGGTTTCTTAGCAATTTCCGGTGGCACTGTCTCTATATGTACCTGTGAATCAACCTTTTTCTCAACATGTATCTTTGTGCTCTCTACTGCCGGTTTTTCTAATGGTTTCTCTATGGTATCCACTGTCGGTTTCTCTATCTGCACCTCTGCACTCTCCACTACCAGTGATGTAGTAGGTTTCTTTGTATTTTCTCTAGCCAGTTTCTCTGCTTAAATCCCAATCTCAATGTTATCAGCTGATGTTTCAACTGCAACACTGTCAGCCGGTGGCTCAGTAGCCACATCTTTCTTCTCATCAGTGGTCTCCTTATCAACCACAATATTGACCTCCTGAGTATCAATGTTCATTGTGTATAGGATTTTTGATTTAGGATTTGTATCCTCATGTGGAGTCTCCACATCCTCAGTAGCCAGTGTTTCATTTGTCTGAATCGGTGGAGTAATAGAAGGAGGTGGCAAATTGTCTATCACTTTTATATTTGGAACTCCACCTACCTTGCCTTTTCCCTTATCTTTATCCTTTTGGTATACCTTAAAAGCCTTAGGTCTTTTGAGCTCTTCTTGTTTCTCTTTCTCCACAAAGAAAATATCCCATTTATCTGTTGTCTCTTTTGATATCTCATTAACTCTACCAGCCATTAGACTTACATGTCGGTGACCACTAGAAAATAGTGTCTTGTTAGCTTTGTCGATCGGCTCATCAATTTCTTCTACTAATTTCACAAGGTGAACAACAAGTAGCTTCTCAATTTTTATTTTCTTGTCTAACTCCATAATAGCTAACCTTTTAGCATCAAGCCGCCTATACAAATCACTAGGTAAATCATCTACCACCTCTATCAAAACTTTCTTATAAATGTTTAGGTGTAAGATGATACCATTTTCTATGCTTTCCTTTTCCTCATTGGTAAACGTATCATACAATTTTCTAACATTTGATAAATTTCCATCATCTATTATTTCATTCAATAGATTGTCAAGAGGAGGAATAACCTGTTTTTCCTTTTTCTTCCTTTGTGTCATCTTTTTAGTTGGGGGTTTTATTTCATGTTGTTTTTGTCTTAATGTCCTAGTTTTCTTGGGAGGAGGAGAGGATACCGGTGAAGTTTTTCTCTTCCTATCTACTCTTTTAAATTCATCTGGTATTTCACTTTTTGATGAAGCTCCAACCGGTGAAAGGTGAGCTTCCGGTTGTAGGCCTTCCAAATCACTTTCTTTGATACCAGTGATATTCATTACATTTTCCTTTATCTCTTTAACCTACTTAGATGCACTCTTGATATATTTTTCCCTTATCTTCCTTTGTTTCAGAGTTTGTACATCACTTTCTATTGATTGTGCATTTCCAAAGACTTTTTCTTCCAGTTCTCTAGGGGCTTCAAGTAGGGCTTTGACATATGTTTCAATAATGTTCACATCTGCCTCATATCCCATCTCTATCACCCAAACAGTTCTAGGAAGAACTGCTTCCATCCAGATCTCATCCTTCTTAATCACAAAACAAATTTCATTTTGATATTTGTCAACAATACTCTGAGGTAACCTTTCCCTAGTCTTCATTTTTGCTTTAAAGGCTTGGAAATACTTAGTTATTTTGTTTTCCTTGTCTGTACCCATGCCGGTGAAGATATCCAATAGTTTTTTACCTACTGGTATGTCATAACTAAAGTCTTTTCTGCCTATACCGGGAACTTCTTTTGTAATATATAGCATTAGGCATACAAGAAGATTTCCAAATATGAAAGTACCTTTCTTATCTCCTTTGATTTTCTTCAAATTATCAATCAATTCATCCTTAAACCATTCACATACATATATTTTAGCATTATTGTTAACCATATCATATGCACTCTTGATACATAGACTGGAAACTGAGTTTAGTTGGTTAGCATGTGTGGTTTTGTATCCTAAGATCTTGCTAATGAATCTAACATTGTCATCTTTCACATCATTAACTCTCAGCGATTTGTTGTCATAGGTTGCACCAGTTAAAGTCATCACTGTGTTGTTTGGGACTTTCTTGGTCTTATCTGGCCTGCTACCGATGGAAGGTAAGCTAGTCACAACCTTAACTGCTTCTCTAGTGATCTTATTGATAGAGTCTAACCAAAAGAATTCACCATGAACTCTGCTAAGTACAATCCTCACAACTTCCTTAGGAAATTCTGGAATGCCAAGGATTTCCACAAAACCTAGGGTTTCTATAACCTTATGCTCGGGTTTTACAATTCCATTCTCATCATAGATAACATTCTTATACATTTTCATAATTTCATCTGAACTTAGTTCCTCAATATGGCAATGTATGTAAATTCTTGGATCTTCTGCATATGTAACTCCTTTAGGGATTTTAGAAAATGCACCTAGGGTATCATCCTGTTTTGCTACTTCGGGAATAATCTTGAATACGGGCCTAGGGAATTTAACCACTTCAATAATAGTAGGGTTTGCAATGAATTCAAGAGCAGAGGAGGAAGTCATTGATAAATACCTTAATCTGCCCTTTAGTTTTGGATGCTTGAAAGATTTTGCTTCACTTCTCGCTAAGGATGCCTTCACTCGGGTTTTTTACGCTCTTAGGAAATTTGAATGCTCGGTGAGTGAAAAAAAGTGAAAAAGAGTGAAAAACATTGATTTATAATACCTTTTCCTTAAACTACCACAATAAATGCCTGTTGGTTAAGTGAAACTTAACACATCTGCCGGTAAAGAAGAAGTTCATCTTCTCACCATCAACCAAGGGTAAACTTGCATGATTTTCAGTTTGTTGTAGTACCCCCAAAAGGTTTCTTTTTAGTTGGATGAAGAATCTCCTTTCAGTGGAGTGATACTTTGTTCTACCAGTGAAGGAATAGTCTCATCAACATTTTGATCTCTCTTTCTAATCCATTGTTTTGAAAATTCTTTCTTTACTTCATCAACCTTCTCTTTGCCTTTCAAACTGGGTCCTTTGTTATTTTCTGGTGAAGTCTTGCTTCTACAAAATTTTGCAATATGTCCAATCTTGTTACAAGCATAAGAAGTCACATTTTTTTTATGAATAGCCTTTCCATATCCTATGCTGGTTTGTGTTTTGCATTGATTAGATAAGCGTCCAAATCTTCCACAAACATAACATCTTACATTCATTCTACAATTTTCTGAATTGTGACCAATTTTGTTGCATTTAGAACATTGACCGGTGGGTGCATTAGTGTTCTAATAATTTCTATATCTACACTGATTTTCTCTATGACCATACTTGTTACAGTTAAATCATTTCCCATTAAATTTGTAGGCATTAGGTTGTCTTACTAGTTTACTGTGATCATGATTGTTTGCAGTAGTGGAGCTTTCACCAACTTTAAATCCAAGTCCATTAGTATCTCCATTAGGTTTCTGACTTTTCAGCATATCATCAAGTTCTTCTGAACTTTTCTTGAATTTCTCTTTGTGTTGATTTGCAGTAGCCAACTCATTTTCCAAAAAATCCTTCTATCTCATAAGTTTAGTTTTATTATGTTCCATGTGAATCAGATTTGTCTTTAACATATCATTTTCATGACTGAGTCATAGAATTTCATTTCTAGCATCATTGAGTCTCCTAGTCAAGTCATCTTCATTCTTCTTTCTATCTTCAATGTCTTTACAAAATATCATAGTCATGTCTTGCATCTCATTCCTCAAGGTCATATTTTCTTGCCTCATCTTGCTTATCATATCATTAAGATTTTCCTTTTCATCATCATCATTCTGTATCTTCTCATGAAGTTCTCTTCTTTTGTTTCTAGCAATAGTAAGATTCTCCTGAAGTCCTTGAATGAATTTTTGTGCAGTCTTCAAGTCATCTTCAAGTTTAATATTCTTCAACTTTTCTGCATCAAAGTCTGCAAGAGCTATTTCCAATTGCTTTCTCAAGTTTCCCATCTCTACCGGTGTCAGGATCTCCTTCAAGCTATTAGACTTTTGAAATAGAGGACCAGGATCTGATACCAATTGTTAGGATTCCCAAAGATACTGAGAGGGGGGGGTGAATTAGTATCTAACCGATTTCTATATTTTCTAACCTTATTAATTATTTTGCATTCCAAAACAATGTATCGGTAAACAAAAATTAACGCAGTAAATAAGAATAGTAAAGACAACATAGAAAGCACACCATAACAAAATATGTTTAACAAGGAAACCCAGTGTGGGAAAAACCTCAGTGGGATTTGTGACCCACAATATTCACTCAGTGGCCAATGAATGGATATTACTTACAAGAGGGGCCTGCACATGTAGGAAGGCCAAGTGCTTAAAGCTCACTGTTTAATTACAAAGGAACTCTCATTGACTTACAAAATGAATTATGAAAATCTAATATAGTGTACTGCTACAAAACAACATCTGCAATGCTAGATTCAGTACCGGTGTAAGCTCATACAACAACCATAAACCCTTCTATAAAATATGGCTTAATATTCACTCTACATATCCATCATATTTTTCCTCTATGTCGTTGCACAAAATGATCTACAATATCGCATACTTATATATGATTCTTATTACAATATGCCATGTCGGCTTACAAAAATATATTGCGATTAAATATAAAATACAATAATCAAAATCTTGTCGGCTGAGGTGTCGGGAAACATTATTGCTATTGTCGGTGAACTATCTGTCGGTGCAGATTCTGTCGGTGCCATAAAATTGCAAGGTTGACATCAATGACAATACCTTCAATCACCTACAATTCTCATTGGAGTGTGTAATGCCAACATCATCCACATAATATTCATGATATTGTGGATCATGTCATGAAATAGTGTTATCATAGCCCTTTGATATGTTTCTCCTCCATTCTTAAGACCAAACGGCATGATGTTCTAGCAGTATGTTCCCCATGGACAGGTAAATGTCATCTTGTGTTGATCTTCCGGTGCAATCCTAATCTAGTTATATCCTGAGAAACCATCCATTAATGAAAGTATTTTATTCCTAGCAGTCAAGTCAACTATCATGTCTATGTTGGGTAATGGGATATCATTCTTAAGACATGCTTTGTTTAGATCTCAGAAGTCGGTATAGATTCTTATGACCCTAGTGGGCTTAGTCATAGGTACTAGATTGGATATTCATTCTGCATAGTCAATAGGTCGAATAAAGCTCACACCCAAAAGCCTTTGGATTTCTATTTTGACCAGTAATGCAATATGTGGATGCATCTTTCTTAGCTTTTGTTTGTACGGCTTAATTCTTGGTAGCAATGGTAAATGATGTAACACAAATTCTGGATCTAGGTCTGGCATATCTGCATAGGAGCAAATGAAATCGATAGGACGTTGTTTGAAAAACTGTATGAATTTGTCCTTTTCTTCTTGGTTCAATGATTTTGCTAAGTGCATATTACGTACAACTTCTCCTTCTGCTATATTTACTTCTTCAGTTTCTTTCATGAGTAATGTTGAATTCTTTTTTTAAATAGGGAGGTTGTCTAACTCACTCTCACCATTATGATTTCTTTCATATATATCTTTTGTCGCAGAGGCACTTGCCTCTCCAAAGTATGTTTTTCTATCCAGGTCTATAACAAATCCTGTCTTTTGATCACCTTGTAGAAATCCTTCTCTGACACCAAGGAATTCTGCAATAGCTTCATCATTCTCAAACCAATCTAGAGTTGGTTTTCTTTCTCATCCCCAATCAATCGAATGTGAGTGTACAAGGGGTAATTCATTACTCCCTTCTGTTGTAACAGATTTTGATAACATGCATACTTGGTTATTTGAGTGACCTAGTATATTTTCATCATCTATAGGCGATTTATGATATTCTATCATGTCAATTCTTCATGGGCTGGAATCATGATCAAATAGGAATTCAAAGTTGTGAGAATTTGTCTCTCTTTTTATGTATGTTTCAGCTTATGAGGTTGTATCACTTATCTCCTCTTGCTCTTGCATCTGATTTTATTGTAGATTCGTGGTTCTCCTTTGTATGGGGGTCATTGTTCTTAAACCTGGTATAAGTCATTATAGTCTTTCTTCATCTAATTCATTGTGTGTAGCTTGAGTTGTTTCCCTTGGCAAAAGTATTGACAACAACCAAGGATTAGGCTCATTTACTGGTGCTAAGCCTGTGTCCATTACCATATTTGCTTGTGTGGATGTTTCAGATACTATATTGCTGGGTGAATTAGTGCTAGGTTCTTGTAGAACTTGTCTCATATCTTCACCATCTGATTCTGTACTAGGTGATGTTTGTACTTTCTTGCTTGTCTAAGATGAAGAAGGAAATGCTCGTGTTGACAAGTGACTTTGAGATATGTATTCTGATGATAGCCTTGGTCTGTTCAGTATATCTAATGTATTTTGTCTTGCTTCTGTTATATTTGGTACATTTTTATATCCTAACCTATGATTTTTTGGATTTTCGTTTGGTACAACGAGTTCTAATCTTCCTTGCCTTTGTAATCCCAAGCCTATGGTGTGAGGCCTCACCTCGACTCAGTCTAACATTCAGTGGATTTTATATTTAGACTATTATGGATACTTTATTTTGATGCATTTCGAGACTTAGAACTTACATGATTTCAGGATTTGGATAACATTGCTATGACTTGATGATTTTACTTATATGCCTTATGAGATAGAACACTACTTGATTGTTAGATAAAATGATATTGCAATGATAGATGTCGTTATTTAATTTGCAGGACTTTTCTATGATAATAGAACTATGATGTATGGTTAAGTTTATGTGAATTGGGATGAAATTGTTTATGAGAACTTTGCTTGATAAAAGATGTATTTAATCTGTGCTGATGAAAATTGTATGCAAGTGATGATGTGTATTGTTATTCCTTTGAATTATATTATATGTGGATATTTGAAAGTACTAATGTGTTAAATGAGATGCGCCGGAAATTTGCCATGTGACCATGGAAATTACGGAGAACCAAACCTAGACTTATGTATGTTCGTAAGCCAGGGGTTGTCTATTTGGAGAGACAACACCCCGTTTGTGTTGTATTTTATTCGTAACAGTATATGCTGCATGAGTGTTAAGTGTTATTTAAATTTAATGTGTAAAACCACAAGAGACAATTTCATGTTTTATTTTGTAAAAGTGTTTTATTTGTGTCACTTGACACATGTGTGGATTTAAATTTAAATGTTTTATTTGGTCTCTTGGTGGGAAAGTGTTTAATTATAGTTCTTCTTAAATAAAATAATGTGTTGTCATAAATACTTTGGGAATATAATATTTGGGGTGGTCAACATATGTTTGACCCGAAAATAAACTTCAGAGGGGTTTAAAATGGGTTAAATGAACACCCAGGGGTAGTTTAATAGGGTTTCCTAAAGCCCATAAGGTATACCTAGGGGTTAGGGGTAATTTTAGGCAAGTTTCTACTTTTTAATGATCTTTTTAACGCTTTAAAAATTGGCTTTTTTGAGTTGTGCGGAAATTGAAAATTAGAAGTTTAAATCTAATTAAGATTTTTCCTTTTGGAATGAGAGTCTCTTTGCATTCTGCTTTTCTTTCCTTTTTGGTTTTAGAAACTTGTGAGAACTCAGAGAATGAACTTCTTAAACAAGATTTTTGGGAATTGAAGGGTAATCACCCACTCTCCATTTTTGGAGACAAGAGAAATTTTGAAAAGAAAATAATAGGATGGAATAGAAAAATTGACTAAGCGTAGAAGGAAAAAGATTCGTGGATTGGGCAGCTCTTCCTCAAATATCATAATACCTTTGGGCAGATTAAGGTTGGTTTCAATTATTCATTATAATGCCTTCTTCTTGCTTATGTCTGGAAGTATGTTGGTGCAGGAAATCTGTGTTCTTGAAAGTTTTTTTTGAAATTCATTTGGTATTTTTGCATTATGATTTGTTTGTGTTTTGGGAGTTTTCTCAAGACCTCTTACTCTTGGGAGAAAAGAGGATCTTGTGGGTGGTAGCAGTGACAACCCTCGAGTGAGAGACTCTCTTTTGAGAGCGATCACAAGGGATCTTTGTGTGACCCTTGCTGCATGGCCTGTTTGTGCAATGGGGGTCATAAGGAGGGAAATAAGGCTAGAATGCCTTTGGGGGGCATAAGGAATAAGGGGTTGAGATTCTTGAATAATTATTGTGCCATGAGGTGGCTTCTTGTTTATTTCATACTTGCAGTTCTCCTCAGGGTATTGGTCCACTACCACCCTTTGAAAGAGATCATCACCAAAGTGTGGTGCTATGAAGCCAAGTTGGGATTGTGTCTGAAAATCTATATGTATTTGCCTTCTATGTGTTTGCCTGTTTGTTACCCGTCTAGGAATTGGTTCTTCGAGCTTGGGGGTGGCTACCAGTTAGCCTAGGCTGGGAGGTGAGCACTCTGTGGTCATATTTGTGTTTCTATTATGTAGGAAAGTCAGGAGAAGAGAATAGGAACCATGAAAAGATACCGAAGATTATTGTGGAAGATACTTAAATCCATTAGCAAGTATTTGTTTTAATTTGATTCAGAAGTATGCCCTCATTCATAGAAATGAGAGGCAAGTTGTAATTCTTGAAAATAGACTTGAGGTTTATTGTTGTAGCTAAACAAAGAAACATCCTGTAAAATTTGCAGATTATCTTGGAGTTGTAAAAAAAAACTTGTTTTATTTCTACTTCTGTTTTTGTTTCAGAAAAAGAAAAGCCTCCTTGAGTTGCATGCAAAAGCTTCTTTTGTATTATGGAAAAATTAGTTTTCAAATAAATTTTATCTATATTCTACTTGTTGAAAAGTATGAGTTATTTTGCTGAAAGATCCTAAGTATTTAAAAAGAATAAGGGTGTTTTAAGTAATTGTTTTATTAGTGGAAAAATCAATGAATGTGTTTCATTCAGAATAGTATGATGTTTTTTTAAGAAAAAAAAATGTGTTGGAATAAAAGTTTAGCAAAAGATCTACCTCAATTTCTTTTATCAGCAATTAAAATAAATAAATAAAAGAGCCTAAGTTTATATACCAATTATATATATATATATATATATATATATATATATATATATATATATATATATATATATATATATATATATATATATATATATATATATACATACATACATATACATTTATTTGTGCACATGAAATTTTGATTTACATAATGCTTTCCCTTTGTTATCTTGTTTAAAATTTTGTATGTAAATCTTATAAAAAAAAATATATATTTTTATATATATTCACCTTTAAAACTTTTATATATATAAATTTCTATAAATATAAATATATATATATATATATAATATAATTAAAAAAAAAAAAAAACTAAATTATAAAAAAAAGAGGAATTTTGGGATCCACGCGGACCCCACTGTGTGTACACACAGTGCGGGCCGCGCAGCGCCCACTGTGTGCACACACAGTGTGGGCCGCGCGACGCCCACTGTGTGCACACACAGTGCGAGCCGCTTCGGCTCCCACTGTGTGGACACACAGTGGTGCGAGCCGCAAGCGGTGCCCACTGTGTGGACACACAGTGGTGCCGCGCCGCCACTGTGCGTTCACACAGTGGCGCCCACGGCCTTCGCCTTCTTCAAACCCTGCACAAAAAAAATGGCCGCCGCCGTTGTTCGGCCCTGTGGAATTTTAGTGGTAATAAAAAAATAAAGAGATTAAACCCTAGCCCGGGTAGGGCTAGGGTAAATGAAATAAACATGATAGTTTAGAGTTGTTAATATATATATATATATATATATATATATATATATATATAATAGAACCCTAATTAGGGTTGGAAAAATATTGATTATTATTTTGGAAAGTTATTTTTTGTTTAAAAGAATTAAAATATATAAATATATGTAAATATATATATCTATATATATATATATGAATATATATATATATATATATAATAATCTGGTTATAATTTGGAGTAAGTAATTAATAGAGATTTAAATATTTAAATACCTCTGTATTGGTTTCAAATAGGTAGTAAAAGAAAAAAAAAGAAATATACAAATTTATGAATAAAGCCTGGTCTTATAAATTTCAAATGTATTTAGCGTGTTTAAATGTTTAATATTGCCCTAGTTAATTTAATTAGAGCATTAAAATTTTAAAATGGTTGTTTAGACTATTTAGTCATATTGGAGATTGAATTAATTTTCGTCTCCTATTTCTTTAGCGTGATTGATTTAATAAACTTAATGACTAGGTATCTCATGGAGATAAAATTAAACCAGTTAGTTTTCCGCAATTAGAATTAAACAAATTATCGATGCTTGGTTCGTTTCAGAAGTAGCTCGAATATAATTATGGAAATTTCATTAACGCTTGTCGTTTGAGCGAACTTGTTAATTAATCAGTATTTAAAAAAAAAAAAATCGTTCCGTTTTTGCCCTAAATTTTGGGCATGACATATGGTACCATCATACCCATATTTTTGTAGCATCTTGAATCCATTGCCATATTGATCTAGAGGTAATCTGGGTATTGTCATGTCATCTTCTTCTCTATATATCTAGTTATTGACATCTTCATTCAGAGATTATTCTTATAAAACTCTCCACCTAATGAAAGAGCATGAATTTGAGTATTTGATTATTTCTTTTCCTTTGTCTTGTTTCATTACTGTATTTTGAGGCTTCCCAAAAGACCTAGGAGAAAGAGATAATTGTTTTTCATTTGAGGTACTTGAAATAGAGTATTCCCCACAACCAACATCCTTAATCTGTAAAGAAGATGTTGTAGGCGCATTCTTCTATATTTTTGTTATCATTAGAGACTCCATTTGTGTAGTGAGGGGTGTTGCTTGATTAATGGGTACCTAGTTATAAACACTTTCCTTTAAGTGATTACAGTGTTGGAATGGATTTGAATCACCTTTTATGGTGATTTCAATGTCATTGTACGAGAATTTCACACATTGATGAAATATTGATGGTACAGCTTGCATGGTATGAATCTATTGGCGGCCCAATAATATGTTGTACCCTAGTTCTTTGTCCAATACTTGGAAAGTAACCTCTGTTGTTATAGGTCCTACTTGCACTAGTAGCGTAAATATACATTTTGAAGGATGCTCTTCATCATCATATGCTTTTATGTTTATTCTTTTTGAAGGATCAATATGAAGCTCAGAATATCCCAATGCCTTAACCAACTTTAATCTACAAATGTTGAGACTGGCTCCTCCATCTATAAGTACTCTTATGTATGTAAGCTTCTAGATGTAGCAGGTCATTATGGAGAAGTCTATCACTAGGAATATCATGTTCTATGAATGAAATACGGGTACCCTGTGCCAAATTCCCCACCATGGTTTGGAAGGCATTTTCATCTATATCTTTGTCAACTACTGAATCTTGAAGTTCTTTGTCCAGGATAGCTTTATGAGTTTGTGATATACGCAATAGTTTAAAGAGTGATATATGTGTCGGGGTTTTCTTGAGTTTCTCAACAACATTATAGGTCCCTATTGCTGGTGGTGGGTTTGATGGTACTCCTTGTAAAGTTACTTTAGATCTGCGAGTAACTACTGCACAGTCTCTGTCTCTGGGAGATATCGTGATTGTAGCCAATGTATCATCTCTTGTGAAGGAACTGTCTGTAACATATGATGTGTTATCAAGGTTTATTTCATATCCCTTCCTATATTCATCATGTGCAAGTCTAACATCCATGATATGTGTTATAAGTTCATCTTCAAACCATCCCTAATGAAATAGTTTTTCATGCCCCCAGTCCATAAGACAAAGATTCTTGTCTTCATCATATTTTGGTACTTCTGACAGCATGCAAATTTGGTTATCATCATTGTAAGTCTCTTGGTATTTCTCATCATTATCAAGTACTTCTTGTCAATCATCATTTACTACATCTCCTGAGCTAATGACATGAATAGTATAGTCGTATGAGACTTTTGTGTAGTTAGTTGTATTATCTTGTGTTCCCGATGTAGATGTCTTCCCTTTATCATGTTTGAGAAATGGATCCTTAAAGATGGTATGATTCGTGTTTGCTGAAGTTTTGTTGGTGTCAATCGTGATGTCACCTTGATCGATCATGTCTTGGATTAAGTTTTTTAATTTATAGAAACTTGCAATTTTGTGACCTTTAGTACGATGATATTCACAGAAATCACTATCATTCCACTATGTAGATTTGAAAGGACCTGGTTCATATACTCTTACTTCTGGCAAAGTGATCATGTTTGTCTATATCAACTTTTTTAACGATGATTCAATAGGTTCCCCTAGAGGTGTCTAATTCCTTTTTGGAGCATTTACCCTTGGGAATTTTGTGTTCATAGTTTGTGCAGCATTTACACTGGTCGATACAGTGTTATTCTTTGTGTATGGACTAAATAATTGACTTGGACCTTGTAAAGACAAAATCAGTTGAGTTATGTTCACTGTATGAGCATCTACAACACCATTGTTGGTCACATTTTTGTTTTTTGACCAAAATTTGGATTTATCATTGTTGTTGTTATTGTCATATTTTATGAGACCTTGTTCTACTAGTCCTTTCTCACACTTTAGTTCTTTTTCAGTGATTTGTTTAAATATGGTCAAACATTGCATTTGTATCGGGTACTTGATTTTACGGATTAAGTTTTCTGTGAACATGTCAACTTACTCTGTTTCTGGAATAATAGTCTTACATCTTCTATAGAGAGTTCTCCATCTTTGTATGAAGGAAGTGAATGTATCATTCTCATATTGTTTTGCGGCACATAAGTCCATTAGAGTGACTGGGGTTTCAATGTTATGCAAGAAGTTAGCAATTAAATGTTTAGCTAATTCACCCCATGATGTGATAGTTGGTGGTAAATGTGAAAACTACTCCAAGGCTAAGCCTCCCAGACTTTTAGGAAATAGTCTCATTAGATAAGTGTCTTCAATTGCAACCTCTATACATGCCATAAAAAACTCTCTGATGTGATCTCTAGGATCACCTTTCCCTCGGTATTTGTCAAACTTTGGTGTTTCAAAATCTGGTGGGAAAGGCTGCATGTATAATGTGTGATCAAAAGGATAAGGACGTAAGTCTTGCATTGTGTAGCTCTTTTTATTGTTACTGGTTTGCATAGTTGTCATCTGTTGTTATAGATTATGTACTTGTTAGGACAAAATATCCATTTGAGTCAGAGGTGCACTTTGCGCATGTATATTTCCCACAAAAGAATTTGTGGTAGTTATTACCGTGTCATATTTCCTTCATAATAAGAACAAATTTCCTTTTTAAATTCCTTTCGGAGTCCTTGGTTTTTCTCGTAATACCTCAGTTCAAGCCCTTAGTCTGTTTACAAATCATCTTTCAATCAAAAATGCCAAGTTTTAGTAATTGGTTGAACTCTGTGAACACTTTGAACCATCTTGAATTGGGTTCATCAAGTTCATTTAGGTTCTGCGGGTTCTTAGGTGTTCAGGGGATTTTTCATACTAACTTTTTCTTAAAGTGTTTTGTAGCGGCTCTTTATGGGTTTTTGTTCGATGACGTATTACGTCATCTCTCTCCAAACGTTGAACTCATTGAACCGAGTTCAAAAGGTTCAAATGTGTTCAACATGTTCAACACAGCACAAATGGTCAATAGCATTTGACATAATTAATACTCTCAGAAAAGATTTCCCCTGAGCGCAGTGTATGCCTTGAACTACTTGAACCCCAATGAAGTTTGTTCAGGATGTTCATATGTGTTCAAATTTGGTGGGTCCCGCAGGTTAAATGATTTGATGGTGCATTGATTGTCAAATATGAGGAAGGTGAACCATATCTTAAGTGACATCAATTGTTGGCTTTTCGAAGTAAATAATCATTTTGGGAACTGGCGGCTACTTCAAAAACACCGCCATGCATTCAATGCATGCGTGCGATGTCCAATACACAAGCATAACACACTAAAACTGACAATTGGAATTATTTCATTTAATAGTTCCATATCATTTCCCTCACTATAAGGTATGAAGGATTAACTCTCTAAAAATTTGTTCCTCACTACTGCGGTGTTATTTTTCCTGGACAGAAGTTTTAATCGCTGGTAGTCGTCTGGTTGCTCAACTGTGAAAGCGAGTCCATTTCTTGTTCTCTCAAGTAATTTTTACCTGTATTTCTTCTCCCGTAGTAGGGTTGTTGCAACAAATTAAGGCTTATCACTTTGAATTATGAAGTCCACATTGCACTTGTTTAGGAATGTTTTTAGCCTTGCATGTACAGAGCCCATAGTTAGTGATACCGACCTTAAAGGGGAAAATATTGAAGTTTTAAAAGAAAGGGTATTCAAGGGAATTGATGGTTCTTTTGGTGTGGAAATTTTGAGTAGTGGTCTCATAGAGGCGGCAACCTTTCCCCCAGCTATCCCTTGCCTAGAATTGGATAAGGAATGTATCGCTAGGTATGATCCAGTCTCTGAAACCATTAGGAGAGACAATGGCGAAACCCTTCTTGCCATAAATCGTGAAGTAATTCCCTCTGTCTTCAAGATACTTGACTATTAGTTCTCCAACCTTTCCCCTGCTCAGTCAATCACTGAGTTCAACATAGATAGAATCGGACATCGAAATAATGTAGCAAAATACTAGCTAAAGGTTCCTCAAAGGAGTGGTTCTAGATTGCCCAAGAATCCCAATAAGAATCACATGCTGCCTCATATTAATGATTTCATGCTTTTGTTGCACCGAGTCTGAGGCTCTGCAGAAGCCTACAGTTTTGACGACTGGATTTATTGCTATGTGCAGCTAGTACTAGAGGGGAAGCAATACCTTGATTGGGCAAAACTGATTGTCGATTCAATGAGGGAGCAACTAAGTATGGCTAAACAATTTAAGTAGAATTTCTTCATGTCTTCATATCTTGTATACTGTTTGGCGTGTGTTAAGGAGTTAGTTGGAATACCAAGATAGCTCACTGAGGAGGATGTTCCCGTGTACGATTTTTACCCCATGCTGCAAAAGGATAATGCCTTGCAGGATTTCAGAAGGGTACACAATGCTTTTCTGGGCGATTTGTGCTATGAATTCAAAAATGTGAAAACCAAAAGAATCTCCAAGGATGCACAGACATTGATAAAGAGGTTTGGTAGTTTCTTTATCTAGTTTCCTCATTTCTGCTATATAAGAATAAGTGGCTTTGAAAAGGAACCCTTCAAGCTCCCTCATTTTTGTTTAGATTGCTTTGTTTTAGCGGAGATATGTAGGCACCTGACCTCTGTGATTAAAAAGGCACAACCCAAGGATAAATGGGAGGGTCATTTTCCCATCCAATAAGGTGTGTTGTCCTGCAGTTCAATGTCGGATGCCTTGAGCATTGGAGCATATCTCAAGAACTTCAATTTTCCCCTGTATCCTAAAAGAAAAGGTTTTGATAATAAGGGTTTTTCCCGAAGTCTTGGTCTAATGCCATATCTCCTAATGCCACAATTAGAGGACTTCTGGGAAGATTGTACTGATGAACTCAAGGTGTTCAAAAGGGGAAACATGAGGATGGTATTAGAACAAGTTATTTCACTATAGATAAAGCTGGACATTAAAGGGCTCGAAGAGGATTATCTAGAACTGTTTGAACCTGGATACTTAGCTTGAGCAAAAAATGAGGTGCCTTCAATCAACTGGGACAAGGAAGAGGAAGATGATATACAACTAAGAACCCAAGGATTTTCGGAGAGAACCGTGGCATGGGTTGCTAGGAAGAAAGCAGTGAAATTGGGCTCCAAGTCTGATTTTGCAGGCAAAAGTGAAGTTGCCCTACGTTCACCTAAGCATTTTTCTGACAATTCTTCTATGCTCGTTCATGTAGGTAAGGATAAAAAGCCGCCTCAGGTTAGCCACAAGTCTAATCAAGTTTTGGGCTTCTCCACACCTCGACATACCTGGTCACGAAGTGCTGCTCAGAGAAAGATGGACCAAGCCAAGGATACGGAGATGAAGGATAAGATCCTCGATGCTCAGATATTCGAGGTTGAAGACCTCAATGGTGACATCATTCATACCATGGACTCCCATGTCGTTACCATAACCTTGACGCCACCCCCCAAACTAGCTGAAGGAACAACTAGTTCCAGTGCAACTCCCAAGTGGTTAACCACTTCGGTAAACAAAAAGTGGAATTTCCTTCCTGTGACTATTCCAATTCAGGAGATGGTCATGAAGTACACAGAGAAGGGCCCCAAGCCAAAAAAGTTCAAAATAGCTGCTCGCTTGGATAATGATGAAGGAACCAGAAAATGGGTCACTGAAATTGCCTCGTACAAGCCCAAGGATGAAAACAAAGAAGCCAGTATAGATGATTTTGAGATCACTAAGGTGGAGCTGGAAAATATGAGTAGCGACTTAGACAATCATTTCTTCTTGGTGTCAGCAAAGAAAATGCTCACCAGATCGGAGAAAGCGGGTGGGAAAAGAGAGACCTAAAGTGACACATAAATATTCTTGCCCAGATCATTGACAACATTGGTTGTTTTGGGGCACTCCCTATATCTCATGCTACGAAAAACTTTGATTCGACTTCACTAGAAAATAAAAAGTTAATGAGCCAGGTTCAATGGGCCAAAAGCATTGCAGAGGTCATGGAGAGATGGATCAAAGGAATAGTCAAGGAGGGAGAGAAGTATATCACTGACTCTCAGAAGTTATGTGATGAGATATTGAGCCTCATCATAGAAGTTCAAAATCAGATTTCTCCATGGGAGAAAGAAGAACACAAATGGGAGAACGTCTTGTCGATGTTCACGAAAATAGAAGAGTATGGAGTTACCCGATTCCTGACAGAGCATTCAATCAGATTGGTGATAGATGAATGCCAGCTCTTTGTGCTGAAGAAGACCATAATGTGGTGGGTGCTTACTTTCAAATCTGTGATCTCTGATGCTAAGACTTATGTGTATGAACTCCAAGACCTCCAATGCAGTATAGTTAATGACAACAAGGTGGTTAACCCTGACCACGATTGGTAATTGGGGATTTGCGGGCGGAACACACAGGATGCAATAAAAGTTTTCTGAATATACATGGAGAAAATCAAAGCCAAGGGTAATTTCACTCCTGAGGATATAATACGGGTTTCTTAGATCGAGTCCATGACCTTTATTGGTAACAATCAGTTACCAAAACATGCCGAAAAGATGGTGAAGCATCGGTGGAACAAGGAAGTAGCGAAGGCAAAGCTCAATGCGATGAAGGTTTTGAATCAATCTATAATCCAGGAACTCACAACTGCTCACAACACCCAAGAAAGCGGAGAAGAAGATAAAGATGGGAAAGCAGCATAATGCGTTGATCTAGACCCTGTTTTTGTTTATGTGATTTTCATGTTTATGCAAAGACTTCGGGACATCTATCCCAAGTATATCTTGTTAGTTTCATAACTGATTTGGGGGAGGTCAAGTTTTTAGGGAGACCTCCCCTGTTCTAAAAACTATAAATTAAAGGAAGATAGATGGAATCGGGGTTAGATTTTGTGAATAATTTTAGTTAGTTTTTGGTTTTATTTTTCTCTGTTTTGTAAAAGTCCTATTTTGTGGAAGGAAGCATCAGACTTTAAAATCTGGAATAGGAAAGGATTTATAGATGTATTGTCATGCCTTTGTCGTATTATATATATATATATATATATATATATATATATATATATATATATATATATATATATATATATATATATATATATATATATATATATATATATATATATATATATATATATATATATATATATATATATATATATATATATATATATATATATATATATATAAGATCATACTATTTTTGGGACAAGGAAAATCTGTGGGTTTTGAATTTGTGTAGTCGCATATCTTTGCATATGTTGATCTAATCAAACAACAGTAATCACCTTTCTAGTGCAAAAAATTATTATTTTTCTAGGACTCCTTCCCATGAGTTTTTGTTTTTAAAGAAATATTTGTGTTTGAGGATAGATTTGGTTTCTCTTATCTGTTCTTTTCTTATCTGAAGTATTAGAATGGTTTTCTGAAGTTTGTTTCAGTTATTTCCATCTCTTGTGTTGAAATGGTTGGAAAGTTAATTCTTTTTCTCTGAAATATGTATGAAATATTGGCCTCTCATCCAAGAATGAAGTAGGCAGCCTTAGATGCTTTCAGGTTAAAAGCATATCAATCAAAAATTAATTAGATTATTCCCCGAATAACTAAGATAGGGAGTTGTACCTATGGAAAATTCAGAGGGAAGTGGTTTATATAACACTTACCCAACTGTTTAGTTGAACACTTGTCTTTTAAAGAAGGCGACAAAGTTTGAAATTGATTATTTTTAAGAAAGGAAAAATCCGTTCACTAAATTTTTTTTGGCAACTCTACTTGGGATAAAATAAAACAAGTAGAACATTCAATAGACCAACATGCTATGGGCATGGTAAAATTGAACTCATAATCAACAATAACCATAGGTTTTCTTTGTCTGAGACAGATTCCCAAAGTAGAGGAATATTGCTGAGCTTGAAAGAATTGTTTAAAGATCTAAGAACCCTAGGGGTAGCAACATTGGATTCTCATCCTTATACCAGATCACAAAGGAGAGAGGAAATAACTGATAATTGTTTTGAAGAATTGCAAGGGTTATCATTTGCCACAAATTTTACTCCCAAAAGAAATGCTAAAAGTACACCTTCCTCTCCTATTGGAACTACTCCTATACCTTCCTCTTCAAACCCTTGGCAAGCACTAATGCTTACTGGAGTTCAAGACCCTCCTCTAGTAACCATTTATCCTATGTTCATTATGGCCCAACCAGGGGGTGCCACTGTTAGACCTCTTGCCCTTAGAGCTCATAACCCACTTCCAAAAGGGGTGAGGGATGTCCTACCTAAGTATAATGGGGACGAAAAAGTCTCAGTTGAAGAGCACTTGAATTCCTTCAATGTAGCTACTGGGATACTGGCAGTATAGTATGAAGATGTGGTCATTAGGATTTTTGCCCAAAATCTTACTGAGGGGGCAGCAAATTGGTTTAGTCATCTGCAAGCGGGATCCATAACCAACTGGCAAACAATGAAAACCACTTTTTAGAAAGGGTTCAAGAGCGCTGATGATGAACACTCTTTACTGGCTCAACTCACACAAATGAAAAAATAAATTCATGAGCCAATGAGGGACTATGTAGCTAGGTACAATAAGATTATCCATAAAATTCCTCTGGCTAAAACACCAACTGCTAATAATCAACAATTTTTCTTTATAAACTCCATGCCTCCCGATGTTGGTTTTCACCTCAGAAGAAATAGGTCGGCTGATCTTGAGACTGCGCAAAATGAAGCTATACAACTTTAAGATGAACTAATAACAGCCGGGAAATGGAGAAAGGATGTACAAACTCCTCAAGGTCAACCCCAGGCATCCACCTCTTCTACTGGCCCAGTTGTTCAATGGCTCATCAATGATATGATTGCTTTGAAGAGGCAGATACCAAAGCTCGGAAGTTCCTATCCACAGCCCTATCAAGATATAAGTAGAAAACTCCAAACCAGTACAACTATGGATGATCGTTGCAATTGCTTGCTGCTCCACAAAGATTGCAAATAGAGGCTCCTCCTGACAAGGGTGCTGTGTTCATTTCACATTACCACAGACCATGATGGGGGTTCTTGTCTTGATATGATAAGACATGTTCAAATGAAAAACACAAAGGATGAATCAGGTGAGTTCACTGAAACAGAGAAAATTCAAGAGGTACCTAGCGACTCTGGATCATTCTACCTCGAATATGAGTTAGATTCAGAAAGAGGTGGTAATATTTTGGCAACCCTCGAAGATCCTGCGTGTGCAATCCTTACAAGGAATCAACAAACTCCCCAATCTCCCCCTTTTGTGAACCCTTCTGGAGGTAATTTCAAAGGTAAAGATCTCCCAAGTAATAGCTTTCCCTCTCATTCAAAGACTCCTGAAGTTAGGATTTTGCAAAGGAATCATGAAGATAAAAATAGCTCTTCTTCTACCTCCTCCTTTGACATAATTGAATTTTGTAAAGCTTCTATTGTTCAACTTTCCACTACTGAATATTTGAAACTGAACATGAAAGAATTAGATAAGCTGGTCAAGTATGTAAAAGGAGACTCTTCTTTGGAGTCCTCAGTGCATGAATGTGTGGGGAGTAGTGATTTGTTTGTTACTGAAAAACCTTCATCTGTTCCATGCCCTTCTACTGATTTGATTAATCCCTATGCTTCCCATAATGCTAAAGATAGGCCTGATGTTGAGGTTTTGAAACCTTAACCTTTCTACATATCTCTCCTCCTGAATGGTCAAAAGCTTAGCAATTGCATAATAGATTTAGGAGCATCAGACAACATAATGCCTTCATCCATTGCTAGGTCTTTAGGTTTAACTCTCACAAAGACATTTGGGAGATGTTATTCAATGGATGGGAAACATGTCCCTCTTATTGGACAGGTAAAGGATGTCCAAGCAGTGCTAGTGGCATGCCCTGATAAAAGAGTAAAATTGACTATTTTGGCTGCTGACATTCCTGCAAGTTACGGGATTCTCTTGAGTAGAACTTTTTGTAAGGACCTTGGAGGTGAAATTAAGATGGACTGGTCAGAAGGTATCATTCCAGTTGGGAAACAATAGATCAAACTTGAACCTGAACCAAAAAATTGTTGGGAAAAATGGTGTCTCAACCTTGCATTTATGTGAGGTTACTATTTATAGTAAGTTTTTATTTGAGCACGAAATGGTGCGAAACTCTCCCTGAAGCTTCTGGTTGGCTAGATAAGCATTCCGGTAAAGTTTCGTCGCAAGGTCATAGCTAGTTTTGAAGATATTAAAGTTTTCATCTTGGAGGGGTGCAATAAAATGTTTAAACTTAATTTTGGGGACTTTAAAGGCTCCAAAACGCCCTAAAAAGTGGCCGTAACCGGCAAAGTGAGTTACGAGGTGATAGAGCACTTCGCGAGCTTTCCAGCGCTTCAAACGGTTCGTCAATCGGACACCCGGTTCTCAAGTTATGGCCTCCGGAAGTTTGTACTCCTGAAATAGGAAAAATAATTTGTATCGGATACATAAATGAGCTGTAAAAGGGAGCAACACGTGTTGATGTGTGCTTTAACATGTCATAGGGCATCTAGAAGGGAGATAAGGTCGGCTACACCTTATTGGGTGGTTTTAGCCCATGGTTTTGTAATACCGTTTGACGGTTTCTTGTATTGTATCTCCTATTTATGAGGTGTGTGAGATAGAGGTTGTGTGTAAGAGTCTTATGGCTATTGAGTTGCCTCTGAATCTCTGATTAGTGGTACTCCTGTGAAGAGCTTGCTCTGCAAGTATGTTGTAATCTGTTTTTGATTGCTGAATAAAATATTGAGCTGCTTTTGGAGGGTGGGGTTTTTCTCCCGAAAGGGTTTTCCCCACGTAAATCACTGTGTTGTGGTATGAATGCTATTATATCTATTTCTATTTTCTGTAACTGTTGTAACGAGCTGAAAAAGTTTTGCATTACCCTCCTCTCAAGGTTAGTGTAGGAAGTTGTTTCCGCTACTTTACTTCCTTACAAGTGGTATCAGAGCCTGATCACCTTTGGTTTCAATTGTGGGCAGTTGGGTTTTTTGAACTAATCCAGATTTGAGTGGGAGCTTGTGCAGAAGACACTTTTTGATCTTTTTGTAGGAATATTCAGATGGCGAGTTCGTCAGGGAGAATAGAGGTGGAGAAATTTAATGGAAGTAATTTTGAGATGTGGAAGCTGAAGATGGAAGATCTACTAATAGATCGAGATCTTTGGGATGCTGTTGATGCGAATGTCCAAAGGCCCTCAGATCCTACTGCGGCAGCTCAGTATGATGTTATGGACCGAAAAGCCAAGGGTCTAATTAGACTGTGCCTGACAGACTCTATTCTAATCAATGTCCATGAAGAAAACTCTGCAAAGAAGCTATGGACTAAGCTTGGTGAGATGTATCAAGTGAAATCTTTATTAAATCAAATTTTCTTAAGAAAGAAATTGTATTCCTTGAAGATGGAAGAGGGTGGATGAATTGCAGACCACCTGGAAGCATTCAATATGATTGTGGCTCAATTAGTATCCGTCGGTGTTAAGATGGACGAGGAGGAAAAATGTCAGATATTGCTTTGCTCTTTGCCTGATTCATGGGATTCTCTTGTTATGGCTATCGGTAGTACTTTTGTTGTTTTGAAATCTGAAGATGTGGTGGGTGCCCTACTCGGTGAAGAGATGCGAAGGAAGGTATCCATCAGTTCAAAGGAAGCCCTAACTGTTCGTGGAAGACCTAAGGAGAAAGGCAAGAAGAATGAGAAGCGTGGCAAGTCCAAATCCAAAGGGAGATCGAAATCTCCTGGAAAGTCCAAAGTCATTTGCTGGAATTGTGGTAAATCGGGTCACATCCGTAAGGACTGCAAAGAAGAAAAGAAGAAGAAAAAGAAAAAGTTCGATTCTGATTCTGAGTCCGACAAGGAAGATGGCGATGCATTTATTGCGGCTTTGGCGACTCATATAGGTAATGATGCCTGGCTAATTGACTCAGGTGCATCTTTTCATATGACTTCCAATAGAGATTGGTTTTCTGAATATGAAGGATTTAATGGAGGTAAGGTGTACTTGGGTGATGATTCACCTCTAGACATTGTTGGTCGAGGTAAAGTTAGAATCAGGTTTTCTGATGGTAGAATAAAAAGGATTAATGGTGTGCTGCATATCCCTGGATTAAAATGAAACCTGTTATCTGTGAGCAAACTAATAGATGCAGGTGTGCAGGTAGTCTTTTCTGAAACAGGATGTAAGATGATTAAGGGTGCTATGGTAGTTGCTAGAGGTGTCAGGTTTGGCACTTTGTATAAGCTTGAAGCATACACTGTTGAGTGTAATAGCACTTCTATAAAAAGTAAATCTGTAGATACTTCACTGGAAGATTTGAAGGTTTCACCTTCAGCAGATGGAAATGGTTTTTGGGTACCTAAGGGTGCTCTTTCGTCTGAAGCAAAGTTACCTGCAGAGAAGACTATGTTATGGCACCAGAGACTTGGCCACATTGGAGAAAAGGGTCTAAGGACCTTGAAAAATAAAAATCTTGTTGAAGGTTTGAATGATTGTAATCTTGACTTTGATTTCTGTGAGCATTGCATTTATGGAAAACAAAACTGCATTCAGTTTTACTCGAGTTCTCATAAAACTTGTGGTGTTTTGGATCTTATCCATTCTGATGTGTTTGGTCCAGTAGATGTCTCTTCGATTGGAAAATCCACATATTATGTTTCATTTATTGATGATTTTAGTAGAAGGACATGGGTTTATTTTCTAAAGAGTAAATCTGAAGTTTTTAGTCATTTTAAAGAATTTAAAGCAATGGTTGAGTTGTAGACTGGAAAGAAAATAAAATGTTTGAGAACTGATAATGGCGTTGAGTTTTGCTCTAATGATTTTGATAGATTCTGTAAAGACTGTGGAATTAACAGGCAGAAGACAACTCCGTATTCTCCACAGCAGAATGGAGTTGCAGAAAGAATGAATAGGACACTGATGGAAAAGGCTAGAAGTATGTTGAGTGGTGCTAGTCTTGAACAAAAGTTTTGGGCTGAAGCTGTTGCCACTGCTTGCTACCTGATTAACAGGTCTCCTACATCAGCTCTTGTTGATAAAACGCCTATGGAAGCATGGTCAGGTCACAAGCCTTCATTGAGACATCTTAGAGTTTTTGGTTGCGAGGCATATGCACATGTGCCAAAGGAGAAGCGAACAAAGTTGGAGAACAAGGCTGTGAAATGTATCTTCATCGGGTATAGTTATGGTGTGAAAGGATACAAGCTTTGGGACCCTGTTGCACAAAAGGTAATTCACAGTAGAAGTGTTATTTTTAGAGAAATTAAGTCTCCTTCTGTTACATTGCAGCCAGAACAGACTAAAAAAGAAGATGTGATTCAACTTCCTTCTACACCTGAAAGAGTTGAATCGAGACCCCTAGATAGGCAAGAAGTTGAGGAGAGCTCGTCTAGCTCTGAATCTTCAGAAGAGGAGGAAGAACCTCCAACTCAGCTTGTTCGAAGGTCTACAAGACATAGACAACCACCTGAAAGGTATTCACCTGATGATTGGAGATGTATTTTTGCTCTGAATACTAGTGTGGATGAACCGAAATCTATAGAAGAGGCATTAGGTATGAATGATGCAGAATCCTGGAAGATTGCTATGGAGGAAGAAATGGCAGCTTTGAAAAAGAATGATACATGGGATCTTGTACCATTGCCTGAAGGACGAAAACCTGTTGGTTGTAAATGGGTGTTCAAGAAAAAGATTGGTTCAGATGGAAGCATTGAGAAGTATAAAGCAAGGTTGGTTGCAAAAGGCTACTCTCAGGTTGAGGGTGTTGATTACGGTGAGATATTTTCTCCTGTTGCAAAAATGACGTCCATTAGATTTTTGCTTTCTATTGCTACTGCTTATGATTTAGAGGTTGAGCAAATGGATGTGAAAATTGCTTTCCTTCATGGTGATTTGGAGGAAGATATTTATATGACACAGCCGGAGCACTATGTGGTGAAAGGCAAAAGAAATTTGGTCTGTAAATTGAAGAAATCTTTGTATGGCCTCAAACAAAGTCCTAGGATGTGGTACCAGAAATTTGATACATATGTGTTGAGTTTGGGATTTGAACATTCTAAATCAGATCACTGTGTTTATTATAAATCTTATGGTGATCATTTCTTATTCATTGCATTGTATGTTGATGATATGTTATTCATTGGTAAAGGGAAAGGTATGATTTCAGAATTGAAGTCTCAGCTCGTTGCTAAATTTGAAATGAAAGATCTTGGTGCAGAAAAGCACATCCTTGGGATGGAAATTAGAAGAGATAGGGTGAACAGAAAGCTATGGCTAGGCTAGAGTAAGTATGTGAATTCAGTGTTACAGAGGTTCAACATGCAAAATTGTAGACCATTGAGTGTTCCTTTTACAGTTGGAATGAAACTATCTATTTCAGATTGTCCTACAACCCCATTGGAGATGGAAGACATGAGCAGAGTGCCTTACCAAAGTGCGGTTGGAAGCTTGATGTATGCTATGGTCTGTACTAGACCAGACATTGCCCAAGCAGTGGGAGTACTTTCTAGATATATGTCTAATCCTGGTAGAGTTCATTGGGATGCAGTCAAAAGAGTCTTCAGATATTTGAAGGGTACTTCAGAGTATTCTTTGTGTTATCATGGTAATTCAGTTGGAGACATGACTTCCCTTGATATCCATGGTTATGTGGATTCAGATTGGGCAGGTGATATTGATAGAAGAAGATCCACCAGTGCTTATGTGTTTACTTTGTTTGGTGGTGCAATTAGTTGGATGAGTAAGCGACAGGCTGTGGTTGCTCTATCCACTACTGAAGCAGAGTATATGGCAGCTACTCATGCTTGTAAAGAGGCCATTTGGCTTAAGAGACTGTGTTCGGATATTGGAATAAAACAAGGTACAGTGACAATTTACTGTGACAGTCAGAGTGCAATTAGCCTAGCTAAGAACCCGACATTTCATGCCCGGACCAAACATATTGATGTTCAGTATCATTTTGTTAGAGATATGGTCGAAGATGGTAGGGTGAAGCTGGTTAAGGTGGAAACTTTGATGAATGTTGCAGATGCTTTAACTAAGGCTGTGAGCACAGAGAAGTTTAGATGGTGTTCAGAGTCTATGGGCCTTATGGCCCCTAGCAATTGATTCATTGTGTTGACATTCCCTTCCGCTCATGCAAGGTGTTCGACAAGTGGGAGATTTGTTGGGAAAAATGGTGTCTCAACCTTGCATTTATGTGAGGTTACTATTTATAGTAAGTTTTTATTTGAGCACGAAATGGTGCAAAACTCTCCCTGAAGCTTCTGGTTGGCTAGATAAGCATTCTGGTAAAGTTTCGTCGCAAGGTCACAGCTAGTTTTGAAGATATTAAAGTTTTCGTCTTGGAGGGGTGCAATAAAATGTTTAAACTTAATTTTGGGGACTTTAGAGGCTCCAAAACACCCTGAAAAGTGGCCGTAACCGGTGAAGCGGGTTACGAGGTGATAGAGCACTTCGTGAGCTTTCCGGCGCTTCAAACGGTTCGTCAATCGGACACCCGGTTCTCAAGTTATGGCCTCTGGAAGTTTGTACTCCTGAAATAGGAAAAATAATTTGTATCAGATACATAAATGAGCTGTAAAAGGGAGCAACACGTTTTGATGTGTGCTTTAACATGTCATAGGGCATCTAGAAGGGAGATAAGGTCGGCTACACCTTATTGGGTGGTTTTAGCCCATGATTTTGTAATACCGTTTGACAGTTTCTTGTATTGTATCTCCTATTTATGAGGTGTGTGAGATAGAGGTTGTGTGTAAGAGTCTTATGGCTATTGAGTTGCCTCTGAATCTTTGATTAGTGGTACTCCTGTGAAGAGCTTGCTCTACAAGTATGTTGTAATCTGTTTTTGATTGCTGAATAAAATATTGAGCTGCTTTTGGAGGGTGGGGTTTTTCTCCCGAAAGGGTTTTCCCCACGTAAATCACTGTGTTGTGGTATGAATGCTATTATATCTATTTCTATTTTCTGTAACTGTTGTAACGAGCTGAAAAAGTTTTG
Source organism: Cryptomeria japonica (assembly GCF_030272615.1). Lineage (NCBI taxonomy): Eukaryota > Viridiplantae > Streptophyta > Pinopsida > Cupressales > Cupressaceae > Cryptomeria > Cryptomeria japonica. The sequence goes on from NC_081410.1 coordinate 649,245,024, forward strand.
CATTACCCTCCTCTCAAGGTTAGTGTAGGAAGTTGTTTCCGCTACTTTACTTCCTTACAAAAATAAGTACACTATCTTTCCTTCTAATAACCCTAAAGCCCAGATTCTATTCCAAGAATGCGAGTTCGAAAACTATCTCATCCTTGCACCTGGCGAAAAAGAACATGAAGAAGCAGTTGACGAACTTGGCGGGTTGTGGCAAATGGAATTCGATGGAAGTTGCGCCAACTCTGGCTCTAGAGCAGGGGTAGTTTTGCTGTCACCTAATGGTAACATTTTTCCTTTCTCTTTCAAGTTGTATTTTAAGAATACTAATAACACTACAGAGTATGAGGCATTATTATTAGGATTAAATGAGGCCAAATGTAAAGGTATTAAATTGCTCAAAGTTAAAGGTGATGCAGAGTTGATTGTCAGATAGGTGAGAAATGTCTATACAGTTAAGAATGACAGATTGAGACATTATAGAAATAGGGTTTGGGATGAGATATAATTCTTTGATGCCTTCTCAATTGAAGCCATACCAAGGGATCAAAATAGTAGGGAAGATTCATTGGCCATTTCAGCTTCTCTTTTGTTACCACATCTAGACTTTAAGGATGATTCATATAGGATTGAAATGATTTATAGGCCTAGTGTCCCTGATAATGTAAACCATTGGCAAGTATTTCATGTAGATGCTCAGATCAAAGACTTTCTGGAATGTGTTCAGTCATTCTCCCAATCATATTTTGAAGGTTCTGAAAATAATTGCAAGGAGTTTAGTCCAAACCCGGATGTTGATCCTACAAATAGTTTTATTCAGCTTAAAGGCAACAAAATTCTGAAAGGGCTAGTGACTCTAGAGAGGTTTTTCACCCGGGATGATGCATTCATAGGCAAGAAAGCCCTCGAGGATGATGGGAATGGAAGTTGTGAGAAGATTAACCTGGGAGATGAATCTAATCCCAAGGTGGTAACAATTGGCAAATGTTGCTCCTTCGAGGAAAAATGAATTCTCAGTGAGTTATTAAAGGAATACATCAATGTTTTTGCTTGGTCCTATGATGATTTGAAGGAGTTTAGGGATGGGCATTTTCAGCATTAGATTCCGTTGAAGCCGAGCATCTCTCCCTTCAGACAAAAATTGAGGAATTTCAACCCTATAATGGCAGACACAATCTTTAAAGAGGTTGATAAAATGCTTAAAGACAAAATCATATATCCAATTTATCATTCTACCTGGGTAGCCAATATTGTGCCTGTGAGGAAGAAGAATGGGGAGATTCGTATTTGTGTAGATTTCCACAATTTGAATCAGGCAAGTCTTAAGGACAACTACGCCTTACCCAACATGGATCATATTCTGCAGACAGTATCTGGGTCAGAAATGATGTCGATGTTAGACGGTTTTTTTGGCTACAATCATATTAGTGTTGCAAACCACAAACAACACAAGACAACATTCATCACTCCATGGGGAACATTTGCATATAATAGTATGCCATTTGGTTTTAAAAATATCAGAGCCACCTTTCAAAGGGCTATGGATTCCTCTTTTAAGGGTTTTCATGACAGAATTATTGTTGTTTACCTGGATGACCTGATAGTGTTTTCTAAAGAGAGGAAGAATCATCTCAAGGATCTGAGGGTAGTTCTGCAGCGTTGTCGAGAGCATGGAATCTCCCTGAACCCAAAGAAGTCAATTTTCTGTGTAATTGAGGGTAAATTAATGGGGCATATTGTTTCAAAAGAAGGAGTCAAGATTGATCTTGAGAGAGTTAATGTGATTCAACATCTCAGTTTACCTTCAAATAGGACTGGAGTAAGGTCTTTCTTTGGTCAAGTGAATTTCTTAAGGAGATTCATATCGGAGTTTGCAGAAACTACCAAACACATCATCAGCCTGTTGAGCGAAAAGTATCCTTTCAAATGGACTGAAGAGGCCAAAGAAGCTTTTGAAAGAATCAAGGGTTCAGTTTCTAATTCACCAACTCTCATCAACCCAGATTTAAAAGAGAATTTCATTATATATTGCTACGCCTCCGAACATACAATGTCTGGAATACTATTGCAAATGGATGAATCTGGGGCCGAAGCACCTATAGCGTTCACGAGTGTTCCACTCAAGACGCATGAGCTTAAGTATTCACTTTTGGAGAAACACGCCTTTACTGTGGTCAAGGCTGTGAAACAATTTCGATATTACATTTTGCACTCTCACTCTTTGGTTTTTGTTCCAGACTCCACAGTGAAAAGCATTTTAACTCAGCAAGAGGCTGAACTCAATAAGAGAGCAACTTGGGTAACAAAAATCTAAGAATATGATCTAGACATTCACCCTATAAAGACAGTCAAAGGACAAGGCTTATGTAGGATAATAGCAGAAAATGAGATGGAAACAGAAATAGAATTACCATTGACTCTATTCATTGGATTGCAAGATTCCTGGTTTTTTGATGTGGCCTACTATTTGACTTATGGTAGCTACCCAAGTCATTTGTCAGCAAAGGAACAAAGGAATCTCAAGCTAAAGGCCGCTAAGTATGTTATTTGGTAGGATGTCTTGTACAAAAAAGGTTTGGATGGAACATACTTAAGGTGTGTGGATAAGCCTCAACAACAAAAACTTCTAGAAGTCTATCATGATGAAGCCTGTGGCGGACACTTCTCATCCTCTGTCACTACTTTCAAAATTTTAAGGAAATTCTTTTATTGGCCTGACATGTTTCAAGATGCGTATATTTATGTTAAAGAATGTGAGAAATGCCAACTATTTTCTAGGAAGACACATTTAGTGGCTCTGCCTTTAAGGCCTGTGGTAATTGATGAACCTTTCAGATAGTGGGGTATTGATTTCATTGGGCCGATAAACCCTCATTCTAGTGTTGGTCATATGTATATTTTGATAGCAACTAACTATTTTACCAAGTGGGTGGAGGCTATTCCCACTAAAAAAGCAAACTCAGAGGTCATGTGTAACTTTCTCAAAGATTGCATCCTGGTCCATTTTGAGGTTCCTCAAAAGATTGTTGCAGATAATGCATCATATTTCTCCTCTGAAGAACTAACTATGTTTTTCTATGAACATCAGATTACCCTCTCACATTCTTCTGACTACTTTCCACAGGGTAATGGATTGGCATAATCAAGCAATAAGAACCTAGTTGCGATTATGAAGAAGCTCGTGGATGAAAATGCTCGAAACTGGCACAAGAAGGTATATGAAGCTTTGTGGGTAGACAAAATCATGCCTAAAAGAGCCATCAGAATGGCACCTTTTGAGCTTGTGTATGGGATCGGCACAAAACTTTCTTTACCCCTGGAATTGTCAACAGCCAAGCTATAGACAGTAGTGGAGGATTCTTTCTTTCAGAATGCTCTAGAGAAGAGGGTTATGTACCTAATGAAGCTGGAAGAAGAAAGAGAGATGATGGTGGATAGAATTATAGAGCATCACAGCAGGGTGAAGAATATTTTTGACATGAGAGCTCGTCCAAGAGGTTTCCTTGAAGGAGATGAGGTACTGTTACGGGATAAACAGAAGGAACCAAAGGGTGCACATGGTAAATTTGACTCATTGTGGAAAGGCCCATTCAGGATCTGTGAAGTGGTGGGACAAAATGCTTTTAGACTCAATTATTCTAATGGAACACTTATGCACTATACCTATAATGGGCAAGGTCTCAATCTCTACAAACTATGAGTCCTGTGGTCAAGAATTTCTGTATATAGTAGCTTAGGTGTTATGTTTAAGTGTCTGTTTAGGTGTGAGTCTCCTTTATTCCCCTATCTACTTTTGGTCATGCGAAACCAGAGATTCAAAGTTCTTTGCATTCTTCTTCGCAAGATGCAATCCCTGTTAGAGCCAATGTTACCGCATCATATTTTCTTCATAATAAGAACAAATTTCCTTTTTAAATTCCTTTCGAAGTCCTTGGTTTTTCTCATAATACCTCAATTCAAGCCCTTAGTCCATTTGCAAATCATCTTTCAATCAAATATGCAGAGTTTTAGTAATTGGTTGAACTCTGTGAACACTTTGAACCATCTTGAACTGGGTTCATCAGGTTCATTTAGGTTCCGTGAGTTCTTAGGTGTTCAAGGGATATTTCATACTAACATTTTCTTAAAGTGTTTTGCAGCGGCTCTTTATGGGTTTTTGTTCGGTGACGTGTTACGTCATCTCTCTCCAGGCGTTGAACTCATTGAACTGAGTTCAAAAGGTTCAAACGTGTTCAACATGTTCAACACAGCACAAATGGTCAGCAACACTTGACATAATTAATACTCTCAGAAAAGATTTCCCCTGAGCGCAGTGTATGACTTGAACTACTTGAACCCCAATGAAGTTTGTTCAGGATGTTCATATGTGTTCAAAGTTGGTGGGTCACATGGGTTAAATGATTTTATGGTGCTTTGATTACCAAATATGAGGAAGGTGATCCATATCTTAAGTGACGTCAATTGTTGGCTTTTCGAAGTAAGTAATCATTTTGGGAACTGGCGACTACTTCAAAAATGCTACCATGCATTCAATGCATGCGTGCGATGTCCAATCCACAAGCTTAACACACTAAAACTGACAATTGGAATTATTGCATTTAATAATTCCATATCATTTCCCTCGCTATAAGGTATGAAGGATTAACTCTCTGAAAATTTGTTCCTCGTTGCTACGGTGTTATTTTTCCTAGATAGAAGTTTTAATCACCGGTAGTCGTCTGGTTGCACAACTGTGAAGGTGAGTCCTGTAGCTAGGAAATCGGAAATCATCAAAGAAAATCAACATTAGTCATAGCTCAATCACAAAAGCTCAAATGCAATGATCAATCCTAATTACATCTAATAAAGACATGAAAAGCAAAACATATCAAAACTAAAAACTAAGCAAACCAGATGCAGATCTGAATGTCTCCTTCATGCGGCTCCATTGTTCTTCTTTCTTCTCCAAATAGCCTTTGTTTGTGGATCTCACCTTCAAGTGCATAAACCTAATGTGAAAGCAAGATTGACATTGGCACAAGAATACTCAAAGCGTGATTGATTTGACAAAGTAACTCAAACAAGTGATTCGTTCGATCATGTGATTCAAAAAAGTGATTATTAGATAATGTGATTATTAGATCAGGATTGAAGAAATTCATCCAATTTATAGATAAATTGGAGAAAAGATCCAATTAGCATGATTCAATTCAAATGGAAATTGTAAATAAAAAATGTCAATTATGACAAATTATGACAAATTATGCACTTTCTATGCAAAATTGATTGATTGATAATTATGACAAAATTATGACAACTTTCTATGTCAAAATTGATTGATTGTTAATTATGACAAATTATGACAAATTGAAATGTCATTCCCATGAAATTAGGAGAAAAAGAGGAGGAAATTGAATTAGAAATTAGGAAAATTAGAAAATTGGAAAAATAGGAAATAGAAAATTAGAAAATGAGGGAAATTAGTAAATTAGGTGAAATTAAGTGAATTAATTAACAATTTTTCATTTATTAATTAATTCACAAAGAGGGAGGAATTAGTTAGCCAATTAAATAAACATTTAATTGTGACAAGAAGACTTAGGATAAATCAACTATTTAACCTAGAGGGAGAAATGACAAATAGGGTTAAATGATTAAATCATGAAACCCTAGAAGATGAATTAGCAATGCAAGGATGACAATTAGGTCTTGACAAAGGATAATTGATATCGATTCGATTTGATCATGATTCTAATTAACAAAGGACCAATGTGATAAATGATTTGATTGATAAATGCACCAATTGACGAGGAACAATGACTAATTGATCCAAATTGACATAACTGAGACAGACAATGATCGATGGCAAATTGATCGCAAAATGACAAAATTGACAAGGACAAAGACCAATGAAAAAATAGATCACAAGACGACAAGATTGAAAATGACCATGATCGATGACAAATCGATCACAAAATGACAAGATCGAAGATGACAACGATCGATGACAAATCGATCACAAATGACAAGATTGAAAATGATAAGGATTGATGACAAATCGATCGCCAGATGATAAGATTGATAAGAGGACAAAATCCTAATTAGGATTGACGATGTCCAAAATGATGACAAATGAGCACGCACATTGATGCGACAGGATAAGATCGATCAAAATCATGACTGAAGATTGTTGTCGACAAGACCAAATTTGAGAGCGAGACGAATGAAGAATATAGAAGAATGACTTGATGCTCACAAATGATAAAGACCAAATGCATGACATAGGAGAAATGTTAATGCGACGCAAAAACCTAAAATAAGGCAATGTGCAAATGTTAAAGTACGATTCCGCAAGCATTGACCATTTTTAGGTGTCTACATTTTTCCCCTCTTTGAGACAATGCGATTTTAAGCGTTGTTTCAAAGAACAATAATGAAAATACCCCAGACAATGACAATGACATATGCATTCCCCCTCAAGGAATTGGCCGGAAACATGCAAAAAAGAGGCCAAGTGATCGATAAGAATGACAGAAGATGATAGGTTCGAACGGACTGCCAAGACTGATGGAAGAAATGTTAGTAAGAAGAAATTAGACAAAGGACAGTTAGAGATGAAGGAAAACTTGCTTTCACATATGCACAAAGAGTAGGTGAGAACCTTTATTTTAATGTAGCAAAATGGATGCGTAGCATCATGGCATTGAAGGCCAGAGCTGAAATGCAACCCTTTTTGCAAAAGACAGACACATCACAATCACAACAAAAAAAGAAAAGGACCATGAACCATCCCGGTCACTCTAAATCACTCAGTGACATCATTGAGAAACATAGGAACATGATCAAAGCCAAAGATAAATCAGTAAAAAGATAAGATGCACTAATTCCAACAAATCAAACAAACACCTTGGTCTTCATTGTCAAAAGTTGAAAGTGCTGATAGGACGATCATGCTGTCTGGTTTCAGGGAATGCGGTACCTCGTCTAAGACAGGACACAGTCTAGTTTCGAGTATACCACACCCTGTATAAGACCCATGATAGTAGAGACAAGGACAAATGAAATTGAGGTTGACTGATATGACAATTCTGATCAGTTTGAGTGTCTGGTTTGATTGAAAGAGTTCATTTGTTTATGCATGATTTCATTAAAGCACAGCATTGGATTGTGAGTCGTTGGATGTATACTCAGTGATCTGTCTTATGCATAAAGGGGATATTTATTGCAAAATGCTTGTTTTTGGATTTTAATGTTTTTGAAAAAAAAAATTGTTCATTTTTTCAGGACTTTATTTGACTTTTTAGGGATTATCTCAGGACATTTTTTGGATTTTTTTTTTTTTGATTTTTTCAGGACATTATTTAATTTTTTTGAATTATTTCAGGACATTTTTCAAATCTTTTTGAATTATTTCAAGACATTTTTCAATTTTTTAGAGATTTTTTTCAGGACATTTTTCAAATTTTTTTTTTTTTGAATTATTTCAAGACATTTTAAATTTTTTTTATGGCTATTTCAAGACATTTTTCAATTTTTTATGATTTTGCCCCCAGTGTCTAGCAAGGCAAGGAATATAAAAGGTGGATAGAGGGAAGACAAAGGCCTTTTATTATGGAGATAATACGGATGCAATTTCCAAGGGCTATTGCGTGATGGGACAAGAGACTGGATATGACAATGTAAAGTAGTGACATGGCATGAGGGACATGTCAAGAGGTTTTTGAAACCATGTTTAAATTTTGCGTCCTTATGTCAGATCAAGATCAAGGGATGAAAAAGAGTGTATGGATAGTGATAAGATATGGATAAGATAAGCAAGACCAAGAATGGATAAGGGACATGGACTGAAGGTCGGGATAGGATACGGGATAGTGGCAGAAAGTTGCAATATGACAAGGAATATGGATGAAAGGTTATAATAAGAAAATGGATAAATGACCAAAAGCTATGATGGACTAAAAGCTGTAAACAAGATGCGTGATGCTCATGAAGATCCTCAGCCTTGTCAAGATCAAAGGTGGAAAGAGGAAATGGACATGAGGGACAATAGGATAATGGAGGGTAATGACATGGTATGATAGGATAATGAAGGGCAATAGGATATGGAGGAAACCTGCCCCCAAGTGTGGTGTGCAAGAAGTTCATAGATTACGCATGATGCCTGTTTGCCAGGTTTTGATCAGGGTACTTGCCCAAGGCACCTGTTTGCCAGGTTTTCACCAGTGGGCAAATCATTTTTCTTTACTTTTTTTCTTTTCTTTTGTCTTTTTTTTTTTTTTTTAAACTTTTTTTTTTTGATTTTGACATTTTCAATAGAAGATGGACACATGACAGGGGATAGAAGAAGGACTCAAGCATCTTTTTGGTTGGATAGCAACCTTAAAAAATTGGACCGTGACCTTTAAAAATATGCTCAAAGACGTTGGTAGGATAAGGACATGGTAAATAAAATGAAACTAAGGCAAGGATTTATGCAAAGGATTGGACCAAAGGGATCGAAGGATGCAAAATATGCATTGGATAATGGATAGGGTATTGGAAGAACTGTGCTTGAGTGGATAGAAATGTTGGCAAGATCGACATTGGCACACACCTTGATGGGTGGTGGATTGATGGAGGAAAAATGGATCTCAGATTGTGAGATTTGGATAGACGAATAGCTTGGGATTTTGGGACATAAGGGCCCAAAATGGATGAAGAAGGTGATGGAGGAATAGATTTGAGAGGTTTGGATGGAGGAATAGCAACTTTGGATGCCAAGTTGGATTTTTCTTTTTGTGCTTCAAGAAGCTACTTAGGGATCCACATGGTTTTTGATTTTTCATGCTTTTGTAGTTCCTTGGAGTGCATTGCTTGCTCAAGGGATTTAGGAACCCATATAGATTTTGACTTTTGTTTTTTAGAAATGGGCCTTTGTGACCTTTCAGATTTTTCCTTTTCTTTTTGGCTCATATTTTTCTTTGCTTTGACATGTTGATCCTTGAATACATGTGGATTTCTAGACTTATGACTTTTATACTTGGCATCCAAATTGCTTGGAGGGGGAAAGGAATGCATGGATGGATATGAATGAAATGGAGTTCTTTTGGATTGATGAAATTTACTCAAGGATGTGTGCCTTTGCTGACCTTGCATAGAGGATGAAGATGAAGGGACATAAGGACCTAAGATGGATGGAAGGTATGATGGGGAAGGGATATGTTTGGATTTTGAAGGGATGTTGGATTTAGTAGGGGTACCAACGTCTTGAGGAATTTCATTGAGGCCATGACCCTTAATATTTTCTTTAACATGAAGGGATTCTTGCTCATGGAGATCTACTCCTTTGCCTTTATGAATATCTTGACTTGTAGGATACTCTTTTCTTTGGGAAGAAGACGCGAGTCCATTATGAGGTGGATATGATATGAGAGAAATAATGAGATCTTGAAGTGGATCGGATTTCACCAAAGTGGAAGAACCCATTGTGCATGTCGAGGGTTCATGAACATCTTGCACTGACACATTAGAATCATGAGGGGGATTAGGATCATGAGGGGGACTAGGATTGTGTAGTGGACATGGTTCAATGACAGGCTCTTCAAGAGATGGAATGGGAGAAATAATGGGATCATCACAAGAAATGAGATCTTGGAGTGTATATGGAGCATTAAGATGTGGAGATGGAGGAACAAGTGGATCTTGTGGAGGATCTAAAGGAATGATAGGGTCTTGTGTTGGAAAAGAATTTGGAAGGATACTTTGATCTTGACAAGGAGGAAGATCATTGGATTCCTCTTTAAAGGTGCTTTTCTCTTGACTTTTAATGGAATCATCGGAAAAGATGGAAGGGATATCTTGATCTTTCTTAGGAAGTGGAATGTCAATGGGATTTGAAAGGACATTGTGTTCTTGGATAGAATGGACAAGAATAATGGAATCATTGCGAGTGTCTGGGGAAATGGGATCCTGGTCAAGAATTGGATGGGATGATAAGGTTTCAGGATCTTGATCTTGATCTGATTCAAGACACGTTTCTTCATGCTCTAAATTATCCTCTTGACATGAGGTTGGACTTTGGATATGCATGGGGGATTCTGACAAGGGATCAATGTTTTGGCATGAAGGAAATGCACTTTGAACATTTCTGATGGATTCTGGCAAGGAATCGATGCTTGAACATGAGGAAGAGGGACTTCGAATGGGGTCCTCTAAAACAGGTAATGGCAATAAAGTGCATGGTGGTATTGGGTCTTGTATTTCTGAAACATGACAATGATGTGCATCATGAATTGGATTATCGTGGCAATCAATTATGGATAGCCCTTGGGTAATTTCATCCTTGGGTGTATTGTTTGATCAGGACAATATGGAAGGTTCTTGTGAAACTTCTAGAGGTGTAGGGATAGATGCCACTGGAGAGTCAATTTGCTTGTGGGGGGATGAGGCATTGCTAGACATAAGTGTATTATCTTGATCTTCTTCAAAGAACTCACAGGGTAGGTTCCTTAAGAGCCTTGCAATAAAGCCACCTTTCTTTCGAGGTTTTGACATAGTTGTATCTAGAATTTGAACTTGTTTTTGGTTTAATGTCATGTTTTGATATTGGACTTGGTTCAATTGTTCCGACATGTTTGAAACTTGGCTTGATGTGGGCTGCAACCTTTGTTTTTGAATGTTTGGTTGTGGTTGTTGACATTGATATGTTGATTGAACTTGTTGATATTCCACCATTGGTTGAACTATTTGTTGACATTGTATAGTTGGTTGGACATATTGTTGAAATTGGACCATTGATTGTGTTGGTTGTATATGTTGGAAATGTTGAACAATTGGTTGTGATGGTTGAAAATCTGATTGATAGTAAACACCTTCTTGTTCTTGTTGTGGAGGCACATAATATTGAAATTGATGTTGTCTCTTTTCTTGAAATTGTTTCATCATCTTTATTTGTGAGAGGAGAGCCGGTATGTCTGATCGTTCAAGAAGAGATCTTACATCAATTGGCTCAATCTTTGGATTTTGATCTGGAAATTTTTGAAACATTTTGGACATTTGTGATCTATTCTTCTCAATGTTTTTCGCTCTTTGTTCCAATATCTCCTCTTCTTGAGCTAGTTTCTCCTCTAGTTTTTGTATTTGGGGACTTGTTTCATCATAAAAAGTTTGATCGATATTGCTTTGTTGTTGGGTTGGATAGAATTGTGATTGCCTTGGATTAAAATTCGATTGCATTGTCAGTTGATACGTCAAACTTTGTTGCATCATTGGTGCTTGGAACCTTGTTTCAATAGACATGTCACTATGTAATGCAATATTTTTGGAATTTTTCAAGGATAATGTATGATATGCAACTAAATGCAAACTAAATAGATGAAAATGAAATCTATGGCAAGAGTGCAACCTATGTTTTTGGTTGTTTTTCAAGATTTTGACAAACTTTTGAATGCAAATCTAAAAGAGAGACCCTTAGGAAATTGGAATGATGTCTAGACCTCAAAGGACAAAAGGACAAAATGACAATGTATCCCCTATATACTTGGATACTAAGCTAGGTTTGACCAAATGACATTGATGACAAAAAGACAAAAGGTTTGATAAGGTCTAGACCTCCTAAAACTGACTTAGGGTTTATCAAAGATTTGGATTACTCAAGTATGACAAAACCTAGTTTTGACACTATATGCAAAGGGACAATTACTATGCAAATGAACCTAATATGATATGATAATGACCTAAGCTTAATGAAGAGACCTAGGGTATGCAAATACAAATGTATGACAATGGTATTACTCTAATGCAAGAGGACACATGCAAATGGATGACCCTTATTGATATGCAAAGGAGTATGACCTAGGTGAAACTTAACCTTGGTAATTGACAATGACTTTGCAAAATGCAAACCTAAGATGAACCTAAATATAAGTGACATGAATGTTGAGACAAGATTATGAAAAATGTTTGACAACCATGTTTGAAGGTGTTTTGAACTTTGTTGAATGAAATACTCTTGTGTTTAACCTTGTTTTGAATCAATTTGTCTTGTTTTTGAAATGATATGCAATTCAACTTTTGACAAACAAAGAAGACAAGATATTTCAACTTAGACTCAAGACAATCATGCTCATTCACACATTTCTTATGGTAGGCAAGGACATTAGGTACTTGAGAGGTAGACTTGTTATGGGATTCAAGGAGAATACATAGATGCTTGACCCCATGAGCTCCCCTCCACGACACTCACTTCTCAGGGCAGCCAAGCATCAGTCCCCATGGAAATCTCCCCATGGTGAACTTAGTATCTCTTTCAAGCATCTGAACTTGTCCTTCTCAAGCAACTAGAAGGATTTTTGGCCTCTAAATACAAGGTGTTTAATAAGGATTTCTATTAAGTGTTACTCCTTGGTGTCACGCAAGCGTGATTGAGACATTAAGCCCACCAAGATACCAAACAAATGTAGCCGTGCAAGCATGATTTAGACCATGAGGTCCTACTTAGATGTTGATATGAGAAAGAGTTCAAGGGTCATCACTTCCCAAGTAACTACAATTCCCACGTAAGCCTTCCTTCAAAGCTTTCGCCCATCAGGTATTTGTTTATAGTGAGTTAGAATGCCAAGGTATTCTAGCTGTACTCACTTTGGGTCATTCCCTTCTCATGATTATCACTTGCTTGCAAAAGAAAGCAAATGGTCGGGAAGGCAGGCCCTCTAAAGGTGACACACAATCAAAAACATGAGCATGGTATCGAAGATATGGATTTCTGATCACCCTAAGAAGGATGAGAGCATACTCTCCTACTCCAATGTTAAACTCAACAATCAAGGCAAACATACATTCATTCCATCCTATTTAGAAATCACTAGGTGCCTAAATATTAATTGCAAACACAAAGTTTAGTTGTAGTCCAAGGCAACCTGCAAAACCCAAGTCAGAAGTTTGATATGTTTAGTCTTTGACTATTGAACCTACACAAAAACATGTTAGTAGTTTCATTTGTTGTCTTTGTCATGCGTATGCCACGGTTTTGCACAGAGAATCAGTACCAAAAAACCAAAAGAAGCAGAAACAGAATGTAAAAGAAAACAATTTGCAAGTGAAAAACACTATCTTTTACCCCTGTTTATGTCCCTACATAGGCGTAGAAGTCTTGACATAGGCGCAGAATGTCTTTGACACAGGTGCAGAATGTATAACACAGGTGTAGATTATCTCACATAGGCGCAGAAGTCCCCAGAAAACACCGCACTACCCTGTTTCTTGGGTTTTTGACCTGCAAATCATCTCAAAAGCACTCAAAAGCATAGTTAAGTGGTTAGTTCACGTCGGGTTCACCAATTAATGTAGCTAGGAAATCGGAAATCATCAAAGCAAATCAACATTAGTCATAGCTCAATCACAAAATCTCAAATGCAATGATCAATCCTAATTACACCCAATAAAGACATGAAAAGCAAAACATTCAAAACTAAAAACTAAGCAAACCAGATGCAGATCTGAATGTCTCCTTCATGCGGCTCCATTGTTCTTCTTTCTTCTCCAAATAGCCTTTGTTTGTGGATCTCACCTTCAAGTGCATAAACCTAATGTGAAAGCAAGATTGACATTGGCACAAGAATACTCAAAGCGTGATTGATTCGACAAAGTAATTCAAACAAGTGATTCGTTCGATCATGTGATTCAAAAAAGTGATTATTAGATAATGTGATTATTAGATAGTGTGATTATTAGATCAGGATTGAAGAAATTCATCCAATTTATAGATAAATTGGAGAAAAGATCAAATTAGCATGATTCAATTCAAATGGAAATTGTAAATCAAAAATGTCAATTATGACAAATTATGACAAATTATGCACTTTCTATGCAAAATTGATTGATTGATAATTATGACAAAATTATGACAACTTTCTATGTCAAAATTGATTGATTGTCAATTATGACAAATTATGACAAATTGAAATATCATTCCCATGAAATTAGGAGAAAAATAGGAGGAAATTGAATTAGAAATTAGGAAAATTAGAAAATTGGAAAAATAGGAAATAGAAAATTAGAAAATGAGGGAAATTAGTAAATTAGGTAAAATTAAGTGAATTAATTAACAATTTTTCATTTATTAATTAATTCACAAAGAGGGAGGAATTAGTTAGCCATTTAAATAAACATTTAATTGTTACAAGAAGACTTAGGATAAATCAACTATTTAACCTAGAGGGAGAAATGACAAATAGGGTTAAATGATTAAATCATGAAACCCTAGAAGATGAATTAGCAATGCAAGGATGACAATTAGGTCTTGACAAAGGATAATTGATATCGATTCAATTTGATCATGATTCTGATTAGCAAAGGACCAATGTGATAAATGATTTGATTGATAAATGTGCCAATTGATGAGGAACAATGACTAATTGATCCAAATTGACATAATTGAGACAGACAATGATCGATGGCAAATTGATCGCAAAATGACAAAATTGACAAGGACAAAGACCAATGACAAAATAGATCACAAGACAACAAGATTGAAAATGACCACGATCGATGACAAATCGATCACAAAATGACAAGATCGAAGATGACAACGATTGATGACAAATCGATCCCAAATGACAAGATTGAAAATGATAAGGATTGATGACAAATCGATTGCCAGATGATAAGATTGATAAGAGGACAAAATCCTAATTAGGATTGAAGATGTCCAAAATGATGACAAATGAGCACGCACATTGATGCGATAGGATAAGATCGATCAAAATCATGACTGAAGATTGTTGTCGACAAGACCAAATTTGAGAGTGAGACGAATGAAGAATATAGAAGAATGACTCGATGCTCGCAAATGATAAAGACCAAATGCGTGACATAGGAGAAATGTTAATGCGATGCAAAAACCTAAAATAAGGCAATGCGCAAATGTTAAAGTACGATTCCGCAAGCATTGACCATTTTTAGGTGTCTACAAGTCCATTTCTTGTTCTCTCTAGTAATTTTTACTTGTATTTCTTCTCTCGTAGTAGGCTGCTACAACAAATTAAGGCTTATCACTTTGAATTACGAAGTCCACACTGCACTTGTTCAGGAATGTTTTTAGCCTTGCATGTACAGAGCCCATAGTTAGCGATACCAACCTTAAAGGGGAAAATCTTGAAGTTTTAAAAGAAAGGGTATTCAAGGGAATTGATGGTTCTTTTGGTGTGGATATTTTGAGTAGTGGTCTCATAGAGGCAGCAACCTTTCCCCCAGTTATCCATTGCCTAGAATTGGTTAAGGAATGTATCGCTAGGTATGATCCAGTCTCTGAAACCAATAGGAGAGACAATGGTGAAACCCTTCTTGCCATAAACAGCGAAGTAATTTCCTCTGTCTTCAAGATACCTAACTATCAGTTCTCCAACTATTCCCCTGCTCAGTCAATCACTGAGTTCAACATAGATAGAACTGGACACTGAAATAATGTAGTAAAATACTAGCTGAAGGTTCCTCAAAGGGGTGGTTCCAGATTGCCTAAGAATCCCAATAGGAATCACATGATGCCTCATATTCATGATGTCATGCTTTTGTTGCACCAAGTCCGAGGCTCTGCAGAAGCCTACAGTTTCAACGACTAGATTTATTGCTATGTGCAGCTAGTACTAGAGGCGAAGAAATACCTTGGTTGGGTAGAACTGATTGCCGATTCAATGAGGGAGCAACTGAGTATGGCTAAATAGTTTAAGCAGAATTTCTTCATGTCTTTGTATCTTGTATACTGTTTGGCATGTGTTAAGGAGTTAGTTGGAATACCAAGACAACTCACTGAGGAGGATGTCCCAATGTATGATTTTTATCCCATGCTGCAAAAGGATAATGCCTTGCAGGATTTTAGAAGGGTACATAATGCTTTTTTGGGTGATTTGTGCTATGAATTGAAAAATGTGAAAACCAAAAGAATCTCTGAGGATGCACAGACATTGATAAAGAGGTTTGGCAGTTTCTTTATCTAGTTTCTTCATTTCTGATATATAAGAATAGGTGGCTTTGAAAAGGAACCCTTCAAGCTCCCTCATTTTTGTTCAGATTGCTTTGTTTTAGCGGAGATATGTAGGTAGCTGACCTCTGTGATTAAAAAGGTGCAACCCAGAGATAAATGGGAGGGTCATTTTCCCATCCAATTAGATGTGTTATCCTATAGTTCAATGTCGAATGCCTTGAGTATTGGAGCATATCTCAAGAACTTCAATTTTACCTTGTATCCTGAAAGAAAAGATTTTGATAATAAGGGTTTTTCCCAAAGTCTTGGTCTAATGCCATATCTCCCAATGCCACAATTAGAGGACTTCTGGGAAGATTGTACTCATAAACTCGAGGTGTTCAAAAGGGGAAACATGAGGATGGTATTAGAACAAGTTATTTCACTACAAGTAAAGATAGACATTAAGGGGCTCGAAGAGGATTATCGAGAACTATTTGAACCTGGATACTTAGCTCGAGCAGAAACTGAGGTGCCTTCAAACAATTGGGACAAGGAAGAGGAAGATGATATACAACTAAGAACCAAAGGAGTTTTGGAGAGAACCATGGCATGGGTTGCTAGGAAGAAAGCAGTGGAATTGGGCTTCAATTCTAATTCTGCAGGAAATAGTGAAGTTGCCCTGCGTTCACCTAAGCATTTTTCTAACAATGCTTCTATGCCTGTTCATGCAAGTAAGGATAAAAAGCCACCTTAGGTTAGGCACAAGTCTAATCCTATTTTGGACTTCTCCACACCTCGACATACCCGGTCATGAAGTGCTGCTCAGAGAAAGATGGACCAAGCCAAGGATACGGAGATGAAGGATAAGATCCTAGATGCTCAGATATTCGAGGTTGAAGACCTTGACGATGAAATCATTCATACCATGGACTCCCATGCCATTACCGTAGCCTTGACACCACCCCCCAAAGTGGCTGAAGGAACAACTAGTTCCAGTGCAGCTCCCAAGTGGTTAACCACTTCGGTAAACAAAAAGCGAAATTTCCTTCCCATGACTATTCCAATTCAGGAGATGGTCGTGAACTACACAAAGAAGGGCCCCAAGCTGAAAAAGTTCAAAATAGTTGCTTGCCTGGATAATGATGAAGGAATCAGAAAATGGGTCGCTGAAATTGCCTCGTACAAGCCCAAGGATAAAAACAAGGAAGCCAGTATAGATGATTTTTAGATCACTAAGGTGGAGCTGGGAAATATGAGTAGGGACTCAGACAATCATTTCTTCCAGGTGTTGACAAAGAAAATGCTCACCAGATCGAAGAAAGATGGGTGGGAAAAGAGAGACCTAAAGCGACACATAAATATTCTTGCCTAGTTCATTGACATCATTGGTTATTTTGGGGCACTCCCTATATCTCATGCTACGGAAAACTTTGATCCGACTTCACCAGAAAATAAAAAGTTAATGAGCTAGGTTCAACAGGCCAAAAGCATTACAGAGGCTGTGGAGAGATGGATCGAAGGAATAGTCAAGGATGGAGAGAAGTATATCATTGACTCTCAGAAGTTATGTGATGAGATACAGAGCCTCATCGTAGAAGTTCAAAATCAGATTTCGCCATGGGAGAAAGAAGAACACAAATGGGAGTACATCTTGTTGATGTTCACGAAAATAGAAGAGTATGGAGTTACCTGATTCCTGACAGAGCATTCAATCAGATTGGTGACAGATGAATGCCAGCTCTTCGTGCCAAAGAAGACCATAATGTGGTTGGTTCTTACTTTCAAATCAGTGATCTCCGATGCTAAGACTAGACTAGACTCTCTATTGAGGATTTTTGACATGAGACTTGTTGAGTATTTCGAGATTTTTGCAACACAAGTTTTTCAAGCTCTTCTCTTAGAAGTTCGGCAACAATTTCTCTATCAATTCTACGGGCAATTTTATACTCTGTATTTAGCTCATACTCAACTCCTATATAATGAGGTGAATTTCTCTTTAATTTCCAAGCCAAGTTACCTAAACTGTCAATGATTTCTCATTGACTGCCATTTGGCACTAGATTAGGTTGCTCAAAGGGGAGAAAACCATCACCTGGGAGACCCATTAGGACACATGCTACAACTTTCTAGGATAATTATGCAAATGATGATGGACTAAGACAAATGTATATGATGTCTAGAAAGGGATTAAATCTAAGGACGTAAATGAGGATGATAATGAGGACGTAAATGAGGAGTTATGCAACTTCTAAGGGCGATAATAAAAATGTAAATGAGGATTATGCAACTTCTAGGGATGATAAAAAAAGATGTAAATGAGGACTTATGCAACTTATAACGATGATAATAAAGACATAAATGAGGACTATGCAAGGACCATGCACGTTCTAAGGATGATAATAAGGACGTAAATGAGGACTATGAGGACTATGCAAAGACTGCCTATGGTCACAAGTATGTAAAATTTTGAGTTTGTAAGATTGTCTAACGTTTCAAGATAGACTTTGTTTCGAGTAATTCTATATGTAGGATAAGTTTGTTGTTTTCCAAATCTGAGAACAATTGTTTGAAGATAGGTATAGCTGACTAAATTGTGTTCTGACCAACTTTGAGAATTTAGAGATACGTAAGATCTGGCCTGAAATAGCCCAAAAATTGACTCAATACTGGTTTGGTACAATGATACATATAAAAGAACATAATACAATCTTAGGCTAGATATTGGAAACCATTCAAATGAGGCCATTACAATAAAATACCGAAACAAAATGAATAGATAGAGAGTCTGGCAGCACTGGCTCCACTCCATGGCACACACTTCTTGGGCATGCCAGTCTCTCTTACCCCAAAGATTTGAAGATCTTATCACTAATGGATTTTTGTATCATAATTCAAGGTACATGAAGGGTATCTATGGGGTACGATCCAGACTCCCAAAATCACTGAATGTAGGATTTGGGCTACTAAGTTGGTTCTTATTGTAAAATTTTGAGGGGTCCCATATCCAACAATGGATTCTCAGAGCAAGCCACTTAAGACTTTAGTTGAGCTTATCGGTGTATTTAAGGCCCCCACATACATCGAATTCACTCAACACTCTAGCCGCCTGACCAGTATATTTATATAGCGGCTCGAAAAACCCACTCGAGAGTACACTGGGAGAGATGATATCCCCAACGTATCCCAATTCGAAGTACCTCTATGGGGTGATGAAATCCCCAGTCAAAGATACTCCTCACTACTAAAATGAAAAATTTGGGCATTGTTATCACCTTCTCCCTTTCTCCCAAGACCTCGAAGGCGGGTGGAAAGGTAGCTGATGCAATAATAGGTCCACCCCAAAAACAATAAAAAGTTCTTTCCCTTAAGAAAAATGAAATGTGAGTTATTCTATTGAGCATCCTGATTCACGTTCATTTTAAAACCCAAATTTAGGTGTGAGATATGCATGTGCATGTCAATTTCAAAACACCAAAATGAAATGTGAATGCATGCATGTCAATTTTAACCATTGTTTATTTTAAGCCCAAAATTGAAGTGTGATAACATGCATGTCCATTTTAACTAGGTTTATTTTAAGCCCAAAACTGAAGTGTGAGAGCATGAGTGTTTATGATTCGGTAATAATCTAATCCTCTCTATAAATTTGGCACATGCTGCAAACAGATAATCAGTAACCCAATAAAACCCACAGAAAGTAGAAAACTAAATTATGAGAAACGTGAATGCGTAATGATACCTGATCGATTGCGTGATACTGTATGCCCGATTGCATAATTCTGTCAGAGCGATTGCATAATTCTGACAAAGTGATTGTTTGATCCACAGACAAATCAAACGAAAAAATAAAAAAGAAAGCTAATTCTGATCTGGGACCTGCAAAACAAATTGTGATGCCCTAGCAAGATCTCTCATCATCCACTCTATGTTAAGAAAATCATATTTTACTCTATACGAGAGAACTAGGTTGTTGTATTTGTCGATGGTTGTTTGATCCTCTAGATCTTGTATCCTCTTTTCTGCCTTTAGGATTTGCTAATAACGTTTAGCTTGTCTTCTTTGTTCCTTCGTCCTCCTTGCACCTAAAATTCTGAATTGTACCTTACATGCCATAAAATGTCATAATTAAGCATGCAATAAATGTAAACCGTATTCGAATTTACCCAATTTCATACAAAATTTAACAAAATAGAGAGCAGGAAACAAGAAATAGCAAATAAACAGACAAATAAATAACCTTGACAAATGTGCGACAGCATATGAGCGAATGTGTGACACTGTAAGGGATTTTGCATGATGGGGTCAGCACGAATGCGTGACCATGTGTAAGCTTGTCTATGTGATTATGTGATGATGTAAACGCGATTGCGTGATTTAGCATTTTTTCTGCAATCTGTACAAACCTGCAAAAAAAAAATATAAATTTCATACGATCTACAAAATCACACAAAAGAAAAATAAGGTTAAATTGTTGTTGGATTCACGTCTTCACCAAAATGTCGCATGTTAAAATTCATTAAATGTAAATCAACTAGGAATGAAGGGGAAATCACAAATACCTATCCTAATTGGAATTCAAACAAACAAACAAACAATAGAATAATGCTAAACAAGAAATAGGAATATAAGATATATCAATCAATTCCCCCTATTCCAAGACTGCATATAGCTTCCATTGCTCTTCTCCTCTTTATGGTATGGTGGGTTTCAAATATCGCGCTTGCAACTTGCAAATGACACAAAGATTCAAAGTTTGTGATTGTTCAAAATGGAGATTGAATGCTCAATTTATAGATTTTTGGATGAGAATTGATTGAAAGGTGGAACAGATTGATCAAGAGGTGGAACTCAAGTGAGCTCACATGTTGATTTATAGTTGAACTACTGAATTGGAGGTGAAAAGGAATAGATTGAATAGATTAATTGAGTCAACTGATTGAGAAAAAGTTGACTGAAGGATGAAAAAGGGTGATTGGAGGAAATAAAGAGGAGGAGATAGTTAACTGATTGAAAGTTGATTGAGAGCTTTATTTAGAAAAAGCTAACTAAAAGATAGAAATAAGAATTGAAGAGATAATTGAATTAATTAATTTAGCATGTGCTTGCACTTTGACTTTGATTTCCAAATTAATCTTTGCATGAGATTTAATTCAAATATTGAATTTATTTTAAATCAATTTGTTATTTGAATATATGTAGAACTTGACTTTGATTTTTAATTTGATTTTTGAAATCATGCACATGTATTTAAAATTAGAAAGAAATTAGAAGAAATAATAAATTAATGAAATTAGAAGAATTAATTAAATGAAATTAGAATTTGGGGATTTGGAATTAGAAATTGAAGAATTAAATAACTAATTAAATAATTTAAAAAACTATTTAATTATTTAGAAATTGAATTTAATTAGATAATAAAGATTATTTAAATTAAAGGATTAAAATCACAATTAATTAAATAATTAATATTTAGAAAAGGGTTAACGGTTAATTGATTAGAAATAGAAATTGAAAAAGAATTTAATTAAATAATAAATATTTAATTAATATTAAAGAATGGTTTAAATGATTAAACGGTGATAGAATTAAGATAAAATAATTAGTAAGATAATGAAGAAATATGAAATTAGAAGAATGAGATTAATTAACTTAATTAAATAATTAAATAATTATTTAATCAATTAGATGAATAATTAGTACATGATCAATGAGACATTTTTAGGTGTCTACAATCGCTATCGGTTTCCTTGACAGTGTCTTGTTACCGGTTGGTTGTAATCAATTTTCAAGAAATAAAACAATCGGTTTTGCCTTGCCTCCATCATATCTTTGTGTTTCTATTGTGTTACTCTTGCTAACCGGTCCAAATTGATTTCTTTGAGGTCCCTCCTTACCGGTGACTACTTCCAAATCTTAGGGGGAGCATATTGTCATATCCATTTAATTAGTTATCCTAAATGATGTGTGGTAAGTCAAATCTGCATATTTTGATGCAATATGATGTTATAAAGTGATTTTGATATATAATTGGTAGATTGAATATGTTATATAAACTGGTAGCAAGTTCTAGGATTGAACGATGATTAGGGTATGTTCAACCGGTTTAGCATTAAATGCAGTTGGTAAAGGCAAATAAAAAGGTGTTTTATAGTCTTATTTTTCACTTAGCATTTTTGAGAGCACATTTGGAGAGCGACAAAAGAGAATTTGATTGCTACTTTGGCAAATTTGATAGCAAATTGTGAAGATTTGTGGAAAAATGAATTGGTGGAAGAGCACTCAGACTAGAAACCGTAGTTGTGAAGAAGTCTAAAGGTATTTCTTTGTGAATCTGAGTTTGTGTTTGAATTTTCACAATGGATACACCATACATTGTTGATATTACTGAAAGACATTGATCAGAGTTTAAAAGACATCCTCATAAGTCCACGGAGATAGATCCAGCTGGAGCCCTATCCAGGGTACCCTATGGCATTTTACTTGTTGAAGACATTAGATCATACATTCATTGCAAAATGGAAGATTTGGGCACATTTTCCATCTTTGATCAATACCTATTACTATGTGATAAACAAGGAGTGGTGAAGGATGAATTCAAAAGGGTAACCGATAAGGGTTTTCACCATGCATTAAACTTTATAGATGATTTTGAAGAAGAGCATGTGAGATATGTTCTGAGCAAGATTCATGATCAGTTTATGTGGTTGGATAGACCGCACAAGATCACAAAGGAGGCTATCCATGTTGTCACTGGATTATGGGCAACCAGTGATATTCATGTTTTGAAATAAATCTCAAAGGATGAAGTTATCTAATTGACAAAATCAAAGTGGGATGGTCATGCTATGATAGTAAATGATATTGAATATCTAGAAGTGAAGTTTGCATCCATGTTCATCGTCTACAGAGTATACCATTCAAGCTGGATGAATAGCATTCCTGGAGCTACTATCCACACAACTTACCAGACGTTGAAAGAGAATGTTGATTATCATCTAGCAGAAGCCTTGAGAGCACAAATGATGTTGAATCTTGAGTCAATCAAGAAGGACAATAAATATAAGTTCAAATTTGGTCAGTTGATTATTGGATTGTTTTTCTACTTCCAAAATTTCTTTCCCAGTATACATGATATCCAATGGTCTGTGGATACACCAACAATGTTGCAAATTAAGAACAACATTAAAATTCTTGGCAATGAATTCACAAAGACTATCCGGGGATACTTCAAGGATTTCCAGAAGAGATTGCATGATAGAGAAAGGATACCAGAGCATGTAGTAAAAAGGTATGAAGACTCTATCTGTTTTATGGTTGATACTCATACTTGTCGGATGGAGGCTGCAGATCCAAGAACTTCATGGGTAATTCCTATGGGGTATGAGGTAGAAGATGATATACTAACTATTTATGTTTATCACCTTCTATCTAAACTGATAGATCCAAATGTACCTAGGTTTGGGAAATTCAAAGAGAAATCATTGCAAGTACATGTTGAATTGACCAAACTAGTAATAGCCAAAAAGATCAGGAAAGAGGTTGAGGAATTTGTTCTTGCACAAGGCTTCACAAAAGAGATGATTGATGAAGCAAGAACCGGATTTGAATAAAAGAAGGCAGGAACCTCTAGTGCACCCATCGGTAAACAAACTAGGAGTGCAAATGTCAAGAAGGAGAAGCCCCCTCCTCCTCCAAAGATACACATCAGAAGAAAGGCAAAACAAGATGAGCCTCAATCATCTAAAGTCCCTAAAGCTACAGGAAAGAGAAACAAAGATAAAGCACAAAGAGTTTTTAAGTCTATAGCAGAGGAAGAGGTAGAGGAAACCGAATAAAAATGAGGCAAGAAAGAATTGAGATTAAGTGCCACGAAGTCTAAAGTGGTTGGTTCACCCACTATCAAAATAGTTAAACCACGAGTAACTAAACTTACTATACTTGAGAACTTGTTGAAGAATATAAGGAAGTATGGTATATTAATTTGTCTACATAAGCACTATAACCATTTTGATGAGGAAGAGAAAAAACAAATTGAGGATTCAATTGTTTGGTTTATGAATCATTATAGCAAAGCATTGATTGTACTACAAGGACAGATACCTGATTCTTTGTATAGAAAATTGGAATCCAAATGGAAGATTGCAATTAAGCAGGATAAATAAATAATAAAGTATGTACTTATGCATTTACAACCCGAGACCTCCAAGGAGGGAATGTAGGAAATTCTTTCAGAATCAAAACCATTACTTCGTACCAAAAAGAGGTTAACAAGATTGCTTGTTGGTGAGTCCCATTCGGTGCAAGATGAGCCTAGGGATATTTTGAAGAAGTTTTTAGGACTTGAACAAGAGGAACTAGAGAAGATAGTTTCCTCTGAGGAAGAAGAACTCTCTAAAGCATCGGTAATTGAAGGTGAACTACTAGATGTGTTTGAGATTGATTAGATAGAGATGGAACTAGAAGATGGCACTACATTTGCTCCTACTATCGCAAATGAACAACCAATATTACCGAAAGATATTCCAACTAGTAAAGATGAAGAGGAGATTGAGACACAAGAGAATGCACAAACAACTGATGTGCAAATCACTAAGCCACTAGAGAAAGATGAAGAAATGCATAAAGACACACAGGAAAGTGTATAAATAGATGTAGAGCAAAGTAAAGAGTCACCGGAGAAGGAAGAAGAGATGCAAAAAGAAGAAGAACAAGAGAAGAAAGTAACCCCCTGGTTGTTTACTTCAAATAAAATCATTGATGATGATGAAGATGATGATACAATATCTATCCAAGGACCAATAAATATGGATATGTTGAGTCCAACTGAACTGATGGATATTGCATCTACAATGCAATCCAAGGCCAAGAAGAAGATGATAAGAACTCAGAGCAGAGAAGCTCAAACCATACAGACTGTATTTGATATATTTTCTAGTCTTTTATCGGAGTCTAACACTGATAGTCTCACAACTCCCATTGAAAACCTAGACCACTTGGTCACATCAGTAGGAGAGCAAATGAAAAGTCTTGGAGAGGCTTCTCTACACAATGTGGAGAAGGAATATGAAAATAAAAAGATTGAGACATTGATCAAAATAATGGACAAAGACAGAGAAGGTTTGACTATGAATATGGACCAAATCAGAGAACCATTGAAGAGTGGAGGTAAAATTCTTTCTACAATCTGCATCTTTTCATTTTTCTTTGATGATATTGACAAGAAGAGAAAGGAAGCTCAGCAGGAGCTACAGAGTTTGAGTCAATCTTTTGATCCCTTAAATGATTCAGCAACATTTTTTGGTAGATCTGTTATTGTGATATAGTACAAGCTTAAGCCATGTGAGGCAGAACAGGTTAAGAGGACTACTTCATTGCAAGAGTTACAAACTCATCTAGTCCCTAAACTACAAATTTTGCAAAGAGGATACAAAGAGACAAAGGCAATTTTGATTACACAGAAAATGAGTACACTTGATGCTATGGAAGAGCTTGCCTATCAAATCCGAACACACATTGGGATTACATCTACCCTTTTGGAGACATGGGATAATGACTTGAAAGTCTTGGAGACTAATTTTGCTGATATTTTTCTCAAAATGTAATTGTAAATGTTTGAACTCTTATACATTTGGTAATGCAAATTTTGGTGTGTTGTATTCATTTGTTTCAAATGTATTTTCTTACCTTTGTCATTGTTGTCAAAGGGGGAGTACTATAAGTAGGTCAAACTTTTGTAATAGCATGTAATTTCTAAGGGGGGGTTTTGTATCTGAGTTGAGCCAGTCATGATTATTGTAAAGTGACACTTAGACAAAAAAATTCCTAAGTGTTGCCATCAATTCCAAAGGGGGAGATTGTTGGCTTGATGATGATGACATTCTTGTAATAGGTTGATTGATGACTTTATTTGTGTTTTCATTGATGGAAACCATGTTTTGTTAGTCATCTATGTCATCTAGACCAAACGATATAGCCTAACTGGTAGTTGAATCAGTTAGACAACAAAACTGCTAAGTTGTTGTCAATTGGTCAATAGGAACAGACCAATGATCAAGCGACCGGTACAGATGATTGGAGAAGAATTAGAAGTTGTGGTTTTATAGGAGTTATGGAGATAGGAATATGCACCGATGTTCCAAACCGCATCAGCAGATTCAGTGTATTGAGCGAGTTATGATGGATTTTCTAGTCATAGTCGAGAAGAATAAAGAACCAATAAAATAGAGTTACTTTGATCAATAACCGGTAAACTTATTGTTATGTTTTGTTTTTTTGATATAAGAAAACTGTAATGAGTGGGAGAATGTAAAAGTGACTAGTTCATTGAATCTAGGAAATTGTTCCAAGGTTCCTAACTAACCTAACAAAGTTCTTTATAAGGAGGTGTAAGTTGTATGATTTCATGGATCAAGAGTGAGAATTTGATCATGCAGTGGAAGAAGAAGTTAGGTTTTGATGTTTAGTCGGTGATAGAATCTGAGAATAAGTGGATCTAATCAAGCACAAAGGTGCTAACTTCAGATCAATTGAACTTGTTGTCTTCCTAACAGTTGCAACAAGAAAATCCTCTAACAAGGTCACTCCTAACAGAGTGCGGTAGGATCCTAATAGGTCCGAAGGTGAAATCCTCTAACAAGGTGACACATTAGCTTGTGTTTGTAAATCCCAATAATGTGGGTAGCTCCTAACAGGGTTGGGTCCTAATAGGCCTTATTGTATATATCTTGACCGGGGGTACCCCTAACGGGGTGTTGTTTGACCTTAACCGGATAGATCTCTATACTGCAGTTAGTAGATTTTTGTGGGTACTAATTCCCACCGTGGTTTTTCCCATTTGGGTTTCCATGTTGAAAATAATTGTGTTATGGTTTGCATGCTTTGTTGGATGTTTGCTTATGTGGTTATATTTCTTGGATGCTTATTGATTTTCAGATTGGTGAAAGTAGTTATCAGATTTATTAAGTTTTTTCTTGCACTGATTCACACCCCCCCTCTCAGTGCCTTATAAGTTTATCAATCATAATGGATGGAATATAAAAGGATTAGGGGACCTTCATAAGATTCTTGATAGTTGGGATTTTGATAAAAAAAATTGGTTTAGATTGGAGAGTCGTGGTATCTTGATCTTGATTTATGCTAAGACTCATTTCTTTTAACTTTGGATTACCCTCTTGACATGGGATAGGAATTTGGATATGTATGGAGGATTCTTCGAAGGATTCAACACTTTCGCATGGCAAGAATGGATTTTGAATGGGACTCTTTGGAGTTGGCTTGACTACTAAGATGACAATACAGATGCTAATGAGTACAAGACCAGGTGACCGGGTTGATGACACTGTCTAAGAGATATCAAGGATTATTTTGACCCAATTTGAAACTATGATTGATGACAAAAAGGTTCTTCATACTAGGCTTATGAGCATGTGCACAACTACTATTTGAGGATTTGATTGATGACAAGGGGCCTCTTGATTCTCAAAGACACTCTAAGTAAGTGCTTGAATCTAATTCTAAGATAATGTTGACACTAAATGAGGACTATTATGGATATGCAATCTATAAGGACCTATGGACTCTAAAGGGAAATTTTCATTGCAAAAACAATGTGACAGCATGAATGTTTGAAAATGACCTTATGATTGTTTAATAAAGAACCAAATTTAAGAAGTCTGTTATTGATCAAAGCGAATGTGAAATTATAGCCTGGAAAATGTGGCACATTAACAGGTGTACGTGAAATGAAGACTAGACAGATGCAAAATTCTAATAGAGAAAATGTGAAACTCTGGTAGGATGAAACCAAAATGATGAATGTGACAATGTGAAATCAAAACCAGTCTGATGTGAAAATCTGAGTTTTCTGGTTTCAATTTTGAAAAATGTTAAAATTGTTACTAAAAGGTTTCTGGTGTTTTTGGTGTAATATTTATTTCAAAAGCTTTTGTGTTGACAAGCACAGAAGACAGTATGGCCAAAATAACATGCACATTCAAGTACAAATCCTAGGCTAGTTGCAAAGATAATATTTGTTGGGTTCCCACTATGCATAAATCCGAGCCACACTTATTCAGAGTGGATAGCTTAGAAGTTTGGTAGCACTAGCTCTCCCATCATGGTACTCACTTCTTGATCATACCAAACTTTGAATTCCCAAAGACTCAAAGATCTAGAGGAAATTTCTATCTCAACTTTGAACTGCGAAAGTGTGGGATGGTTTCAGAAGTTCGACCTCCTAAACCAATAAATAGAAGGATTTTGGCTACTAAGATAGTTGAGGGAATTCGTTCAAATGGTCATACATGTGACATTTTTCTAAATTAAGAGGTCTTCCAACCCTTGTAATTTTTATGCATTATTGTGTGGATTACAAATCACATGGATATCGAGGGAGACTTACGTCAATATGACAGATCTGCACTTGTTGCTTATGACTTGTCAGAAAAACATTTTTTATAGTGGCTTGAAAGTATCTTGTCTTTAGCTTGTTACCACTTGAGTCATTCCCTCTCACCTAGTCTTAATGGTTTCTCGAGAGGCAATCTTTCTAAGGATTAAACATAAATGAGCTTAGCGTTCCAAACATAGTAAAAACTAGGTAATTTTAAGTACCAACCAAAGAGTTATTTATGCTACAAAAACATATATTCCGAACTACCTTTGTATCCACAAGTTAATTAGTAGTTTTATTATTTTGTCTTCAACCAATCGAAACCAACTCTGCTAGACTCCATTTGCCACATGTCATAGACAGAATATTAATAACACAAAGAAAAAAGCCTCAAACAGAAACAATTAAATAAAACAGTCGAATGTGAAAACTTAACTCTACGAATGTGAAATAGAAAAATACCGAATGTGACATAGAAGACTACCGAACCTAATACGGAAACTAAATGAATTCAAAGCACTTATTGGATGAATGTAAAACATGAAGATAGAAAATGTGAAACAGTAAGCTAGCAAATGCAAAACACTAAGCTAACAAATGTGAAACAACAAGCTAGCAAATGCCAAATAGAAAAAAAAAACATTTTATTTTGCGAAATTGCTTTGAGGAATGCAAAAATATACACATGAATGTGAACTTGTTTTACTGAATGCGAAAATCCAGACACGGGTGTGAAATTCTATCAACTCAAACGTGAAACCTTGAGTGCTAATGCAAAAATCCATACGCGATTCTTGCAAAACTAAGAAAAATAAAAAGAAGTAGAAAGTTATCTAATTCTCATCAAGTTCATTGAATGAATTATAGAAAAAATAAGCATAACTGACTAGATTAAATGGGTCTAACCACTAGACACCCATATCTAATTAGCAAATCTGTAAAGACAATGAAAATTATAACGAAAATCAATAAAATATGGAAACTAATCTAATTA
The DNA here is from genome assembly GCF_030272615.1 of Cryptomeria japonica. Lineage (NCBI taxonomy): Eukaryota > Viridiplantae > Streptophyta > Pinopsida > Cupressales > Cupressaceae > Cryptomeria > Cryptomeria japonica. Next base: position 649,274,313 of record NC_081410.1, read on the forward strand.
AACTCCCTCATTGATTCCATTCATGGTTTCCATTATTATTCTCAATTATTGTGGTTGATTAGCTCACAGTGTTTCACTAGAAATCCTACATAAGAATGACACAATAAATTCAAAGAGAGTGGTTCTTGTTGAGAATGGGTGTCTCAAACTTACTAGTTGAAATCTCAAACAGATGGCACTTGATCTTTGAATTGAAAAAAAAAATCAGTGTTGATAACCTTCGTGTTATTGATCATCTTCGAAGTTGATAAATTGCACATTATTCATTTGCCTGAAGGACTAGGGATATTGGTGTAACATTTGATTTCAGTAAGATACTCTAGCAACTTGTAGAAGTCACAGTGTCTGAGCAATAAGCTTTTATCGGTAAGATCGTGTTAGTGTCTTGACGACATGGAGCGAGTTTAGTGTAACATCAGATTTCATTGTGATCCCAAGTTGTCAATCAAATTTGTGTGCTACATCAATGAGCCCGAGTTTGATATAGTTTTGGCGAAATATTGGTGAAGACGAAGGAATGGTTCTTCTTGCCACCCGACGAGAATTTTCCAGTAGTTTTAGGTGTAGTGTAGGATAAGGGCAAACGTGAAGGGATAGTTCATCCTACAATGATGAGAGGAGAGGTGGGACCATGGCTGACTCATATAGAGTAGGAAGCTAATGATTGGTCTAAATAGAAACTGTTGCCGATAGCCATGGCCAAGTGTGAAGCGACGTGCTGAGTTGTGTAGGCAATTGGTGGAAACTGGAACGACTCAGAGGAAGCGATAGAGATAACATGTGTTATTGACAATCTGTGAAAATTTGACAGTTGATAACAAGGTAACTAAATCGAACCATAATTTGACAGACATATAGTAATGTCTATGATGCAGCCATAACCAGTAAAAACCTTCAAAAGAGTCAACTAGCTTATGCAACAAGAGACACACAAAGAAAGCAGAAATAAAACACAACAAATTCACATAAATAGATCATATTAAAGCCTTAGAAATTTCACGAATCATCATATTATTATCAAATAACATCTGGTAATAAACTGGTTACATGTAGGCTTCAAGCCAGATACAATCCAACAAGGACTGTAAGAATCAACCAGATCACAATTTGTGAATCTCAATCCTTATTCTTAGTTCTAATTCCTCTTCCCCTACAAATGACTACATAACATCATATTTATACCCACCGGAACATATTCAGGTTAGCCTCATAAGATTACATTCACCAATGCAAGAAAATGAAATGTGTAATTAGGTCAGCCCTAAAATTAGACAAATCTTTCTGGAAAATAGCAACCAAATTATGTAGTTCAACAGGAAGGTCAGCCACACGCCAAATAACATTGGAAAAGACCCAAGATGGATCCACATGCCAAGAATCACGACGATAAGAAGGAAAACCAACCAATAAGCATAAGGATTGTCACAGGAACCCAGAAACAGTCAACCGGAAGCGATAACTGACCGGAAAAGAACCCAGATGAACTGGAAATCTGGAATCAAGCACATGAAATTGTCTAGAAACCAAAAATAAGATCTTCCACGAAGAACAAGCAACTATCGGTACATACCGGTATGAACACAAAAAACTGCACAAAGAACTAAACAAGAACAAAACTAAAAGGAAATATTTTTGCTTGATGAAAGATTTCTCATCGACTGGAGATGCTCCTACATCAGACAACCCAGATAGAAAAAGATGTTCCATGAGAGGAAAATCATGAAAATATAAAAGAATTCGGAAGGAAGATCCCATGCTCATTTCTGATCCAAACATCTATTTTATCTGCCAACCTTTGCTTTAACTCTTCTGGTGCCTCAACCGACTCCTCTAACCTCTAACCCCCATTGTTTGTCTTTCTTTGCTTCTGATAAGAATATTATCTTTCTTTCTACAACTTTGATTTGGTTCTACCACAAGAATTCATCTAGTTTGTCACCATCAACTCTTTGTCATTCGATTCCATCTGTCCATCAGACTCCTCTGTCAGATCCTTCTGCCAAATCATGTCACCCTCTGGTATAATATATGCAACTAGTTCTATCAGATCTTTCTTCAAAACCTCTAGTATGACCTCTACAACTAGTTCTATCAAACCTTTTGATATGACCTATGCCACTGGTTTCTCAGTACTACAATTTTTCTCAAGACTCAAATTCTTCACCTCCTTCTCTTTCTCCTTCAAAGAAATCAATGTGAACTTCTACCCATCCTTTTCAATAGTAACTAGGTTTCTTCTACAGTCATAAATATCTCCTCTATCATACTGCCATGACTTTCCCAACAAGACATGACAAATACTCATAGATACAATATCACATAAAACTGTATCTCTGAAAGGCCCAATATTGAAATTCACAAAACACTGCTCCTTTATCTCTATCTTTTGATCATCTTGTAACCAACTCAACTCATAAGGACAAGGATTCTTAAGCCTCTTCAATCCAAGATTCACAACCATCTCCTCAAATACTAAATTATCAGTACTTCCACTATCTACAATGACCTTGCAACACTTACCACCTGATTTGCACACAATCTGGAAAAGACTTTCTTTGAGTAGATTTGGTATCCTTTCTTCTGAACATAAGGGATTCTCCTTGCTTTGGTGCACAGTCAGATCCAGTACCATCTAGTTCCTCACTAGCCACACAACTACTTGGCATTCCTTTCTTACATTCATATAATCTATGTCTGGTTTCTCCACACTTGAAGCATTTGCCAGGAAATTCTATACCAGTACTGTTGCTAACTTTCCTCGGTGTGTTCTGCTTTGGTTATTTACTCCACTTAGGTTTTGACTACTCTTCTTCAATTGGTTTTTTCATACCATCACTCATCTTGAACTTCTCCTTTCCCTTATTTAGTTGTCTTCTTCTCACCTTCTCCTCATCCCTCAAAGCATACTAGTAATCTTCTTCAACTGTGGAAATCTTCAACATACTCATCTCATCTTTAATGTTAAAAGAAAGCCCATTGATGTACCTCACCACCTTTTCTCTACCCATCTCTCTATATCTAGATCTGATTACCATCTTGTAGAATTAATACTATATTCCTACACAGTCATGTTTCTTTGTTTTAGGTTCTACAACTTCTTGAACAACTCCAATTCATTGTCTCCTGGTATGAACTTGGCCTTCAATCTTGCAACCATCTGTCTCCATCGGGTGATCTCCAATTCATCATTCTCCACTTTGTCTTCCTATGACTCTTTCCACCACAAGGCAACATGCCCTTTCAACTTGGTCTATTCCAACCAGACTCTCTACGGGTCCTTGATATCCTTAAACTCAAAGTAGTCCTCCAACTCTCTGATCCAATCGATCAGATCTTTTGGGTTCAACATTTCAGAAAAGTTAGAAACCTCAACTTTATGCACTTTACTTTCTTGCACCACTACTTTTAGGAATATTTCCTCTCTCATCTTTCCATCCTTCAGCTTCATCAAGCTCTTCACCGACTTCCTCATATTCATCCTCAGAATTAGGGTTTCTACCCAAACCGGCCAAAGCATTCTGGATTTCATTCCTCAATTCATTCTTGAAGTCTTCCATCATCTACTCTACCCTCTGAGGGTTTGTTCTCCTTGGTGGAATCTCTTCTTCCACTTTGGTGAACTACCTCAACTCAACGATCTAAATACCACTTTCAATTGCCTCCCCTTAGCGATCTATTGAACACACACTTAGCCTGCCTCCAATCGATGATCTATCCACCTCAAGGAATGCCTCAATGTCGACAAATGATTCTTCCACCAGCTGATTCATAACCAGCTCTGATACCACTTGATGCAGCCATAACCAGTAAAAACCCTCAAAAGAGTCAATCGGCTTATGTAGGAAGAGAGACACAATGAAAGAAGCAAGAAACCACAACAATTTCACATAAACAGATCATAATAAGCTTTAGAACTTTCGGAAATCATCCGAAAATCATCATATTATTATCAAAGAACATCTGGTAATAAACTGATTACCTGTAGGCTTCAAGCCATATACAATTAAACTGGGACTCTAAGAATCAACCGCATCACAATTTGCAAATCTCAATCCTTATTCTCAATTCTAATTCCTTTGCCCCTACAAATGATTACATAACATCATATTTATACCCACTGGAACATATCTGGGTTGGCCTCATAAGATTATATTCACCAATGCAGGAAAATGAAATGTGTAATTAGGTCGGCCCTAAAATTAGACAAATCTTTCCAAAAAATAACAATGAAGTGATGTAGTTCAGTAGGAAGGTTGGCCACATGCCAAAGAACATCAAAAAAGACCTAAGATGGTTCCACATGCCAAGAATCATGTTGGTAAAGAAGGAAAACCAACTGGTAAGCACAAGGACTGTCCCGAGAACCCAGAAATAGTCAACTGGAAAAGATAACTGACCGGAAAAGAACCCAAATGAACTGGAAATCTGGAATCAAGCACATGAAACCTTCTAGAAACTGAAAAAAAAAGATCTGCCACGAAGAACAAGCAACTACCGGTACATACCGGTATGAACATAGAAAACTGCACAAAGAACTAAAGAAGAGCAAAACTGAAAGGAAATATTTTTGGTTGATGCAAGATTGCTCGTCAACCAGGGATGCTCCTGCATTAGTCTAGAAAATAGTTTTAAGGTGAGATCATGTGTGAATGAATTCTATCATTGTGCAGAGAGGATTGAGACATCAATTTGGTAATTCTATAAGTGAAATTGGAAATCCAATTGTGAATGTAATCCTTTGTACTGTTGCTACCTAAACAGAGACCAGATCAAAGATTTGTAACTTGTATGTAAACTGATTTTATTGTAATGTAAGAGATTGCTTTGGTGTGTGGGTTTTCACCCGTAAGGGTTTCCCCATGTGAAATCTGGTGTACGTTTTTGTGTTGGACTTTTTCATGTTGCTTTATTTTATCTTGTATTGTGTATCTTAGTTGATATAATTTGAATTGATTGAAAACTCATATGCTTCACTTCCCTAAGAAATTAACATTAGGAAGGCATTTTTCTCCACTTTTCTTTCCTTACAGTTCTTGAAAATAGGAGAATGATACTCAAATTATAGAATTCGAAGAGGAAATTTGGACAATGGAGATTGATGGTATGATGAATCAATAAAGATCCAGTCAACTATTGAGAGGGGGGGTGAATCAGTAGATAGAAAATTGACATAAAATTTTCACCAAACAAAACAACCTCTCAAGTCAAACGCAGAACTATCAAATTGCAATATCACTATCAAGTATACCGGTTGACTGTCATAACAGACTAATAGTAAAACAACTTTGAAACTCTCAAACCTTTTAGCCAAAACATCTAAATACTTTACTAACAAAATTAAAAGTATATTTCAAATTGTTGTCGGTCAACATATCATATCTAAGTGGGTTTAGCAGTTAACCAAATTAACCATAGCAAACATAACCACAAAAACATTCACCACTTGACACAATGATTTTGATGTGGAAACCCAAATGAGAAAAATCACAGTGGGGATGAATACCCACAAGTATTATGAACTCTTCTAAAGTTCGTCCTATTAGGAGCCAAGCCTGTTAAAGCTTTATAATAAGTCCTGTCAAGAACAGATCCTTTTAGGGACCGCTTGGTTAAGGGATTGACAATATTGCCCTATTAGAAGCAATACCCTGTTAGGAGTAACCTCGGTAGAGGATTTGAAATCCAAGCTAATGGATCACCTCGTTAGAGGATTTAGATAACACTAAGCTTGTTAGAGATTACCCAGTTAAGGGATTTGACTGTTGTAATTGTTAGATAACAACAGGGGTTTGTTGATCTGGTGAATAGCACTACTTTACTTGATCAGATCATTTTCATGCTCCTATATTCCTTTACACATACTATAGATACATCATCTAGTTCGGCAACCAATCACTCTTACATTCAACCAAAATTGTCAACACTACAACAAAACAACTCATCGACCTTATAAGAAAAACAATAGGTTGGTAACACATCACAAACATAAGATCTCATAGATATTACAAACAAATCGATTCAAGTATGACCATTGGATTATATAGAAATCATTGCACAAGATTCAAGACAACCTCGACCGCTCCTTGATCACCGCTTCATTGATCCTTGTAACTCATCACACAGTTTCCATTACATGCAATTAACTTGCTCATTCCCAAGATAAAACCGTTATCTCTATGCACCAAAAAACATTTGAAACTCTTCACATACAAAATGCATATGTGGCATAATCATTACCACTCACCATTTGATCATAAACTAATACAACCGATTCACCAATCTCCGTCAGTTAGGGTTTAGCTGATTGAGAGTTAAACTCATTAGATTGATGAGTGAATTGAATTGATTAATCAGCGAATTGGATAGATTGGGGAGATAACTAATTAGATAAGTCTGTTCGAAAAAGTTGATATTAAACTCATAGTCAATGCCAGTTAGGAATTAGGCATGTGTTGTAGGATTTAGGTGTCTACATATATGTTTTTAAAATTAAAAGTTATTTGAATGTGTTTTTTTATAAAATTTATATTATAATTTAATTGTTGATAAATGCTAAAAATGAGGTTAAGTGGAATGCCACTTTTGACATAGTATTTTTTTCTCTAAATTTTTTTACATTTATAACTGGAAACTTTGATACATTATTTTTTTCATTTTATATTTCCCTTTTTTAAAAAATAAATCTTGAAAATTCTGTGTATTATAAACACAAATTTTTGTCTTAACTATTTATCCACAATAGAAAAATGTGATATTCTTTGGTGCATCTATTTTTTAATTTTGTAAACAAAAATGTAATATTATATCTTGAGAAGACAATAAACCTTATATTTTGACATAGATGGCATACTTTTAGTAAATAAATAAATCATATAGACACTGGATAACATATTTTAAAATATACTTTTTAAAGATACACTTATAAATATATACAAAAGGGTGTGTGTGTGTGTAACAGAATTTTATGTAGAAATGTTAAAATTTATTTATGCTAATAAGTTGGCTTGAAGGTGAGACATATTTTTGAACTTTGACTTAATTATAATCTAGTTTAGAAAATACCATGTTTGTGTAGAGCAAGAAATCTGAACCACTGTGAAGGGTGGTCAAATCCCTCAAGGACTCAATTATCTTCCCTCCACAATGAGTAAACTTTTGGGGTCCTTCAATCTCTATTTACTCACTAGGATGCAAGGAAAGAACAAAACTACCTAACACTAACAAATAAATGTATTTTGACCAAATAACTTGAAAGCACTAGAGTCACAAAGACCATCTGATGAGCTTTGTATTCTCTCTGTCTAGAGTGTATGTGTGGTTTGAGGAAGACAGTGCGACACACAAGTGCCTTGTATGGACAAAGTATAGAGACTCATACAAAAAGTACAAAATTAACAGAATTCAAGGTTTTATGTATTAAATGCTATGAAAACACAAAACGATATTAAACATAATGAAATGTATTAATGAGAAGACAAAGAGGATAAAAGGAAAATATCATAAAGGGTCCAAAATGTGTAGCCTCCAACCATTACAACACTCACCCTTGACAAACCTACACAGAAATAAATGAAGATGAGAATATTGGTTCTACAATTTAGAGGTCTACAATAGTCAAACCACTTTTTAATGTTTCCATCTCCATGAATAGCCAAGATTGATTGATTAAAAGACAAAAATGAGAATACAATGAAAGAAGTAACACAAATTCTATGGTATCAAAGAGATGATTAAATGAAAAGAACAAGAAAGAGATGAAACACTCTCCTTCAAAACCAAGAAGCTAGAGCTTGTTGGAGTGAAGACGAGAATGAAACCCTCAAGTGGATGAAGCTTAAAAAATGGCATTAGTGCAACAAATGAGAAAAATATGGTGGACAAGATGCATGAAAAACTACCTAGGAGAATGTTGAAGAGAACCAAAGTGTTTTTTGAGATCTATTAGAGCCAAGAAAGTGTCAAAATGAAGGAAAAAAAGAATGACCTATAACCAATTCAAGGGGTTCCAAGGGTCACTAAAAGCCCTGAAATTTGAACTTATTAGACATAAGGTTTATGGCATAATAAAACCCCAAAAGGCTGCAAAATTTTCAAATTTTTATTTATATGAAGTACTCTCGGTATTTAATAAACGAAATTTAGATCATTAGTACTTATAAGTTACCATTCAATTGGAACCCAAATGCAATAATTGCCCTAATCAAATCAAGTATGAGGATTTAATTCTTCAATAAAATACCCCTGATGGTAACTAAAAGAATGCCATCCATCGAGATATGTTCTTGGCATGGCAAGTCAAGCAAGATAGTTAGACCCTAGGTGTAAGCACCATAAACAAGATAAATAAGATCAAGACAGTTCAAGTTAAGTCTTTAAGCTATGTGAAATTGTGATGGATAAAAAGATCAAGGCCGTCATAGAAGACATAAATGAAGAAGAGTTAAAGGGAACTCTTTCAAATCTCTAAAAGAAGCATTAACCTATCCTAATGACTAGGTACCTTAAGAATGTGGTCAAGCTAGACTTCTTATTAAGAGCATTTGTTAGACAATGTTTGAGGGTGAACTCACAATACTGGTTCCCACTTTTTGACCAACTTTGACACTTAGATGAACATTTTGCAAAAAACCTTCACTTTCCAACACCTATAACTTTTAAATCGTTAAGAATTTGAAGATGATGTAAACTAGTGATTTGTAACATCCTCTTTGTAGATTCTAAATATATTTTTTTCAAATTTTTTTGAATAAAATTTTATTGATTTTTCCATCTCCCTCAAAAGTAGTTTTTTACAGGAAACAACATTTTTTAAGAGTGATGTGCATCCCGAAACGTATAAATTTTTTTCTATAAATGATAAAAACTTATCTCTTTTAAATTTTGGTTTGTAACATCAATACCCAGGGCATGAAGTTGGTTTGATAGTGATATGTTGAATATTTTTTATTTTATTAAGTTTTGAAGTCCGACTAATTATAATTTAGATATAGGTGTACGTTTGAACACATAACTTGCTCTATATATATCAAAATTAAGTTTTATTTTTTTTGTTAGAAAGAAGACATCAATACCTAGGGCATAGATATTTTTTCAAAATTTTTTTCAATTAGTTTGTTATTTTTCCCAATGCATTGAACAAAGAAGTTCATGTTCGGTGAAAAACCTACATTCATAAAAAATAAAATAAAAATATATTAATAAACTTAAATATATTAAAAATTATACTATTTGGAAAGCTTATAATAAGGACTAAATCCTCAAGAAAGCAAAACTTCTAAATGAATTCGTTTGACCCCTCAAAAGCTAATGTAAAATTGGTTTTTTATCAGCATTTGATAGATGCAAAGGAGACTCCATTGCAAGTATGATTTAGAAGTAGAGAGGTTCTATCCAAGAAATTTTGATCTAAGAGCCTTTGATCTAACTCTCTTCAATTAATTAGTTCAAATGGGACCTCTTAAAGCTTAAATAATTATATTTTCCAAAAAATGTATGATTTCAGCAAAAATCAGGATGTACCAAAAAGTGGGAACCAGCTTTGTGAGTTCACCCTTGAAGCAATACAGTGGAGCTAGAGCTGGATAGCCTTGAAGATAAGAACTAAAGGTATGAATGGAAATCCCCTTGATTAGAAAACCCCAGTATTCTATAGGTGAGTTAAATAAGGAAAAAGGAGGCATGAACAACCCTAAGTTCATCCATGGTTATATAATTGGGGAAACAAGCAAGTAAAACCTCAACAAGTTCCTTTATGGGAAGATAATCTTGGAAAAAGTAAATAATGGAAGAGAGAGTAGAGTTGATTTAGGAATCATACAAAAATCCCCATTGAAGTACAAGGGGTGTAAAAGAATTAAGATCTTATAATCTAGGAATAAGTAACTAATATTCGTTCAGAAAACTAAGAAGAAAAGTGCAACCCAATCATGGTTAGCCGCTAGGTACAAGACAATATGTAACACAATTTAACTACTACGCACAATCAAAGAAGCTTTGCAAATTTTGGCACTCAAGTGTGAAAGTATGCGAAAACGTTAAGTATGGATGAAGCAATGTGCATATGGAAGTGGCTTAGGAAATGATAGTATAACAGTAATATAATACCAAAGCTTAAATGAGAATTAGTTGGTAGTTTAAAATATTTTATGAGAACATTGATAAGGAGCTGAATTACGTGGTTAGCTAAGAATTTAGAAATTATGGGAGTCTTAAGACATTGGTAATTGTTGGACATCCTTATGTTATACCATAATAGGGTAACTAGATATTAGGATGGTAAGATGGTTTGTTTAGACCAAAGAGATCAAAGGATGTGGTAGGCCAGAATGGGCTAGTAAGTAAATATAAATAAGTAATAAGGAACGAGATAACTTCCTTTTTACTAAATTTTAATAAAAAGGAGGGGTGTTGGTCACTTTTCAAGTGCACACCCCCTTGATTTCATAGTTGCATAAGTGAAGTAGGAGAGAATAAGTCCACTCTCCGAGTTGCTTGAAATACGTCTTGAAATGTGTGGGCAGAAATGGATATCAACCATTATCAATCTTACTTGACAATAATTCCACCCCAAATGGCTATTAACCTTATGTGTTAGTAATTTGGCAACAAGCTCCTACCTAATGAAGGCAAGTGAATGTTAAAGGTGACAATACAAGGAGCTAACATAAGGTGCTCAGAAAACAAATGATGTCCCTAGTAAGATTAAATGATTACATTATACAAATCCTAAGTGTTTCTACGTAAACAAGTGTCAATTTTTGTACCAAATTGTCTATCGTGTGTGTAAGACATGAAAGTGTCGAGGCTTGAGTTACCACGTAACATTGAACCAAGGTTTAGCATATTAAGATAAGTAATGGAAGCCAAGAAGAATGGATAGAGAATGGTAGAGTTAGTGCAATCACCTATTAGATATAAATTATCGATGTTAGTAACCCTAAATAGATAACGAATCATGTCGGAAAGTGTGTCTTGTGATAGCAATCACGTGAAGGTTAAAATGAAACATGATCTATTAAAATAGTTGCAATCTCATGTATATAAGGTATGTCATAAATGACAAAGGAATATAGATAATATGAGAATCTCAAGAGTCTAATAATCACTTCCTAACACACTCAGGACATATGATCTTGGGTGATGTGTTGTGGTTACTCCCTATAGCATGGCTGGAATGGTTATCTTGTTTTGAGTTTGATTTTCTTTGAAAAGTATATTGTGACTTGGGGGCTAGAACTTTCTTTTATTTTATTTTTATATTTTTTTTATGAAGAGAGGACCACTAAATTTATGTTTTGTTTTTTTATATGAACTATGGCACTTGCCATGTTTCTATTTTTAATATTTTTCAATTGTCGGCATTTTTCTTCTTTTTATTGAACTTGGCAGAAGTAACTTGTATTTTTGATCTTGTAAAGTGTCAAAGTGGTCATTTTGATGGTTGATATAACTAGCCCTAGTGATGTGATTTGTGTAAATGTCTATCATGTTCATTGAACCACTAATAGTGTGTCATGGGAGAATACCGCAAGGAGTGAAATTAGGCACAATAATTAACAAAGAATGTGTTTTATCAAATTAAGATAAAGGAAGGAATATCCTCCTAAGTAAAATTAATTGCGAGTAATATGAAAGAGAAAAATTTATAACAATAGTGTGACCTAGATCTAATGAATTGCGAAAGTAATGATTGTCAACTGATAAATTTTGGCATGTGTATGGAGATGATTGTGTGGATGATATCTAAAATAAGTATTAATAATTTCCATCACTCCCTTAGAATGGGATTGTTGTGTACCTTAATGTTTGGAAATGGCGAATAATGTCCCCTATAAAACTTAAACCTTGGAGCCTAGAAATATAAAAACATTTTAATCCCTAGTGGTAGAAAACTACCCTATATAAGGGTGGAATTGAAGGACCTAAATTTGATTTTGCCTTGTCACCTAAGAAAGTTGGAAAAAATTATGCACCTAGGACGGTTAGCAAATAGTGTAATTACACCCTAATGAGGTAACTCGAATGTAGAATAAGTAGATTCGTTGTGGCTAAGTGTGATGTCAATTTTCTTAAGTAACATGCATGGATGAGAATACAGTGGGATAAACATGCTTTTACACAAATCCTAAACAAGGTAGAACTCCTAGAAATTCAATATGTGTAACCTTGATTATGGAAGTTGATGTGTTTGGATGGCACATTAATGCAAATTTTTGAAAGATAGAACTTTGCAAACACCTACCTGAGATCGAAGGGAAATGTAATAAAAATACTAAGAATTTAACCTTGTGAAGATAGTTAGTTAATTACAATAATAAGTTGATTTTGGTATTTCATACTTCTAGTAGGCAAGATAAAATTTTGAGTAACCTATTGAAATTGTGGGAAATGTTGTGTCCCTAATTCGAAATTCTACTCATGCGACTTTCAGGTGTAAGTCGAACTCTAGGGAGGAGGATGTAAGGCCTTCCCCAAACCAAGCTTTGATTAACTTAGTTGACCATGTTTGACCCTATTAATAAATGCTTTATAATTCAAAAGAATGGATTGTGTTAGACAGATAGATTGGTGAGAAAAGTAATTGAACCAAGTTATAGAGTTATTGCACCTTGTGGTGTATATTTTGATGTGTTATGAATTTGAAATCCTAAAAGATCCATTGATTGGTTAATCTTGATTTAACGTATGTCAGCTATGTCTGGATTTAGAACTTATATGATTCCATGATTTGGATAACATTGATGAATGTTGATGCTTCATGATATAGAACTCTATATGATTCTAGAATAGGATAAATTGGAGATGATGTATGTCATTATTGGATTTGCAGGACTTTATTATGGTGATAGAATTAGGATGTATGTTTTATGTGTGGACCAAAATTAGGAGAATTATGATAATTGCTCATGTGGATTTATTTGGATAAGAGATATATTGAATTGTTCAAATGTAAATTGTATGTGAAGTGTTTGATGTGTATTCTAATTCATGTGTTTAGTATTATATGAGGTTATTGGAAATTACTAATGTGTATTTGAGTGGCGCACGAAAAGATATCCATGTGACCATGGAAATATTATGGAGAACCAAACCTAGACCTATGTATGTTCGTAAAACCAGGGTTTGTCTATTTGGAGAGACAACACCCCGTTTGTGTTGTATTTTATTCATAATAGTAAATGATGCATGTGTGTTAAATGTTATTTATTTGATTTATTTAAATCCAACAAGAGACAAGATTTCATGTGCAATTTTGTAAAAGCATTTTCTTTGTGTCACTTGACACATGTGTTGATTTATGTTTGAGTTTTTAAATTTGCCTCTTGGAGGGAATTGTTTAACTATAGCTTTTTCAATTAATGTAATGTGACTCCATAAATGCCTTGGGTAAAGAATCTTTGGGATGGTCAACATAGGTTTGACCCGAAAATAAACTTTACAGGGGTTAAAAAAGGGTTAAATGGACACCTAGGGGTAGTTTAATAGGGTTTCCTAAAGCCCATAAGGTATACCTAAGGGTTAGGGGTAATTTTAGGCAAGTTTCTACTCCCATGTGACCATTTAGACACCCTAAAAAGTAGGTTTTCTAAGTTGTGCGAAAATTGAAATTAGAAGGCTTGAGCTAAGTGGTTAACCTTCCTTTTTGAATGAAAGTTCCCTTTTCCCATTTTACCTTACCTTCCTTTTCAGTTTTAGAAACTGGTGAGAACTCTCACTAAGGCCTTCTTAAGAAAGAATGAGAAAATTAGTGGGTAATCAACCACTCTCCATTTTCGAAGACAAAGAATTTTGAAAGGAAAAAGATAGCTTGGGAAATTAAGAATTAGGCTAAGTGTAGAAAGAAAGGAATGGTGGAATTGGGCTGCTCATCCTCAACAAAACTAGCATACCCTTGGGCAGTTTAAGGTTGGTTCTACCTATCTTGTAATGTTTTCTTATTCCCTATTGTATTAAAAGAATTGCTTGTGTTAAAGGTTAGTTTTCCTTGCATGTATTCCTTGGAAATTTATTTGGTGTTTTGTGATTATGCAAATTATGTGTTTTGGGAGTAATCAAGACCTCCTACTCTTGGGAGAGAGGATATTCTTGTGGGTGGTAGAAGTGACAACCCTCGAGTGAGAGGCTCTCGTTATGAGAGTGATCACAAGGGATTTCATGTGACCCTTGCTGCATGGCTTGTTTATGCATTGGGGGTCATAAGGAGGGAAATAAGGCATGAATGCCTTGGGGGGCATAAGGAATGTGGGGTTGTTATACTTGATGTATTTGGTTTGCCATGAGGTGGCTATATGTTTTGGTTTTCCATGAGGTGGATATATGTTTTACCATACTTGCAGTCTCCTCAGGGTACTTGGTCCACTACCACCCTTGAAAAGACATCATAAATGTGTGGTGCAATGAAGCCGGGTTGGGATTACGTTTGAGATTGTGTTTCCCTTGTCTTTTGTGTTTGCATGTGTGTTACCTATCTAGGGCTTGGTTCTCCGAGCTCGGGGGTGGCTACCAATTAGCCTAGGCTGGGAGGTGAGTACTCCATGGTCATCCCTTTGATTTATATTGCAGGTTGTTGGAAGAAAAAGAACAGGACAAGTAGGTGTGGCTGGAGTTATTTGTTGCAGAAAAACTTTTGGAAATGTATCTATTATTTTCCGCATTATTAGAAAAGAGAGTTTTATTTGTAAAAGTGATAAGAGTGTCTCGGAGATATGATTTAAAGAATTGTAATATTCATTTATGTTATACTGCTGAAAAGAAATGATTATTTCAGGATTTAGTTCCTATAGTTGAAATAAATTATTGTTGAGTATATAGTATTTTGTAAGGCAAGAGATTTATTTTATTCCTTTATGCTTATGAAATTAAATAGAGAAATAATGAAATAGTTAGCATGCATTTAGGATGCTGAAAATAAAACAATTAGATCTATAAATGAAAGTGCAATATTAGTTTATCTAAATCTGTCATGTTGTTTATTGCAGAAAATAAAATTAAAATTTATTATAGTTATTTCTAAAGTTTAATTTCAATAATTTCCAGACTTAAATAGTTGTTGTCTGATGTTATTCTGTTAATCACTAGCGCAAAATATTATAGACATCTCTATAGATTTATTTTAATAAAATCTAGATTGATCTAGCTACTGTAAAATTTATTAAATTTTGTCATTTATATAGTTGTTGTTAGAATAATTATATACGGTCATTTGTCTAATGTATAGAAAATAAAATCTATAGTTAAACAGATTTACTAAAATGAATAAAATTCTAGAGTTGTTGTTCTAAGTGATTTAAACCTGCTTTTTACTTTAATTTTATTTGCTTTGCTGAAAGTAAATCAATATCCAAATAACCCACCTATTTCCTTTTAGCAACTAGGACCTTGATAAGAGGAAATAAATACAATGATTTATATCTGAAGAAATCATCTAATCTGTTAAATATGCTACTGTGGGAGTCCACAGTGAGCGGTGCCCCCGGGGTCGCCGTCAGTTGCCTTCCCCACGCCCTCCATGAAACCCTGCCTGAATGCCAAGGCCGCCGCTTGTAGCCCCTGCACAAATCAAGTTGCAATAAAAATATAAAACCCTAGCTGGTTAAGGCTAGGGTATTATGGACAATGAAGAATAAATGAAATAAAAAGGGGCTCTATGTTTCTATTAATAAAATTAGGGTTTTCATGGTTGTTTTATATAATGTGAAATATATTTAAAATGTATATGTGTGTTTGTGTGTGTGTGTGTGTGTGTGTGTGTGCATTTAAGTGTGTGTGTGTGTGTGTGTGTGTGTGTGTGTGTGTATAGAATGAGTTAAAATGGTATGAGCGAATTGGGTAAATTGTACCAATATTTGTTTAAGGAAAAATGTATATAATTTAATTATATATATTAAAGAATTATTACAACTTATTATATATTAATGTTTATTTTACTTTAGACATTTAATAATAATTTTGTTTAAGAACAAATGGTAGATCTAATATTTTATTAGGGGTTATTGTTAAACATAAGGGTATGAAACTAAAGGATGTTTCTAGATCTTATTACTACTTGGAAATTTATACTAAATATAGGTTTGTGAGATTAAACCTCATAGGACGAATATCATTATGAACTTATTCAAACCCTTTAGTCGGATAAAATTAGTCACATTTTAATTAATGACAGACATTTATAATCTAAGAGCTAGGACTAAATTTAATTAGTTCCTTAAAGCAATAAATGATTATTGGAAACAAATTGTACCTCATCAATTTGTTTAGAGAGTTGATTTGAATTAAGATATGGGTTAAAATTGAGGAAATAAAATATTAATAATAATAATAATCCTTTTTAATATTCCACATTTAAATTAAATTATTAAGAAAGGATGTATTAACAGGACGATGGGGACTTGATGATTATTAAATAATTGATATCAAACCAAGTATTTATAATAATGTCTATTTAGTAGAAATAGTTCTAATTAAGTACTAAGAAGCGCAACTGAAATAAAAAGGGGGCTCTTGAGTGAATTTAATATTACGCATATAGATTTATCCATTCCGCTTGACAATAGTAGTTATTGTAATATATAATATCAATTAAGAATTTGTTTGGAACAACTTGTTAAGATGTATCAACTCATCAAATCACACACACATCAAATCACCCTCATGCTTCTTGGTACTCATTCACTCATTGGAATATTCTCAATATTCCTCATCAACATGTATGAACCCAAATCCAATCCCTCCAACACTCAAACACCATAAGTCTCCCTACTAGTCACTCACTCAACACCATACCCAATTAGGACTCCAAAATCTATTCGCAACATATAATGGATAATCCAACCACATATACCCCTTGGAAACCCCTATAAAGGTTTCTCAACATCCACAAAATTTTCTCTAACCTCCCAGCCACCCAAGAAGAGACAATGGAAACTGTTGCTACACCATTGGTTTTAGACAGTCACAAACGTTCATTAGGACAGTCTTACTTACATGGGTAATTATTATTTACCACCCCTTAAAATGCAATTAATAATGAGGTAGATTCACCCTACTAATCCTCTTGCCTCAAACTCAACACACAACCCATTCATAGACTTGTAAAGTGTAGTGATTTCAATGCACTGTCAAAACTAGGATAGTCAATGCATAGGTTAGGACAGTCATAAATCAACATGGTTTGATGGACTTCTTTGTCCATCCAATACTTGTTCATGCAAAGGGGTCCTTCATACATCCCTCTCTTCACTTACAACATTGTTCAACACCTTTTTTGTTTTCAAACTACCCAAAACTCCACGAATACATTGTATTTTCAAACTGTGGCACTATCAAATCTACTATTTGACATCATTTTGCATGTGCTAAATTAACCATGGGACCCTGCACGAAAAAAACAATAAATTACATGGTACCACCCTTAATTCCACCAAGTATTGGTCTTTTATCAACGTAGAATGGGAGCTTATTACATTTTACAAAGTCATTGTTTACCCTACCTAGGGTTTTAACAGTTTTTACACAAATTAGGATAACTTTCTCAAAACACAACCAAAATAAATGAAACAAAAACCAAATCAATGAGGATTTATTCCTCCTTCATTTATAATGCATAAACAAATAAATTTAATATGTTTTCTAATTGGAAAGAGCCCGTTATCAAACTGTCGTTAGAAAACTCAAAAAAAATGCAGGGAACTTAATGTTTTTTATCGATTTTTATCCTTCTCATACACACCAACCCTCACTCAAGTTCAGGTAAGGATTATTTAATGTCCTTAAATTCTCCTCCAATGGTTATAACCACATTTTTAATGTGTATTACCAAATAACACCTAATTACCTATAAGATGCACAAAAAGTTGCTTGAGCAATTTTTGGACAACATAAGCAACTTTGGCTAGCTTTAATCCTAGACCCAACATATGACTTCAATGACTCAACAATGACACAAATAGGTCCAAATAGGTCCATAAGACCCTTACATATCATCAAACACCGTATTTAACCTATTGAGACATGTTTTCCACATTAGGCCAATTTTGTCAATTTGTGCCAACATAGCCCCTATTAGGACTCAACATACAAACCATTGGTCTCAATGACCTTATTACTTAATATATTGTCTTTCAAGACCTTATTTACAACCTTTATCCTTCAAAATACAAAATACTTATAATTTTCCTCATAGAGGTTTGTTGTCAACTTAGGTTCTCCTGTACCACTCCCTACTAAATAATTTCTAAAAACAAACGAAAGTTTTCAAAGTCTAAGGATAAATAATCTCATTTTACTGTAAAATAAATTGTTACTTACTGATAGGCTTTGTAAAATTAACATTGTTTGTAGTAGAAATTTTTTTATGATATGAATCAATTATTGAGAGCTCAAAACAAAACAGAATGTGTCAAAAAAGTATCGACTTTTGATTGTATGTATACCAATCCATATCTGGCAAATTTTGTTGAATATTCGGGCAACTAAGAGGGAGGGGTGAGTCAATTGATAACTTAAATAATCTCTTATATGCTTCCATGCATCTAAAATAACCAAAATAAATAATTAAAGCAAATATAACATCAAAAACACATACACAAAATGCACACCAGATATGACGTGGAAAACCCAAGAAGGAAAAAACCATAGAGAATGTTAGTTCTTAATATTAAACATCAGTTAAGGTGATTTTTACAAAGGGTGGCTCACTACCAGAATGCTCACTGCCGAAGAAAGAAAGAAAGGTAATCCACCATAATGACACACAATACAAAACCAAACTACCGCTATTCATGCTAGACCCAAATCAACACATAACATTGATTACAAATTCTGGACCCAAATCATAAGTCACATGTTGCACCAAAGCTTCTATTCATCCTCAACTTTCAAACTCAATCCAGACCCAAAAACCATTTCCCAATAAAATACAAAATATGAATGGAACCAAGATATACATAAATATTAGTGCAGCCATGGTCCGGTGGGTCCTCAAAGAGAAGTGACCAGATCATGTAGCAAGAGTAACACAACGGAAGCAACAACAAAACATGGATAAAATGCAAAATCAGAACATCTGATAATCATCCGGTTAGATGCAAGCTAACATGCCCAGTTTCAGACTATATGCCAGATTACAATCCATCCAGATCTCTAAGAGGCATCCAAATTACAATTCCAAAGACTAGATACTCATAACTTTCAAACTGTCTCCTAAGGATCACATATAACAATATATAAACCCTCTAAAACACATCTGGGTAGGCCACAATAGATTACATTTACCAAGAAAGGAAAATGAAACGTGCAAATAGGTCGACCCCAAGAATGAAAGGAAAATCCTCTGAGAAAGATCAACCAAGAAGCATGGATTGAACGATCGAAAATTTGATCTGCAACAAAAAAGAACCATCTATTGGAACACACTGAAATAAACTTTGAAAACTGCTACAAGAACTGAACAAGAACAAACTAAGGAAATGTTTTTGGTTGATGCAAGATTTCTCATAGACCGGGGATGCTCCTGCATCAAATACAATCGATCAATGTGATATCCAATAAACACAAATATTCGATAAACACAAATATCCAGATCACCATCAACTCAACTAATCCATACTGAAACACATCTTCTAGACCACCAAAGGTTCTGAGGACATGTCTTCTAGATCACCAACACCAAGATCAAATGTTGACACCAATGACAACAATTATGTTGACATCAATGACAACTAATCATACTCATCAACAACACATTTGCAACAAATTTCGTAGGATATTTTAAAATTTATTTTAATTTTTGGTGAATTTAAGAAAGATTTTGCCATTGTAGAGTAAAAATAGGCAAATCTCCCTATCTATTAAAATAATATGTTTCAATTTCCAAGGAGATTATGGACCTATGATTACCATTAACTTATAATAGGGCTAGTAATTTGGGTTCTCCTACATGATTGTGGTATTGAATTGTTTAGCTAGTATTGACAAATAAATGTTTGGACGTACAAAGGAACCTTTCAATGTTTTTGGCAAAACAAATTAAATATGTATAACTGGTCCCAAAATTCAATGAAAAATTAACTTGCATATGGCCTAAAACATATAAAAAATCAAGAAA
The DNA here is from genome assembly GCF_030272615.1 of Cryptomeria japonica. Taxonomy (NCBI): domain Eukaryota; kingdom Viridiplantae; phylum Streptophyta; class Pinopsida; order Cupressales; family Cupressaceae; genus Cryptomeria; species Cryptomeria japonica. Next base: position 649,294,417 of record NC_081410.1, read on the forward strand.
ATGGGAGATAGACCCTAATCTATAATATTCGCCAAATTCAAAATCCTCGATCTTGAATATTTGCCAATTGGTGAGAAATTTCCACTAAAAAAAATCCTAACTAGAAAACTAAATCAGAATAGTATGCAAACCAAATGAACATGTCCTTCAAGATGCAACATAAAAAACCACATATCAAAGAACCGCCAATCATTCTTCAAACCAGTTCTAACAAACACTCCACTATTAGAAACAACAATAACTAACTCTACCATCTGAGTAAGAGAAGACCTATAGCCTTGATATCACAATGTACATAGATCATAAACATTATATCTTGAACTACACTCCATAATCTTTGCATACCAGAGGAATGTAAAGTATTCTTCCACTAGGACATTAAAAACTCTTTCTTGCATAAATATTGTTTCTTGCATATTGAAACATCTACTATACCAACCTTCTAGAAACACCTCAAGCTTGCTTAATATCACTATCAAACCATCAACACATTCACTTTCGGACCATTCGCATCACATAGTGATATCAATGAAAACACCAAACAAGTTGACATCAATGAAAACACAACACAACAACTCAAGTTTCCAACAAATATTTGAAATAATTTGTTCATTTTATGAATGTCTTCCTACTTTGAAACTTAAAATTTGAATGTCTACTCAATTTAGAATGGTTAAGTTATGAACAATAGCATGTTATGGATTAGTGATATTGCACTTCAATAGAACTTATGAATTAAAATTGATATTCCATCTAAATTGAACTTATCAATTAAAATTGATAATCCATCTAAATTGAGCATATGAATTAAAATTGATGTTTCATCTAAATTCTAAGTGTTAAACTTGGTTGCCTTGGGCAACTTCACCAAATCTATGACCATTTTTGTATTTTTATTTATCATAACATTGATTCTTAGTAATGACAAGTGACAAGTAATCAAAATTAGATTCAATTTGATATTCTACCTTTACAAGTTGATAATACAACCGCAGGATCCAAGATTCAATTAGAAACAAAACATATATCACACAAAAGAGATTGAGAAAATATTATATACTCAATGACAACTTAATGATTTAGTATTACTGCACACACAATTGAATAGAGATACAATATTGGAGATACAATGAATGATTAAATCCTTATGAAAGGGTGAATGAAACCTTAGATGCAAAACCTAAAGGCTAGATTAAATTATCGCGTGCCAAGTATCACAATCATGATGAATGAGACAACTTAAAGTATTATTAGCCTAATTAAATAACAGGAAAAAACACCTAAGTTTAGCTTAAGTGAAAAAGTAATTAAAATGCATAATTATAAATGATTAGATAATTTTCTCAATTATTGGACTACACCCACCCTTAAGATTAACTTAGGATAAGATAAAGAGAGAATGATGAATGCAAATTGCATGCATGAATGAGTCTTGACAACTAGGCCTAATTAGGTACTCATGTACAAACCAATGCAAAGAAATGCAACTTCTAGAACTGGAGAAAAGGAGAAAACCCAATGGGACAAAATTCCTCTCCAAAAGAGAGAAAAGAAACAAAAAAGAAAGTGCATGTGGCAAGCATGAATGATTCAAGTTGTCCCCTCAAGTATTGAATTAGTCACATATGTACAATCATGATTCCCCCCATAAGAGACAAAAATAAGAGATGAAGTATCCCCCCATAAGAGAGAAGCTCCAATGTCAAAGATGAAATCTCAAGGATGAATGTTGATGGAGATTCAAGAGTGGAAAGCATGCATTCCTTCTCTTGGGAAGAAACAAATCAAATGGACAAGGAAGAAACAACTCCATGAAAGGAGATGGAAATAAATATCTCATGACCTATTCCATGGAAGACTACTTAATTATCCAACTGAAGTTAAAAGATGTCATATCAACTAAATAAAACCCAAACAATGATAAAGATACCCGATGAACAATCTTGAAGGCATAAAAGATGGGATGATCGGAATGCTCAAACTATTATCATGGAGAAATGGAATATCCTCAATTATGTCCCCAATTTATAGAGTGTGATGTAACAAATATCCCTACAATATCCAACAAGTACTCATCCCATTGTTGAAACTAGAAGGGAACAATCAACCTGCTAAACTAAACTAATCTCTAAAGAACTAAGAGATGGAGGAGGATCAAAACAAGTCTCGGGAGCCACTGTGGATGAATAAAGCATACATAGCTTCAAGTGACTAAACCTCTCTTGAAATTTTTGATCTACTCTTGATGCATGGACCAATCAATGGAATTGCATGCTCAATAGGATAAAAATGAGAGAACTCATACAATTGAGATGCACGATCAACACTCCAACTGCAACAAGCTCTCTACTATGCAAATATCTAATGAACATTGAATCAAGGGTGAACTCAAATATCTTGCCTAACCCACTATGATTAATCTAGTAAATGGAAAGAAGGTTGCAAGATAATGAAAGGACACAAAGGACATTATTGAATGTGCTACCATCAACCTCAATATAACCACTCTCATTAACACTCATGCAAGAGTTATTACCCATTAGTAACTATGCGAATGAGCAATGCTCAAAAGAAGAAAACATACCCTCTGATGATACCATATCATGTTAGAATCCTAAATAAAGAAGCCATATAGAAGATGGAGAATGTGTCGATGAAAAAGAAAGCATGACCCTTTATCTTGTCTTCACCACATGTGTCCAGATCTTGAAGTGGTAGAAGAAGATGTAGTTGATGAAGGTAGCTAAATATTGTGCTTATGTAGAATATGTGCTAGCTCATTAGTCTTATTTGCATAATATTGATGCTCATCATGTCCTAATTTGGTGCAATAATCAGACTTAGGCTATTCCTTCCTGGATGAAGACCTCTTGGAAGAGGTGGAAAAATTTGTCCATGTAAATCTGAAGCTGGAGGTGGTTGCATAGATTGTGTTCTTTTATTTTTCTATTTTCTTTGTTTCCTTATAGATGTAGGAGTCTACACAACCAAAGCCTAATATTTGGAACTAGAAACTAAATCAATCTATGACAATTTGGTCTTCTCCCATTTCAATTTCTCACAAAACAACTCAAATGAAGGCATATATAATGTGATACCCAAAGCATCCATGGTCGAATAGAATGTTGAAGAAAAGAACTAAAATTAGCCTCAAAGCTTAAATAAAATTAAGAAGATGCACTCCTTGTTAGTCTTCTCCTTGCCATAATCCTGCAACTATGATCTGATGGATTTCAAATTCTCTAGAAAGTCCTCAATAGAAGGAAATGAATTATGCACCAATGATGTCAAATGTGTTTCAATATGAATTGTGTGAAACTCATTAATACCCCCAAAAATTTGTTCAAATTTGAGCCACATAGTTGTAGGAGCGGTGCAAGAATCAATATGGAACCGAAGACTATCTAAAATATGTAGCCCAATCAAAACCCATATCCCCATCCATCTTATCCCTTCTCTGAATGATCTCAAACTAATAAGTCAAATTGGGTTGGGTCACATCTAAACAAGACCATAAAACCCTAGACCTAAGCAATCTGGTCATTTTGGTCTTCTAGCTATGATAGTCATGCAATGTGAGTATCTCATTAGAGGCTTATATCATTGGATTTTGGTTTTTATATTAGGACACGGTTAGGACAATATAGGAATCTGAAAGATGATGATTCTACCCCCTCACAACAACAAAAATGAAACCTTTTGCACTTGTATAAGCTAGGAAATCACAAAATCAAGAAATGAAAATTGAGATCATTGAATACTTGGTGAAAATTATGGAATAATTGACTATAGATCTAGATAGAGGACTTTGAGCAATTTTTTATGATATCTAGTTTTCAAAAAATACAGTCCAAATGTGCAAGTTATAGCCCTGAAAGTGAAAAACTAAATGTTGAATTTGGAGGGCCTAATATGGGAAATAGGTACAAAATTGGGCAAAATGAACTATATATTCGAATCAATTCCAAAATCATCTTTTTAATGATATCTCATTTGCACAATTTCAACCTCATATGAGCAAGTTATGGCCAAAAAACCACACCTAGGTTGATTAGGGCTTAAAGGGCTAAACTGAGCCAAAGGGTTGACTAGATGTTGATGTCAGTGGAATATTCCCCTTCACCAAACAAAATGCCTCCCACTGAAAAAATTAGGTCACTATAAAATTCACTTTTCGGAATATGCTGAAAAACATACCTTATCTCAAAATATAGTGAAGTGTGCTAAAATTAGCACCCACTGCCAAATTTAGCAAAACAAGGAAAAACAAGGTAAAAAAATCATTTATGTCAATGCTAACATATGCCTAACCTATGCAAGTATAAAAAATTGTGCATTCCTTTGTGAAGGCTTTCACCCTTTTATTTTGTGCAAAGTTTTATATAAAAAATTTCACAATAAATTTAAAATTTTGGAAAATATAATTTTGGCAATGGAATTTTTGGCATTGACCTATACCTAGTATCATTGCAAGTTCACATGTTTATACGGATCTATACAGTTGTATGGATTTTTGTACAACAAACACGTACCCTAGAAAAAAATTTGCCTTGATGTTTTTCCCAACATAGAATTTAACAATTTTGAAAGACGATCTTAATATTTTCAAGCCTTTTAAGCATGATGGTGACCTCAATTTTGCACCAAAGTGCAGATATTTTTTAGCTATCATCAGATTTTGTCTTAATGTTTGTGCCCTCAACTAGATTGGCCCAAAACTTCAACTACTTGAATTTTGATGAGTTGACAGTTGATCTATAGGTCTTAGGACATTGTGAATGAGATGGTAACCTTTGTTTGAGCCCAATGTACATAGAAAATCGCCCTAGGTTGGACCCCACAAGAATGTGGATACAAATCTACTCTAATACCAATTAGAAGTTGATGATACAACCATCAAAGACAAGATTCATCTACAAGTAAAACACCTATCACACAGAAGAGATTAAACAAAGATTATATACTCAATGACAACCTGATAATTTTGTATTAATGCACATAAATTGAATAGATATACAATATTGGAGATATAATGAATGAATGAATCCTTATGAAAGGTTGAATCAAACCCTAGATGCAAACTCTAAGGGCTATATTAAATTAGCATGCACCAAGTCTCACAATCATGATGAATGACACAATCTAAGCTATTATTACCTTAATTAAATAAATAAAAAATACCTAAGTTTAGCTAAAGTCAAAAAGTAATTAAAGCACCTAATTAAAAAATAATTCGATAATTGTTCTAATTACTCTAACACTACCTCATTTACTCTTAGTAAACTTTCATTGCATAATCAAATAGATTACTTACTAAGTATATGATCACCCTCAAGTTTGTAGAATCAATAAGACACCTAAAAGAGATGGAGCACAACTATGATTACATCAAGGATTAATATATGTACTTGATAGTCTTTGTCTTTCCTTTCATCCTCATTTTCATTTGGATTCATTTACCATTCAGATTCACATCTATTAATTTTGCATTGGTCATTAGAGCTTATTTCATTGTACATTAGATGCATCTCCATGTTACATTGTGTTAACTAATTTATTATCCATTGTCCATTTAGTCTTACATTAGTCACATTTACTTGGGCTCATTCATTGGTTGCATTGGTTATTTTCATTGCATTATCACTTTCATTATGTTTATTTATAGTTTCATTATCAATTAATTACATTACAGATAGTATACACTTGTTAGTCCATGTTATCTAGATTAATGATATTCATCTCATTTATTCCTTAAGGTTCATTGCATTTATTTATTAGTTTTTTAATACTTAATTGAATTACACATAATATAGACTTGTTCGTCTTTGTTATCTAGGTTAAAAACATTCATCTCATTTATTCCTTTACATTCATTTATATTTTCATTATCAATTAATTACATTACACATAGTATAGACTTGTTAGTCTGTGTTATCCATGTTAAACACATTCATCTGATTTATTTGTTCAAGAGCCCTAAGTGTAAAAAAATTCAAATTTTGTTGGGATTTTTTTCAAAATATGTAGAACTTAGGAAAATTTTATCTGAACCTACATAATCATGTGAGTTCCCCTACAATAACCTATCTCGGTTTTTAAAGAATCCAATCCAATTGATCATGGCGACAAGTTTTCAAATATTTAAAAAAAATGTCAATTTTGTTCAATAGAAAGTTACAATATTGCAAAGATTTTACTTTTTTGTCATGGGAAAGAACTGATGAATACTAAGAAGGAGGGGGGGGGGGGGGGTGAATTAGTATGCAAAAAATCTTTGTACTTAAACACTTAAACAGTCTAAAGACAAACCGGTAAAACAGTTTAACAGATAGACCAGTTATCACACATGTAAACCAAAATGCAAATAAGGCATTTACCCACAAAAGCAATACAACCATAACATAAGATATTTGACGTGGAAACCCAAATGGGAAAGACCATGGTGAGATGGAACTCACAAGTCACTATCTACAGAATAGAAACCAGACCGGTTAAGGTCTTACAATGTTCTTCACCAGAACAGATCCTGTTAGGAATCTCAATCTCTGTTAGGAGATAAGTCCGATTAAAGACTACCTTTCTAGAGGATTTTAGATTCACAAAGGTGAACCACCTTGTTAGAGGATTTTACAAAAGGCTTTTGGGCCTACCCGGTTAAGGGCTACAAACTTGTCAAAGATGTGAGTAATCAACAAGTGTTTGATCTATCTAATAGCACAGACTGCTTGGTTAGATTCAGTATAGCTCATAGTTAATGCATTCCAGCATTACTTCAGTCTTCTCTATCTCTCACTCAGTTACAACTTGATCTTCACAGATACAATCGCTCTTACAACAACTCATCAACCACCTTAAACCCTAGTCACAACATAAACCCTTTTCTGCAACAACCTAAAACCCTAGACATGATGTCCTTTTAAAAGAATCTGATTTCATGTCGGTCCAATAGGATTACATTACAATTCCCTAGGTTCAATGAATCTAGACATACTTAGTAACATGACACAAAAAGCACCGTCAGTATGTGTAAATGCTAAATGTGCTATCTTAAGCGGGCTATCTGATAATGAGTTTATCAAGTTCATGCACTATGCATCCACCAAGTTACTTGGGATGAATTGCAGAGATTATTTGAAGGATATTCCAAAGTCAAAGAGGCCAAGTTGCAATCACTAAGAGGTCAGCTTGAAGGCATCAAGATGAAAGATGAAGAAAATATTGTAGAATACCTTCACAAAGTAGATGAAATTGTGAACACCATCAGAGGAATTGGAGAATAAATTGCTGATGAAATCATTGTTAAAAAGGTACTTAGATCTCTCACATCTAATTATGATACTAAGGTTTCTACCATTGAGGAAGCCAAGGATTAGAAGACCTTCACAATGGATTTTCTATTTGGCTCTCTAACAACCTATAAAATGAGAACAACCGATGGAGCATCTTAAAGGAAAGAGGCAGCATTCAACTCCACCAAAAAGGGAAAGGAAGAGGTTTCTCATAAAGGATCTAGTGAATACTTAGATACAAATGTAGCAAACTTTGTCAGAAAGATCAAGAGAGGATCCGACAAGTATAAAGGAAAGTTACCACTCAAATGCTTGAACTGTGGTAAAGTTGGACACTTTGCTGCAAAATGTCCTTATAATGAAACCAATGGAGATGAGCAAAGAAGTTTTGGTAGATCTGATGGTAAAAAAAATGAAAGGAATGTCTACCAGCAAGGAAGAAGAGGCTACCAGAAGCAGATCAACCTATATAATATTAAGGATGATGCCATAGATGAAGAAAGTGCATCAGAAGATGACTACCATGAGAATTAAAGAGAAGTTAATCTCTTTATGGAACTAGATGAACCGGTTGGTGAAGATGAGGAAGAGGAATATATTGAAGCTGAAGTGGATCTAGAAGGTGAGCTCATACATTCTCTTGAGCAGTGAAGTAAGACAAGGAGAGAACTCAAGAAGGTCAAGCTTGCTACAACAGAAAAAAATGGTCTCCTAAAGCAATCCCTGGATGAGTCCAATCAAGTTATCTCTGAATTAAAACTCCAGTTGGAAGAAGCTAAGAGGATATATGAAGTTACATCCTCTGATCTGATAAAGAAGGGAAATGATCATCAAGATCTGGAAGAAGAAATAGTGAACCTTAGAAAAGAGCTTGAAGAGAGTAAGGATGAACTGAAAATGAGGAGCAAATATGAGGGTAGCATAGAAGCCTTAGACAAGATGTTGAGCAAACATAAGAAATCTAAAGATATTGGTGGCTTAGGATTTGAAGAAGGACAAAGTTCAAACAAAAAAGACACATCTGGTAAGGAGATACAATTTACTTCTTCTAGTGAAGGTGAATTGAAGAAGACATCCACAGTAAGCAAGGACATTGGTAAAAAGACTTATGCAGAAGTTGTTAGAAACCGCCACACAAATTAGTATACACAATCAATGACTCGAAGGCCACACTCAATGTACCAAAATGCATATCTTAGAAGAAATGCAAGAGTTGATCATGAAGGATTCATGAGAGTTACCAGCATGAAAGGAAGACCCCCGGTGAGATAGATGTTCTTGATTTAATTCATACTTTCAAGAGTATTTAAAGAGTATTTCAGAGAAGTCTAACAATTTGGAAAGCAAGTTAGAGCAACTTTCAAGAGTATTTTGGAGAAGTCTAACAATGTTCTTGATTTAATTCATACTAATTTATGTGGTCCAACAAGAACTAGAAGTATATAAGGAGATAGGTATTTTATGCTAATCATTGATGACTATTCTAGAATGTGTTGGGTTACTTTTCTCAAAGAAAAATCTGAAGCATTTGGGAAATTAAAACTATTCAAGGTGATGGTAGAAAATGAAACCGACAAGAAAATCAAATGTTTGAGATCAAATCAAGGAGGAGAATTCACATCTAAGGAATTTAATACATTCTGTGAAGTGAATGGGATCAGAAGACAGTTATCAGCATCCCGGACACCCTAGCAGAATGGAGTTGTGGAAAGGAAAAACAAAACTATCTTGGATGTAGCCAGAAGTATGATATCTGAAGCAAACCTACCTCATATATACTAGAGAGAAGTGATCAATACAGCAGTTTATACATTCAACAGAGTTCACATGAGAGGTGAAACCGGTAAGACCCCACATGAACTATGGTTTGGTAATACTCCTACTCTTAAATATTTTAGAATATTTGGAAGTAAATGCTATATTAGAAGAGATAAGTATATTGGAAAATTTGATCCTAGAAGTGATGAAGGAATATTTCTTGGTTATTCATCTAAGAGCAAGGCATACAGATGTTTTAACAAGAGATTGCAGAAAATTGTTGAGAGTGCAAATGTGAAGACTGATGAATAGTTTAGAGGAAATTCAAGGTACACAGACTCTGAACTGGCAATAGAGATAATCACAAATGAACCTATTGTGAATACACCGGTACAAAAAGGTGATCCAGTTACACCGGCATCATCTGGAGATTCAACAGTCACTGAAGAACAACAGGAAGCAAAAACACCTCGGTATGTAAGATTGAATCATTCTAAAGACCGGATAATTGGAAACAAATTTCAAGGAGTTATGACTAGAGGAAGATTGGAAAATGAAGAGGTATGTCTTATTTCTCAAATTGAACCTACATCAATTAATGAGGCATGTGATGATAAATATTGGATTAAAGCTATGGAAGATGAATTGGAACAAATTGAAAGGAATAACACTTGGTCATTAATTCCTCGGCCTAAAGACAAAAATGTTATTGGAACTAAATGGGTTTTCAGAAATAAACTTAATGAATACGACAAGGTAATCAGAAACAAAACAAGATTAGTGTGTAAGGGATATTCATAGAAAGAAGGAATCGATTACAATGAAACCTTTGCACCGGTAGTTATAATTGAGGTAGTCAGACTTTTATTGGCTTTTGCAGCACACAAGAACTATAAAGTATATCAAATGGATGTTAAATGTGCATTTATGAATGGAGATCTTGAAGAAGAAGTTTATATTGAACAACCTGGTGGATTTTCTTTGACAAATAGCAAAGACATGGTTTGCAGGTTAAGGAAAGCTTTATATGGATTGAAACAAGCTCCTAGAGCTTAGTATGCAAATTGGACAAATGTCTTTTGAAGCTTGGATACACTAAAGGTAATGCTGACAAAAATCTATACTATAAAGTGACTAATGATGACATCTTGGTTATTGAAGTTTTTGTTGATGATATAATCTTTGGAGGAGAAGATGGTTTGTGTAAAGATTTTTCTAACAAAATGCAGCAATAATTTGAAATGTCTATGATTGGAGAGATAAAATTCTTTTTAGGATTGCAGATTTCACTAACTGATAAAGGTATATTCCTATATCAATCTAAATACTTGAAGGAATTACTAAAGAAATTTGACATGGAAAACTGTAAACCAGTAAGCACACCTATGACTACAGCTGATAAATTATCTTTGAAGGATGAATCTACACTTGTTAATCTGACTAGATACAAGTCTATGATAGGAGGTTTATTGTATTTGACACAAACAAGACCTGATATTATGAATGCAGTATGTATTGTTTCAATATTTCAGAGTAATCCTAAAGAAAATCATGAATCAACAGTGAAAAGGATTTTTCAGTACCTACAAAGCACTACAAATCTTGGTTTATGGTATCCTAGAGATGAAAATTTTGATTTATGTGCATACACAGATGCTAATTGGGCAGGAGATGTGGATGATAGAAAAAGCACCACCGGTGGAGCATTTTTTCTTGGCAGCAAACTAATTTCATGGTTGAGCAAGAAACAGAGTTGTACAAGTCTATCAACAACAAAATCAGAATATGTTGCAACAACAACTAATTGTACATAGGTATTATGAATCAAGCAAATGTTGAAGGACATAAAGGTAAAATGCAAGGAACCTATAACTATCTACTCTGATAATATGGCAACAATTGATATATCAAAGAACCCAGTATTTCACTCTAAGACTAAACATGTTTCTATCAAATTCAATTTTCTAAAGGAGAATGTTGAAGCAAAAGAACTGAACTTGGTTTATGTGAGTACTAAAGAGCAGATTGCAGATATTTTTACAAAGCCTTTGCCTAAGGAAACATTTGAATATCTTAGAGAGCAAGTTGGAGTCCTACCCCCACTAGTAGAGACTTAGATAGTTGATGTTTGTCATCAACCGATAGAATTAACAGAAAAATCTTATTCCGACTTTGATGAGGAGAGCTACTTCTGAGGGGGAGTAGTTGGTATAATAAGTTGGTATTTTGTATTTGGTTTTGTATTGCTTTGGCATTTGATGTCAAAGGGGGAGAGATTGATATGAAAAAACACATTATCTTTTTCTTTTGGGGAGAAATTATGAATTTTGATTTCTGGTTAATGATCTCTTTGGGAGATTGTTGGTTTTTGGTTTTTGGCATTTCTGTTTTAGCACTTTGATGGTTTTTCCATCTTGTGTTTCCATCAATGCCAAAGGGGGAGATTGTTGGTATTTTGGATATGTTGATATGGTTTTTTCATTGATGTCAACACCTGTCATCGCTTGTCAACACTTATCAGCATTTGGAGATTTTGGTTATGTTCATCGGCAAGTTAGAGACTTATGCACGGTCACCGGTATTTGGTTCACCAGTAGATTATATTGTTCACCGGCACTTGGAATGACTTGGAGACTACTTGGTTATGTTGAATACATTATTCGATCACATGGTTTTGGCAATTTGGTTAATTATTTATTTGGGTTTGCATATTTGTTGTTACCGACAAATAGGTCCAAGATAAGCACCAACAGGTATATCTATTCCAGATCAGCATGACACGTTATGGAGATGATTTATTATTATTGTAAATGCATTGAGTTGACATCATGCATTGGATACTGATTTATTTGTAATTGATTTTATTGTAATATATTTTAGTGAGCTGACCTATTCAAATTGGTCTTAGGTTATGGTATAAATGTAAGATCTCATTTATGAGATTAATGTGGGAATGTGAAAAGTATTGCAATAAGGTATATGCGAAAATAAGTAGAGCTATACACACAGACATCATTTGAAGGTTGAATGAAGGATTTTGTGAAGGCAATCAAAACTAAACTGGTACTGAATCCAGCATATGAAGATGCTATTTTGTGCAGTACATTATCATTGGATTTAACCATCCAATTGTGGTCAATGTGAGTCTCATTTTGTGATTGAGTAGTGAGCTCTAGGCATTTGGCCTTTCTACATGTGCAAAATCCATATTGTACACACATACTATCTACAATAGTATCATTTGATTGTGGGTAAGGCTTCCCACCGTAGTTTTTCCCCTTATAGGGCTTCCACGTACAAATATTTGTGTTATGTGTTGTGGATGTTATTGTCTTTCTATTTCATGCATTAATCCTTACCGGTACTGCAAATAACTATTAAGACTATCTACCAGCATAAAGTTTGGTTTACTGGTATTAAGCATTAAGTTTTGGTTAAGTCAATTTTGGTTGAATTTATTGGACAACTGACTCACCCCCCCCCCCCTCTCAATTGTCTTTGGGACCTAACATATATGAAGGTAAGAGGACAGGTGGTAATTTATACAATCTGAAAGAATGTTCTGAATCCCAATGCATGTTGGGACAAGTGGATGAAAGTTGGTTTTGGCATAGAAGATTAGGCCACATAAATTCTGATAATCTAGTGGCAGTAAGCAAAAAGGGTTGTGTGAGAAATATGCCACCCATTATCAAACCGATAAGCACCTTTTGTGATGCATGTGTGAAAGGAAATAAGACCAAGGTTATTTTCAAGACAAAAGAACACAACACTTCAAGACCACTTGAACTGGTGCATACAAATCTATGTGGTCCAACTAGGACAAGAGCTCTTGCTGGTGAAAGATATTTTATGCTATTCATTGATGTTCATTCAAGAATGACATGGGTCACTTTCCTGCAAGATAAATCACAAGCATTTGATAGATTCAAGATCTTTCGAAAGATGGTAGATAAGGAAAGTGGGTGCAATCTGAAATGTCTAAGATCAGACCGGGGTGGAGAGTTCACATTAAATGAGTTTGAAGATTACTGTGAAAGACATGGAATCAGAAGGCAATACTCAGCCCCTAGGACACCACAACAAAATGGTGTGGTAGAAAGGAAGAACATGACAGTCAAGGAGATGGACAAAACCATGTTAAATGAGGCAAGTTTGTCGGACATGTATTGGAAGGAAGAGGTTCATATTGCTGCATATACCTTGAACCGGGTTCAACTAAGACCAAACAATAGAATGATACCTTATGAGTTGTGGTATGACCAAAAACCATCAATCAAGTACTTCAAGGTATCTAGAATCAAGTGTTTTATCAAGAGAGATATGGATGGTTTATTTCATTTTGATTCTAGGAGTGATGAAGGAATCTTCCCTGGTTACTCAACTAACAATAAGGCCTATAAATGATAAAAACAAAAGACTAAGAAGAGTCATTGAGAGTGTGCATGTAAGAGTTGATGAGGATATGCACAAAGGAAGACAAGAACAAGTGAACTGGCATGATGATTCTGGTGATGAAGGTGAAGAAGCTCAGTTAGACAATGGACTCGAAGAAGCAACCAAAAAGGTCCCTAATCGGTATGTGCAGATAAACCACCTAGAAGAGAAGATTATAGGTAATAAGAGTGATGGTGTGCAGAATAGGAGAAGACTTTCCCGGAATGATGAACAAGTCAATTTATTCCTTATGATTGAAGTAGAACCCAAAACATTCAATGAGACCAACAAAAGTCAGAAATGGATGGATGCCATGGAAGAAGAGTTGCAGTAGACTGAGAAGAACAAGACTTGGGAATTAGTCCCTAGACTAGAAGACAAGAACATCATTGGCACCAAATGTGTCTATGAGATGAATGAAGAAGGTAAAATTGTTAGGAATAAAGCTAGACTTGTATGCAAGGGTTATTCTCAAGTATTGGGCATTGGTTTTGAAGAAACATTTGCACTGGTAGCTAGATTAGAAGCAATTAGGATGTTTCTATCTTTTTTAGCCTAAAAGGGTTATAAGGTATATCAAATGGATGTAAAATCTTCCTTCCTCAATCGAAATTTGGAAGAAGAAGTGTATATGGAGCAACCGGAAGGGTTTCTGTTACATGATGATGAAATCTTTGTGTGCCGGTTGAAGAAAGCCATGTATGGTTTAAAGCAAGCTCCTAGAGCATGGTATTCAAGGCTAGATCAATATCTGAAGGAGCAAGGATTCAAAAAGGGGAGTGTTGATAGCAATCTATACATCAAGGCTGATGGAAATCACATGATCGTTGTGGTTGTGTATGTAGATGACATCTTTTTTGGAGGAAATAAGGACATTCTTTGTAAAGATTTTGCTGATTAGATGCAACCAGAATTTGAAATGGCAATGCTTGGAGAATTGACATACTTTCTTAGTTTGCAGATATCTCAGCTAAATAAGGGAATATTTATCTCACAAACCAAGTATGCAAAGGAAATGCTAAAGAAGTTTCAAATGGAGGATTGCAAACCAGTGAGTACCCCCATGGTGACCGAAAGAAAATTAGGCAAGATTGATGATTCACCAGTGGTGGATCAGACATTGTATAGATCCATGATAGGAAGCTTATTGTATCTTACTGCTTCTAGACCAAATATAGTGCAGGCAGTGTGCATGGTGGATAGATTTCAAGCAACACCTAAGCAATCACATATGAATGTCATAAACAAAATTTTTAGGTACCTACAAGGGACACTTAGTTATGGATTGTGGTACCCTAAACAAGGGTAATTCATCTTGGAAGCATATACTGATGTTGATTGGGCAGGTTGCATTGATGACCGAAAGAGCACAAGTGGTGGTGCATTCTTCCTACATGACCGGTAGGTCTCATGGCATAGCAAGAAGTAGAATTTAGTCTCCTTATCAACTGCTGAAGAAAAATACATTATTGCTGCTACATGTTGCTCTCAGGTGCTTTGGATGAAGAAAAATCTCAAGGGCATACAAGTGGACATCTCTGATCATATTCTCATTTGGTGTGATAATTCAAGTGCCATCAACATATCAAAGAACCTGGTGATGCATTCAAGGACAAACCATATAGCCATCAAGTATCATTTTCTCACAGAGAAGGTTGAAGGATGGGAAGTAAAGAGGGAATATGTCCCTATAGGAGAACAAGTGGTAGACATATTCACCAAACCTTTATCAGTAAGCACTTTTGAGTACATAAGATACAATTTGGGAGTTGTGTCACCTGGCTCATGTACTTAAGTTTGTAAGGAGATATATGGTTCAAGGGGAGTTCATAGCAGTATCTATATCTCTTGAACCACATATTGATCATAGGGAAAGTTTAGGGTTGTGTGTCATCGTACTAATTGTAATCACTAAGAGAATATTTGAAAAAGGGGGAGAATGAAGTACCTTGAACCTTTGTCATTGTGTTAAAGGGAGATAAATCTACTGTTGTTAATACTTGCAGTGAGTTGACATCAATGCCAAAGGGAGAGATTGTTGGCATTGCTGGCATTAGGTTGTCACTGACTTCAACTGGTATGGCATGGTCACTGGTGAGTAAGTAGTGGTGACCAGTATGGGAGAAGTAAAACATGATGATGTCAATCCATATGTGTGTAAGAAGACATAAAGGTATGTTACTGTTATAAATGAAATGCATCATCTACCAGTAAAGCAGGACCCCTGACAAGGCAAAGCAAGAAAGAAAAAGAAGAAATGAAGGATGTGAACTGGTATAAATAGAGAAGTTTAATGTTGTTGGTAAATGGACTGAGTAGTTGGACCAGCATGTTTGATGGAAGGCTAAGTTGATCCACCGATAGAGAAGAGGTCAGCAGGTATGAAGGACCACTTGTGAAGTTAGGTTATACCGGTAAGGTGAGTTGAACCGGTAGTCAATCTTGGTTGGTCAAGGATGTCTAATCAACATAGTAGATTGAAGATGATGCCAAACTGACATAAAAAAATGAGCATGGGTGGATGTTGACAAGGATGACAAGTGGAAACCAAGTGGCAAGCACACAAAGACCGATGAAGTACTCATCAATGTAGTAGTTTACAAGTAGGTCAAATTTTATGAAGAACCCACAAATCATGGGAGGATGGCAGAATGTTGCAACTCAAGGAAGACAAGATGGCAAGATGAATGAACAAGGATATGATATTTGTACCCATTTTTCAAAGGAAACAGCTAAGCCATTAATGGCATTTGATAGAGAAACGAATAAAAGCATGTTGCAGACATCCAAATATAGAAAACGCACATTGCAAGGTGAGGTGTTGGCGGTGCTGATTGATGACATGCAGATTATCATTCCAGAAAAGAAGATCAGATCAAATCTAATATGGATTGAGTCGGTGAAGGAAAAACCTAACACGACACCATTTGAATGCTACTTGTGGTGGGAACCCTAAAAGATAAATATGTGAACTCGAGACTGAAATTAGTAGATACTAGATGCTGGATGTGAGGTGTCAGAGAAAAGAGAGCATGAGTAAGAAGAAATATTATCTGCCTTGGATTTATTTTCTCAAAGAGTTACAATGTGTGTTAGCAGGCTGAGCCGATGAGAGGGCCTAATTGGAAGAGATAGAGTAACTGACAAACTGTTGTAGTTCTAACAGTCAAGCCAACTGGTAAGGAGTGATTGGTTAGGAAGGCATCCAAGAGTGACACTGTGAAGTGCAAAGATGAGAGAGAGAGAGAGAGAGAGAGAAGAAAGGTTGGGAGTAACCGATGAGTGATCAGAGAGAGTAATGTGATAACCGACAGTGTGAGAACCAGTGAAGAAGAAGAGGTTGTTAATTGAAATAAATCAATTGATCAAGTGTTGTAGAACTAATTTGTAACTAGATGCTATCACTATATTAAATTGTATTTCATCACATTACATCGAGTTGGTGCTTGCTGCAGGGGTTGGTGCCCTAAATCATTGTAATATGTTATTTCATTGTGAGGATGGATTGGAGTAGTAGACTCCAACAACATTTCTCGTCGAGGTTTTTCCCATATTAGGTTTTCCTCGTACATCTGGTGTTGTGGGTTATGCATTTGTGTGTCTGGCTTTTTTGATATCTACTCTTATCTTATTGGTTTGATTGTTTAAGTTTTTAGGTTGTCAACTGGTACTCAAGGCTTGGTTTAAAAGGAAAATATTTTAGGAACCACTGATTCACCCCTCTCTTAGTGGTAGATTGTGTTCAACACATAGTTATGATAGATTGAACATCTCACATTCCATCTATGCTCCTTTTCATATGGACTAGATCAAATCATATAAGGTCTCTACCAGGTAGGGTTTCTCCTGTCATTCTAAGATCTCCACCATTCACCATTAAACCTCTGATCCATGTAAGATCTTTGATTGTTTACTCTTGACCTGCACTCACCAACTCTATGCCCATACTTGTTGCAATTGAAGAAATATCCATCAAAAGTACTAGACTTATATCCTTCATATGCATTAGGTCTATATCCATCAAAAGTACTGAATCTACTTCTATAAACATTTGTAGTATGACCTACCTTATGACAGTTAAAACATACTAGTTTGTAGGTTCTCTTACCGATGTTCTTCTTGGTCTTTGGTGCAGATTTGGATTCATGCATGGTGTCCTTGGTACCAGATGGTTCTCCTTGTTCAAAGGTTGTGTATCCCAAGCCATGTGTATCTTCATTCTGCCTTTGTGTCTGAATCTTCTTATCAAGCATAGAAGTGCTCTTGTTGAATTTACCTAGTAACTCATTTGCATTAGCCAACTCCTTGGTAAGCTCCTCATTCTTCTTTGTGAGACTTTCTCTAAGAGACATAGCCATGTCTAGATCAACTTGTATTTCCACTTTGTCCTCTTTTTCCTCATGAAGATGTGCATGCAAGGTACTAATCTCCTGGTTTAGCTTAAAGATCTCAGGCTCCTTCTGTCTTATTTTATCTTCAGCTGTCCTCTTGGCTTCCAACTCTTGGCTCATCCTGATGGCAAGGGCTTCCAACTCTCTCCCTAGATTTAACTTTTCATCATTCAACTTTTCCACCTCATTAGACAAGGCATCAATTATTGCTTTCTTAGATGAACTATTTCTACGGGGTTCCAACAACTGCTCAGTCAACTCTTTTCTCTTAGCCAATGAAGATTTATACTTGACCTTTAGTTCATTAAGGGCTTCTTCAGATTCTACAAGCCCATGTGAAAGCTCTTTGTAACTCATTGAGCCTTCCCCCATGTTAGCCTTAGAGATCCTTCCCAAGCAGTTAATCCTTAAGGGAATTAGGCTCTGATACCAATTGATAAAATTATAAGGCACTGAGAGGGGGGGGGATGGTTGAATCATTGCAAACAAAAAATTAATAAATCTGATAACTACTTTCACCAATCTGAAAATCAATAAGCATGCAAGAAATATAAACACATTAGCAAACATCCAATAAATAATGCAAACCATAACATAATGATTTTTCACGTGGAAACCCAAATGAAAAAAACCATGGTGGGAATTAGTACCCACAAAGATCTACTAAGTGCAGTATAGAGATCTGTCCGGTTAAGGTCATACAACACCTTGTTAGGGGTACCCCCGGTCAAGAGATATACAATAAGGCCTATTAGGACCCAACCCTGTTAGGAGCTACCCACGTTATTGGGATTTACAAACACAAGATAATGTGTCACCTTGTTAGAGTATTTCACCTTCGGACCTATTAGGATCCTACCACACCCTGTTAGGAGTGACCTTGTTAGAGGATTTTCTTGCTGCAACTGTTATGAAGATAATAAGTTCAATTGATCTGAAGTTAGCACCTTTGTGCCTAATTAGACCCACTTCTTCTCAGCTTCTATCACTGACTAAACATCAAAACCTAACTTCTTCTTCCACTGCATGATCAAATTCTCACTCTTGATCCATGAAATCATACAACTTACACCTCCTTATTAAGAAATTTGTTAGGTTAGTTAGGAACCTTGGAACAATTCCCTAGATTCAATGAACCTAGTCACTTTTACATTCTCCTGCTCATTGCACTGTTCTTATGTCAGAAGAACAAAACATAACTCAAAAACATAACCATAAGTCTATCGGTTAACGATCAAAGTAAGTCTGCTTTACCGATTATCTGTTCTTCTTGACTGTGATTGGAAAATCCATCATAACTTGCTCAATACACTAAATTTGCTGATGCGGTTTGGAACATAGGTGCATGTTCCTATCTCCAACACTCCTATAAAACCACAATGTCTAACTCATCTCCAATCACCTATAGTAGTTGCTTGATCGTCGTTTTGTTCCTATTTACCAGTTGACATCAACCTAGCAGTTTTGTTGTCTAACTGCTTTTACTACCGGTTAGGATATACTTGTTGGTCTAGATGACTTAGATGACTAAAAAAACATGGTTGCCATCAATGACAACAAAAATAAAGTTATCAATCATCCTATTACAATAATATCATCATCATCAAGCGAATAGATGATCCCCTTCCATCTCAAGAGAAAAGTGTCCTTCCAAGTCCCATTCAACACCCACCTCCTAAGCAAGATCATGATATCCCTTTCATCCCCTTCAATGATCCAATTAAAAATCAGGAGAAAAGCACAAACTCCGATGATCCTTTTCCAAGTCAAGATCAAGGTGTTCCTTCGTCTCCTTGTCCTATTCCCCCTCATGATTTTAATTCACCTCAAGACCTCATCACTCCTATCAAGGCTAGTCATGAGCCACTTACATTTCAAATGATTTCCTCCACTTTCATTCAAGTCAGTCTACTTCATGATCGTGTCATTCCTTCCATACCATATCCTCCTCAAAATTGACTCGCATCTTGTTTTAAAAGCCACAAGTATCCTATTGTTAAAAAGATTTGTGAAAACATTCATTACCAAGGCAAAGGGTTAGGCCTACATAAACAAGGCATATCAGAACCCCTTCATATCCAATAAAATCTCAATTATCGTGGCCTTGGCTACACAAATCACTCTCAAAATATTGGTGTCCCTCCTAAATCCCACGTTCCTCCATCTAAATCCAAGAATACATAATCCCTATCCTTCAAATCCATTCTGGGTCCTTTTATTCCAAAATCAAAGTCTTCCTCCCTTCCATCCTTATTAGGACCCTACGTCCCTCCATCCACTATCCATATGATCTCTATCTCACAATCCAATTACCCTGTCATAAATCAATAGCAACAAAGGCACACATATTTGAGCACCTTCCAACCATTTACCTACATAAACCCATCCAAAAGACCTCCATATCATTCATATTTATCCATGAATATCATTCCCTTTTGAAGCAATTTGGATGCCACACATAAAATCCATAAGCCCAAAAATCCATATCCATCAAAAGATCAATATGTCCCATCTCAAAGACATGTAAAAATGAAGCAAAATTTGATCCAAAAGCAAAAAATAATATCTAAAAGGCCACAAAGGCCCATTAAGAAAAAATAAAAAATCCAAAACTACGTGGATTTCTAAGTTTCTCATAAGAAAAATGCATTCTAAAGAACCAAAAAGAAAAAAAAATCAAAATCAAGGTGGATTCCCATAAAAGCATTGCATTTGGAAGAGAAATCAAAATTGGCATCCAGACTTGCTATTCCAAAAGCTTCCCTCAATCATCCATCTACACATCTCCCATCTTCCAAATCTATTCTTCCATCATTTCCTTCATCCGATTTGGGTCCTCATGTCCCAAATTATACATCCAATCCTCCATCAAAATCTCAAAATTGAAAATCCAAGTTTGTCATTCATCACTCCACCACCTCTCAAGGTGTATGCCAACGTTGATCTTGAAGACATTTCCATCTATCCTTGCGAAAATATTCCAACATCTTATCTATTATCCAACATGTATTTTCCATCCTTCCATCCATCCCATTCAATCCTTTGCATAAATATTTCATCTGTTAAATAGGTATTTATTTTGTTTTGTCATAGGTTTGTCCATACTCAATCTTATGTTCTTACCATTTCCTAGATATTTATCTCATGAAATGCTTCAGAATATGAGGTTCTTCCTTGTTTAACATTATGTTTTGGTTGGGATGTGTACTCGATCTGAAAAGAGAATCACTCATTGTATCTTCAAACCGACATCTCCTAATTACTATATTTCATACACTTAATACATCAATCCAAGTCATTGCGGTTTGTTAGGTGATGACATGACTAGTGAAAAATCTAAAATCCTACTTCAGATACATTGTAATTATCAAACCCTTGTGAGCTTCATTGCTTGTGAGAAAATGCACAAAAGAATAAATGACAAGAGAAAAAGCAATATAAAAAAGGTTGAAAGAGAAAATTGAACAAGAAAATGAAAAACCGAGAAAAGAAAATTAAAATGCAATGAAATGCAATATCAAATGCTTGGCTTTGGGAACATGTGAGTAACTCCATCAGGGCTATGGAGTCCTAGTTGGAAATGGAGCAATATTTGTAAGATTACAACAATAACCTCATTGGATATATAGACACTTTCTGGTAGCGAGGCTCTATCCAGGATGCTTTTGAAGTCAAGGTTAACTCACGTAGCTAGCCACTTCGGATTCTAAAGATTAAAATGATCATACGGACCAGAATGAATGCATTTACACACAAATAAGTACAATCAAAGACTGAGTACATTGATCTAGTTTGGGATTCTTCTTCCCTTTTGAGTATGCTTCCTAATCACTAGATATGTTTGGTTGAATTTTTCGGAGGTTCTAAGTGTGGGCTGGGTCTCTATTTTTGAAATGTTTAGGAACACTTATTTGGGTGGCACTAGATGTTGTGACAATCTCACATATCACCCTTTTGGAAATGGAGACCTCTATACTTGGGGGCAAGTTTCATCCACTCTATCCTTCCCGCCATATCTCGCATTATCCATCCTCTAATGTCCAACACCTTGTCTACATCCATCTTGTTTTTCCACCTTTGATCTTGACAAGGCTAAGGATCTTCATAAGCATCACATGTCTGTTAATCATAGAGGATCCAGTTAATACTGAGAGGGGGGTGAATCAGTATTAACAATAATTTCAAACTTAAAACTAGAACTCATAAAATTTCACCAAATCAATCATAAATCAGTAATAAACTCTTTACCATTATTGGTAATCACTGATAACCAATTGTTAAACTGATTTAACAAAACTGCTCATTAAGTGTTCATCAACATGCATTAACTGAAAGTAAATCAAATCAACACATCAGAAACACTCACCACATGAACACCATGTTTTTTGTGTGGAAACCCAAATAGGGAAAAACCACGGTGGGAATTTGTAACCACAAAAATTGTGCACTCTTTCAAAATGCACCCTATTAGGAGCCTAGCTCGATTAGAATCTTACAAACATGCCCTATTAGGAGTCACCTAGTTAAGGGATTTAGATGATGAGCCTAGCTAGGAGCTTTTACCTCTTAGGATCAACCTCACAAGAGGATTTAACACTCAGATGTTGAGCTACCCGGTTAAGGGATTTACAATGTAAGGCATGTTAGGACCTACTCGGTTAAGGGATTTTGTCTGCTGCAACTGTTAGGGAGCAATAGTGAATGATCTGGGTATAGCACTTAACTGCTTGCTTGATTAGATCCAATTCTAGTTTAAATATGCTACACTCTGGCACATCTCATACACTCTGGTTCGGCTTCACACTTTTCTTAAAAACCATCGACACAACAAACATGAATTGTACTGACATAAATAACCTTTACAACTTAGTCGATTACAAAATCCTAACATAGATCATCACAGATCTTTTACAACTCATTACAGAACATCATTGATCATCATAATCAGTTACAAATCAATTATAGTCATTGAATGATCATCGCTCCTCGATATGATACTCTTTCAAACCCTTAGCTCATTCTGCTAAGCACTTTGCACACTCCCAAGAAATTCTCTCTTCAAATGTGCCAAAACATAATTCAAACACTTCACGTGGTTTGTTCCACACCATCACCAACTTATAAACATAATCCAGATCACCGCGAAACCAAAAATCATTACCGATTAAGAGAATTCTTTACCAATCCTTAAACCCTAGCAAAAATACAACAAAAATCATAAACATGATTTTCGATAACCAAAACATGATGCGGTTCCAATCAAATACATATTACAATGATACAAACTCACATTCCAAAGCGCAACACCTCAATCATCACCAACCGTTAGATCTAATCAAAACCTTTCCTCGTTTACCAGTTAAGGTTCTAATTCTCAGTTTCATGTTTCTTTATCAGTAGGCTCTTTGCGGTAGACCAAAAAGACTAAGATGACAAAATACAACATAGTAAACATCAGTTGCCATCAATGAAAACACAAATAACTGATCAAAGTCATGCAATTATGCAATCTCAATCTCTTCATCACAATGTCATCACAAACAATCCTTTACTGGTTCAATCATCACTCTTCATGTGCATTAGTTATGCCAATCATGCCAACATTTTCCCCCTTTGGCATTGATGGAAACACCAACATAAACACTAACATAATTAACTAAAATCATGTTGCTCAGTTCTGGAAATTCTCTGCTATACTTCACTCTTCTATTAGTTCTTCTCTTCTCCATCTAGAACTAAATCTTCATTTCTTCTCTCCCTTTTTGTTATGCATCTTCTTCTCCTTAGGCTAATATATTTCTTCTCCCCAACCATATTTCTTATTCTCTCCTTTTGACATTAATGCCAAAGGTGCATATGCATCGTTCGTCATCAAATCTGTTGTTGTTGTCTTCAACATCTCTGCAAACTTCATCTAAGATTCTCCCCCTGCGGAGTAGCCAAAATTTCATCAATCCATAGCGAAATTTTTTCGATAAGCATACTAGATTTATGCATCTCCTGCATCCTAGTTTTTCTTGTGTAGGGGTCCGACCCCTAATTTACCTCTAAGGTACTCAAAGGTAGTCTTCGACAATGGTTTTGTGAAAATGTCTGCTAGCTGCTCTTTGCTTGTCACATACTCCATTGTGACTTCTTTTTCCTGTACTCTCTCCCTTAGAAAGTGATATTTCAATTCTATGTGTTTAGTTCCTGCATGTAATACATGATTTTTTAAAATATTAATTGCACTTTTATTGTCACAATAAATAGTTACCGGTTCATACATATCAAGTTTAAAACCTTCTAACACATGTCTCATCAAGATTGCCTGTGTGCAATTCATTGATGCTGCAACATACTTTTCCTCTAATATTGACTATGATATACATGTTTTCTCTTTACTTGTCTAAGAAACCAATCTACCTCCAAGAAGAAAAGCTCCACCGGTAGTGATTTTTTGGTCATCAACGTTGGCTGCCCAATCTGCATCAGTAAACACTTCCAAAGAAAAATCATTTTCATAAGGATACCATAAGCCATAATCTATTGTACCTTTCAAGTACTATAATATCCTTTTCACCACTACCAAGTGAGTCTCCTTGGGATCCTTCTAAAATATAGCAACCAAACCAACAACATGTGCAATATCAGGCATACTGTGAACAACATAATGCAACTTACCAATCATTGACTTGTATTTTTTTTTATCAACAGAGGGTGAATCATCTTGTTTAGACAATTTACAACCTATCACCATCAGAGTACCAACCGGTTTACAATCCTCCGTGCCAAATATTTTCAACACTTCCTTTACATACTTACTCTGATAGATAAACATTCCACCATCCAATTGCTAGACCTGCAACCCAACAAAAAACTTAATCTCACCAATAAGAGGCATCTCAAATTTGTTTTTCATCTCCTCAGCAAAAGCCATACATAAATCATTATCACCTCCAAAAATTATATCATTTACAAATACTTTAGCTATCAACACTTTGTCTCCATCAGTCTTAAGATATATGTTACTATCCTCACTGGTATGCTAGAATCCTATCTTGATTAGGTGTGCATGCAATCTTTCAAACCATGCTCTCAGTTCCTACTTCAATCCATACAGTGCCTTATGTAACTTTCAAACCATATCTTTATCCTCAGACAAAGCAAATTCATCTAGATGTTGTATGTACACTTCTTCCTCAAGGATGCCATTAAGAAAAGAAGATTTGACATCCATCTGGTAGACCTTAAAGCCTTTAACTACAACATAAGCAAGTAACATTCTTACTCCTTCCAATGTTTCCACCGGTGCAAAGGTTTCTCCATAATCTTCTCCTTCTTCTTGTGCATAGCTTTTACATACCAACCTTGCTTTATTCCTTGCAACCTTGCTTTCTTCATTCAACTTGTTTCTAAAGACCCATTTAGTGCCAATCGCATTGTTATCTTCTGGTCTGGTAACAAGTGTCCATGTCTTTCTCTTCTCTATCTGATCCAATTCCTCATTCATAACATTAATCCAATCATCATCCTTCAATGCCTCTCTTACTGTTTTAGGCTCAATAGTAGAAATTGGACAAGATTTTTCTCTGATTTTCCTTCTTGTTTGTACACCAACATTTTTGTCTCCTATAATTTGTTCTTCTGAATGGTTTAATCTGACATATCTTGGTATTACTAGTTCTGGTGTTGTGCCTTTTGCTTCATGTTCTTCATCACTTTCTTCATTTATCAGTTGAGCACTTATTTCTGCATCTTCCTGTTCATCATTCTTTTGTACTTCCAGTTCACTAAACACAAGTTTCTCTTCATCTTTCTCAGGTTCAGATCTGCTGGTCTTATCATATTTCTCAGAGAGTTCATATACCTTCACATTTGCACTCTCAATGATCCCTTTTGTTCTCTTGTTATAACATTTGAAAGCCTTACTCTTTGTAGAGTAACCAAGAAAAATACCTTCATCACACTTTGCATCAAACTTTCTAGTGAAATCATCATGTTTAATGAAACATTTACTCCCAATTTTTTAAAGTAACTTACATTAGGAGTCTTGACATGCCATAATTCATAAGATTTTTTGTTGTTACCTCTCTTGACAAGTACCCAATTCAAAGTGTAAACATCTGTGCTAACTGCTTCTCTCCAAAACATTTTCGGTACTTCACCTTGAATCAACACAGTTCTAGTAGCTTCAACAATTATTCTATTCATTCTCTCTGCTATCCCATTCTGTTGTGGAGTTCTAGGAGTTGACATCTGCCTCTTGATTCCATGTTCATCACAGAACTTCACAAACTCATCAGAAGTAAATTATCCTCCCCAGTCAGATCTCAAACATTTCAAATTCTTCTCGGTTTCTTTCTCAACTAAAGCTTTGAATTCTTTGAATTTACTAAATGCCTTATAATTTTCTCTTAGAAAAGTTACCCACATCATCTTGGAAAAATCATCAGTGAAAATCATGAAATATCTATCACCAAAATAGCTCTTAGTCCTCATAGGACCACAAAGATGAATATGAACCAAATCTAGAATATTTTCTAAAGAGAAAGACTTACTCTTAAAGGATACATAAGTCATCTTACCCATATGACAATCCTTACATAACACATAATTCGGTTTAACAAGTTAGGGCAAGACTCTCACAATACTTGATTTACTAACCTTTATCAAATTGTCAAAATTAACATGACACAACCTCTTGTGCCATAACCAACTTTCTTTAATCTTTGCCACCAAACAACTATTCACATTAGTATTCAGATGAAAAAGATTACCTCTTGTCTTCTTTCCAGTAGCAATCAATTCTCCATTACTTCCAAGAATCCTGCACACTCCACTTTTAAATTCTAGAAGATATCCTTTATCATTTAATTGAACAAGACTCAAAAGGTTATGTTTTAATCCATCAACCCAAAAGAAATCATCTCCATTAATTTTTCCATTCAATGAAATAGTTCCTTTACCTTTAACCATGCATGGTGAGTTGTTACCAAACCTTACCACACCGCCATCAAATTCTTCAAGAGATAAGAACTTGTTTCTATCACCGGTCATGTGGTGTGAGCAACCACTATCTATTATCCATTCATCATTGCTATCCATGTAGACACCAATGCCTTTTCATCAATCAGATCTTCCTTCACAACAATAAACACTATCTCATCATTGTTATCTTCTTCTGATTCTTCATTTGTCACACCTTTATCCACCACAACATAGAAATGTTTTTGTCCCTTTCCTTTAAATTTCCTAAACCTTTCCTTTTTATCATCATTAGGACAATTTGCAGTCATGTGTCCAATCTTATTGCAGGAAAAACACTTCAGAGGAAGTTTACGTTTGTACTTATCGGTGCCTCTAGGAAATCTTTTAACCAATAGTGCCTCAAGTTCCATCATATGATCTTCATTATCATCCTCACCTTTGCTACCACCATGACTATACCTGCGGTCATAATTATGACAAATATCCTTTCCTTTCTTCACAAATGTACTAGTTACAGAAGCTTTAGAAGCATATTCAAACGGTTTTGAAACACTATTATCAAAGTTGTTTAACTCAAATGTAGTCAACTCTCCAATAAGAGAATCAATAGTGACTTTATCTTTAGAAATAGATCTCAGTTCTTGAATTGCATAAACTCTAATAGCATATTGTGGTAGGAGAGTTCTAAGCATTTTACTAACAACAATATCATCATCAATCTTGCCTCCAACACTCTTAATACCACCTACAACTTCGTTAATCCTTTGACCATATTGTGCAATGTTCTCACCATAAACCATTTTCATGTCATCAATTTGCCTCTTAAACTTTCTTCTTTTTCTCCTTGTACATGCTCATCTCCTCCATAAATCAATTCTAATTTCTCCCATACCTCAAATGTAGTTTCTAATCCATGAACATCTATATACTCAGAATCAGATAAAGTACTTAAAATTGCTTCCAAGGCTTGAATGTTTTCTTGTTGTTCTTTAAGCTCATCCAATGTCAAGGGGTTGGTAGTAGGACCAACATACTTGTTTGCCACATTATTTCAATATTGAGCACCCAATCCTTTGATGTATATATTCATCCAATCATTCCATATATGGTAGTTGTCCTTGGTAAACTTGGGACCCTCCTTCTTCATCATCTTTCTTTAGGATCTTTCCCTCATGTTGTTAAGCTTTCTGCACATAGAGGACCAATGCTCTAATACTAATTGTTAATCTTAGAGGAGTTGGTTAATATTGAGAGGGGGGTGAATCAATATTAACAACAATTTCAAACTTAAAATTATAACTCATAAAATTTCACCAAATCAATCATAAACCAGTAATAAACTCTTTACCATTACTGGTAACCACTAATAACCAACTACTAAACTAATTTAACAAAACTGCTCATTAAGTGGTCATCGACATGCATAAACTGAAAGTAAATCAAATCAACACATCAGAAACATTCACCACATGAACACCATGTTTTTCACGTGGAAATCCAAATAGGGAAAAACCATGGTGGAAATTGGTACCCACAAAATTGTGCACTCTTTTAGAATGCACCCTGTTAGAAGCCTAGCCCATTTAGAAGCTTACAAAGATGCCTTGTTAGGAGCAAACCATGTTAGGAGTCACTCAGTTAAGGGATTTAGATGATGAGCCCAGTTAGGATCTTTGACCTCTTAGGATCAACCTCGCTAGAGGATTTAACACTCAGATGTTGAGCTACCCAGTTAAGGGATTTATAATGTAAGGTATGTTAGGACCTACTCGGTTAAGGGATTTTGTCTGCTACAATTGTTAGGGAACAACAATGAATGATCTAGGTTTAGCACTTAACTGCTTGCTTGATCATATCCAATTCTACTCCAAATCTAGTACACTCTGGCAGATCTCTTACACTCTGGTAAGGCTTTACACTTTTCTCAAAAACCACCGACACAACAAACATCAACTGTACTGACATAAATAACCTTTACAACTTAGTCAGTTACAAAACCCTAACATAGATCATCACAGATCTTTTACAACTCATTAAGATCATCATTGATCATCATAATCAATTACAAATCAATTACAACCATTGAATGATGATTGTACCTTGATCTGATACTCTTTCAAACCCTTAGCTCATTTTGCTAAGCACTTCACACATTCCCAGGAAATTCACTCTTCAAACACGCCAAAACATCATTCAAACACTTCACGCAGTTTCTGGCACGTCATCACCAACCTATAAACATAATATAGATCATTGCCAAACCAAAAATCATTACCAGCTATAAGAATTCTTTCCCAGTCCTTAAACCCTTCCTAAAACCTAGCAAAAATACAACAAAAATCATAAACATGATTTCTGATAACTAAATCATGATGCGGTTCCAATCAGATATATATTACAATGATACAAACTCACATTTCAAACTGCAACACTTCAATCATCACCAATCGCCAGATCTAATCAAAACATTTCCTCGTTTACCGGTTAAGGTCTTAATTCCTAGTTTCCTGTTTCTTTACCGATAAGCTCTTTCCAGTAGACCAAAAAGACTAAGATGACAAAATACAACATAGTAAGCATCAATTTCCATCAATGACAACACAAATAACCAATCAAAGTCATCCAATTATGCAATCTCAATCTCTTCATCACAATGCCATCACAAACAGTCCTTTACCGGTTCAGTCATCATTCTTCATCTGCATCAGTTATGCCAATCATACCAACAACGTCCTATTTGCTTCAACTTATCCATGCCCTTTAGTCCATATCCACTTTTTCATCCTTGATCTTGATCAAAACTATAGACAAAAAGAAAAATGGAAAAGCATGGTTTCAAAAAGATCTTGACATATCCCTTCATGTGGACCACACACCATTCAATGCACCATGCCAGTCTTACACTATCAAATCCATTAGCTTGGAAACATGTTATCCATCACGAGATAGTCATTGGAAACCAACTCATCTCTGATTCCATAATAAGCTACCTCCATCTTTCTCCTATCCATCTCCACCTCAATAGTTCATTCATCCATTCATAATATTCCTTGCCTTGCTAGAAATTGGGGGCAAACAAACACATTAATCCAAAAAATCCCAAAAAATCATAAAATGTCCTAGATAATTCCCAAAAAAAAAAGAACATCCTAAAAAAAAATCCAAAAAAATCATAAAAATGTTCTGAAAAATCCAAAAAATCATATAATGTCCTTAAAAAAATCCAAAAAACATCAAATCGTCTTAGAAAACTGTGAAAAACTAGAAAAACACAAAAAACAATCCATCAATCACAATTCACAATAAATTATCCTTTGCAAAGATGAACATTTGAGCAAACACAACCAGAACATCATGCAAACATTGAGCTTAACAAATCATGTATCAATAGACAAATTACCAAACTAGCCTAAAACTTAATTGATCATCTGCCTATCAGTTTAAGCATCCTTATCACACAACGCCCGTTTATGGATACATCGTTCCTAAAATAGGAACCTATCAAATATCATGCCCTAACAGATACATCTTTCCTACAATGGGCATCTTATCAAACAATCATCAAATCTAGAAACACTTATCCTTGGAAAGAAGATCAATATGGTTGTTAGCTCATTTGATCTTGTGAGTCTTATATTTTATTGATTTATCTTTATTAATTAATGACAGGTCATGTTCCTATGCTACTCAAGGATGTCCACAAGTGACTAGAGGAGATGAGATAATTTGTGATCCTTTTTCTTTGTTTGTTGTCTATGGTGTGTTTTCATGAAGTTCTGGGGCATAGGTATTTTGGGTGTCTATGTTGGTATGTTCACTCAACAAGTATCCTATGCAAAAATGAAAGTCAACGATAGCTACGCTTGTGACTATTGCACAAAACTCGACCCTCAATGGTACACCCAGAATGGATGGGTTCATTCCTTGTCTGCAATGTGTTTATTTTTGCAATGGGATATCATTTACACCTTGGTGTAAAAAAATCCATTGATACATAATAAGGTTGAATGATGAAAATGTTGTGCTATAATAAAGACACAAGAATTCGTGATAGTTTCATGTCCTCATATCAACTATTCTATCCATAAATCAATTCTGTTTTCTTAACATTCTTTATTTATTACTAATTATTCTTCACTTTCATAATATTTTTATCATTCATCATACTTTCATCTATCATTTGTCTTATAGAGGATGTGTCCTTGATACCAGACGCTTTCATCTATCATTTATTTTATACATGATGTGTCCTTCCCGAAACTAGATTCTTTCATCTATCATTTGTCTTATACAGGATGTGTTCTTCTTGAAACCAAACACTTCCATCTATCATTTGTCTTATACAGGATGTGTCCTTAAAACCAGACTTGATCTTTATCCATCAATCTTATCAATTCGATCAATCCAATCAATCTGATCAATCAATTAATTAATTAATCTACAAATCATTCAAACCATCTCTTATACCCAATCAAACCCATTCATGTCATCAAGTTAACCATTCCTTCATCTTTCATCTAACATTTTTT
Organism: Cryptomeria japonica; assembly: GCF_030272615.1. Taxonomy (NCBI): domain Eukaryota; kingdom Viridiplantae; phylum Streptophyta; class Pinopsida; order Cupressales; family Cupressaceae; genus Cryptomeria; species Cryptomeria japonica. The sequence continues at coordinate 649,325,791 of NC_081410.1, forward strand.
TTCAAGAGATCATTCATGCCTTTAATGCATAAACAATCTCTCGAGGGGGTATCCTACTTCCATCTCTCGACATATTGGGGCATGTTGGGTTCCCATAATTGCAAGGCTAGAGTAGGGGTAAAGGAACATGAATCTAGTTGAAATGACTCTAATTAACCATGATGGTGATGTCAACATTATATCTTGATGCATAAGCTAGTGATGGGATGCTCGGAAGTGTACACTTCCTAAAATTGTACATGGTGTACCTTGTGCTTTCAGCATGTGTTTGTATCTTGTCTGTTATGTTTACGATATTATGATTTTCTTAAACATGTATAACTATCATTTCTATATGTTAGAAGAGATGTAATCTTTCGAAAATTTGTGTTGTTAAGTATATAAATCTATTTTCAATAACATGTGTTACTATTATTAAACTATTTTCAATAACATGTGTTACTATTATTAAAAGAGTTATATAATCTTTCCAAAATTTGTATCATTGCAAATCTATTTACTGACTACCACTAAAAGTTATCATAAAATCCAAATGAGTCCAAATAAATAGTACTAAAGGGACACTCTTGAGCCTTACAATTATACATATGATGAAATCATCATTAATTTTTCTCTGAAATGGGCAGTTTTCAGCCATACAATTATGCATATATGATGAAAGCATTATGAAAGGACTACCTACTCTATGAGACCCTCCACCGAATTCATAATCAACATAAATTGGCGGGCACCCAACACGTTTACAAAAGTTAAAAGAAAAATTGAAGCAGCGCATCCAAACAAACCTTTCTCATTTCAGGAGCGTTTTTGACAGGACTTTCAACAATGAATCCAAAAAACATGTATTTAAAAAGAAAAAAATTCTGTGCCGCATTGCTGTGGATGAAAATCCCCACTCGTACGAGTGGACGGTCATTCAATCTCCCTCTCCCAAACGCCATTGCCTGCGACGTTCAAGATTTCAAAATCATGTTTTTAGTCTAAAAAACTTTTGTTTTTTTGCTTCAAGACCATGTTTTTAGTCTACAAAACTCTTGTTTTTTTGCTTCAAGCCAAACAAATTTGAGATGACAATTGAATCGTGCGAAGTTTGAAAGATGAACGTCTAGCAGGTATTTACGGAAATGGCTTAGCTGGGTTTTGGTGTCCTTATGCGACGCATGCATTTATGAAAGTGATCTTATGTTGTACATCGAATAATGTATCCTGTCTATTCTGCTGACTGCTACTCGCCCACTTTCTCTGAATCATTTGTCTTCACATCATAAAAATCCGTGACCTAAATCCTGCCTTACATGAGTGAACCTTAATTTTTTTCTAATGGCTTTATCTCACTTCTTTTATGCTCAACTGTCTTTTGAACTTATCTGCACCGTCTCAATCAACTGGGCTTTCTTTCAAGCTTCAAGTATTATAAGCTCTTGATCAAAAAAGAAGCAAGTCATGGTATTTGATGGGCAAAGAATGATGAAGCAGAAGAAGAACAACTATGGGGATATTATCAATAATGTGGATGCAATGCAAGAGATTTTAAGTCATTTGGATGCAGATGCCTTGGCAATGGCCTCGTGTGTGTGTAGAAGGTGGCACCAGGCAGCCATTGATGATAGCTTGTGGGAAGTCATTTGTACTAAACATTGGCCTGCAACTGCCATTCCTTTTGGACGGATAAGATGTGTGGTGAATGTTATGGGTGGGTTCAGGCGCTTGTATGTGAACTGGTTGCATCCTCTCCGTAGAAGTGCTTATTATCATAATGATAGTGCTTTTAAGGAGAATAATCTACTGTGGAGTGAGGACCAAGTTCAGCTCTCTCTTTCTCTCTTCTCTGTGGAGTACTACAAGAAACTTGGGTCTTTCACAACTGGATCCTGCCACAAATTATCTGCTATTCCAAGTGTTCCTTCTATTCTATAGCCTATTTTGCTAACTGATATGACAACACCAGGTTGGATGGATGGTGTAATGTAAAGTAGGCATTTTTTTTTTTGGCTTGTTGATAGGTCAGGGGTATTTAGTAGTAGTTATAGTTAATTTCGTGTATCTTAAGTTTTCTAAACGGTACATCAGATCTCTACATATGGACTAAACTGCTTATAGCTATTGTTGTGATTTCTACCATGTTATGATAATATCTGATTAGAACTCAGTATGATTGTTCAAGAAATGACACTTGTAGTTGGTATAAAGTGAAGGGAGTGTTGATGGGCTTGGAGTATGGCATTGTTTAAGAGTTTACAGCTGTGGATAGAAAACTAAAAATCTATCCAAACTCAATGCCCAAACCAAAGCAGTGGTGGAGTGATGTGTTATAATATATATAGAAGTTTCTACTTTATTTCCAACTGTGTTCTTCTTAGGACTCTAAATGTTTCCTTTTATTATTAACTTACCCTGGTTTTGCTAATTTTCTCTCATTGTGTGGACCCTGCCAAACAGGTCCATTAATTCAATGTACAATAGAGTTATTGGGATTTAAATTTGGATTTGATGAGCATGTTATTGGGGGGCATCTTCCTTGTTAACATTTATGACAAATATGGTAGAGCAAATAATGTGTTCATTGAATTTGGCATATAGCTACATGAGAAAAACTGGATTATCGTGGACATATACAGCTTTAAAAAATTTGAGCAGTACACTGGTTATTCGAGTTAGACCTGACAATATGTGCCCTAATATGAAACATTTATCAATGCTTGTGGAGGTCATCTGTATGGTTTTTACTAACTCAAATTCTAAGGTTTTCAAGATCCTTTGTCGGTGGGTATTCAACCTACATGCAATATAAAATTCATATTTGTGGAAAGGAAAACAATGTTTTTTCGGGGGTTGAATCCAGGCTGTAATTAAATAAGTATAATTAATATAAATTGGTATTTTTATTTTGGAGATTGAATATGATATATTTTGATACTTAGTTTGATAAAGTAATCGATAAAATATCAAATTCAAATGAGATTATGAAATCAAATTAATATCAGGTCAATAAATAAATAATGCTCCTCTATCATTAAATTGTTGGAAAGTTTGTGATCGAACTTTATTTACTAAAGGATAAATTAATAAGTCTAGAATGAATTTGTGGTTGTGGATGTATACTTAAATTCTATATTTATTCCAAAATTTAATAGTGTTTTACTTCGTAATTTCACTTGATGTGTGGTCTTTTGTTTCACTCTACATAAATATCTCGACATTTTTTAGTATATCAATTAGTCATAGGTGATAAGTTCTCCTAGATCAAATCCTTAAAATTTGGCAAAGATAAAAAATAACAAGTGCATGCCTAAGCATCTAAATTCTTTACTTCCTCTTGAAAAGAAAATGGGATATAAACACTGGTTTAGAGAGATAAGCGTGGAATCCGGTAAATTGAGTTTCATATTATGCAACTAGGAAATAGATTAGTCTTTTGGATATTCTCTAAGGGCTAGGTCTCTAATAGGAGATATAAGTATAGATAAGATATCTAGTCTATAGAGAGAGAGAGAGAGAGAGAGAGAGAGAGAGAGAGAGACTGAGATTGATGTGAATAGAAGAAGAGGGAAATAAGATAAGTGTAAAGAGGATATAAGGAATGTACATAACATATTGAGATATCAATATAATAAATTTGATTATCAATCCTAATATTGTATATGAAGTTTTCTTTCTATTTAAGTGCTTAGATTGGATCTAGAATAAATATTTTTACTACCTCAATAGGAGTGAGTTTGGGGTTATTAGACTACAACTAGCATAAATCCTTTGGGAATAGAATTCATGTCTATCTCCTTCAAATTTCTTGCTAATCCAAATGGCATATTGGATAGAGGCCTAAATATGGAGAACTCTAGAAAAGGTTAGAAATACTGAATTATTGGAAAGCTTATAAGAACATGTGAAGAGATTGGCAATACAACATGAAATAAGGTCATGCGAACCTAAGTATATATATTATCCATACTGTAGTCACATAAATCTGTCCACTTAATTAAATGAATATTTATTATTTATTTGATTATTTAACCCTCAATAATCAGTTAATTAAATTAATATTTAATTCATTCATTTTCAACCCCTTCTCCTATTAATTAAATAAATTGTTCAATTTATTTAAATTAATTCATTAAGTCACACTCTAAATCAATTAAATGAATAAAACATATTTATTTAATTTAACCCCCTTTCCCTTTTAAATAAATAATAAAACATTTATTTAAATCCCTAAACTACCCCACTTGCATTCTCCTACAAATGCAAGTTGCAGCCACAATTGAAATAAATTTATTTTATTTTAATTAAAATCCTAATTTCCCTCACCCACCAAACCCACTTGCAATCCTAAATCCCCTTCTAGACTCTTCTAACCACTTTCTAAATTCTTCTAATCAGCCTAATCCATCTCCTAAATATTGTCACATTCCTAAGCAACTTGAAGTCACTTCTCAAAGCCTCAAAAGTCTTTGAAAAGCATTTAATGCTTTATGTATTCAACAAGTTAACCCCTAAAGTCTTCCAAACCACTAATGGCTCTTACATGACCATTAATGGCTCTTACATAACCATTTATAGTTAATTCCACTTGCCCACATGGTTAGAGGCTTTACCTCTAACTCAACCTCCATTTAACTCATGTGTCTCCTCAAGAATTCATTGCTTTGACCATGGTTATCCCCACTAACTCTTGCACAAGAGTTTATCCCTTGGATAAAGGCATTATTCATTGGATAATGACTTTATTCATTCAACATAAGCTTGACCTTACCTCCCAAACTAACCTTCATGTCATCTCAAGCATTTAATGCTTCTTCCCTCTCCTCTTAAGCCATCTCATGATGAAATTTATCATCTTGGGATTGGGTTGAAAGCCCTTACATGGATAAACATTTCAATCCTGGCCTTTGTTGAGATTACTCAATCTCAACCATCCATTGCTCCATTTTACCTATAAATAGAGTTCTCCTTTCTCATTTTCAATCATCTAAGAACATCTAGCCATAATCCAGAAATCTTGTATGCATCTAAGTTATAGTAAATTTGAGAGAGCATTTTAGATTAAAATCATAATCCACATTGTCTTTTGGTTACAATTGATAATAGCTTAATTAACTCATGTTTTCTCATTCTTAGCTTACATTTGCATATTTTCATAATCATATTCAATCTTGAATCTCCATAAGACTTCCATAGTAGTGTAGAGCTGAGAGCTACACTCATGTGGAACTTGGAGAGGAGAGGAACAAGGGAGGAGCAACTATGAGCATCTTGGTTAGCATTTGGAGGAGTGTAATTTATCTCTTTTGTATTTGCATGCTTTCCATTTCATGTTTAATATCTCTCTTAGGATAGTCTTTTGTTGCTAACACTAACATTTGAACTTGCTTCTTGTGTGTTGTGTTTCCATCACCATTCTAATCCTTTTTGCACTGCATCACATACTGTAATAGTGAGGGTCATAGATCTAGAATGATTGTCCTAAGGATAAAGTAGAGAAATACTAGTTGGTACTAGAGTAATGAAACCTAACTCAATGTATTGTTTTACTATCAAGATTGGGAACTTTACCTCACAAACGATTGCCCTAAAAATATACCTCTTGTCCAGAATGAAGGATATACATGTTCAAACCATAGCTGCACTTGGGAGGATATAAATTTTCTTGGATCTCCTTATACTCTACATAGTCACCCCTGCACCAAATTCTATACCATTTTTCTAAGGAACAATGAGCACCTAATGCACCACTTCCCTAGCTTCCAAATTCTCCTTAGGGATAGATCCTTCCTCGTTGATAAACATGCCTTCCTCATCAATAAATTAAACATATATCTTACTGGCCTTCTTGGCTTTGGGTATTTGGAGATTTCCAAAATAAATCCTCTTTACATATGTCTTTTTGATCACATGAGAAGTCAAATGACTATTTTTAATGGTGCAAAGGCCCATAATAGCAACCTTCCAATGAGAAGAACTAGGGGTCTTATGGGATTTGGTCTTGAACATACTCAAAGAAGAGATCTATTTATTAGTACCATTAGAGGAAGATTCCACAGTGGCCTCCAAAAGGAGGACACATTTTTTTTTCCTTTTGAGATGGATTGGGGAGTAATAAAAATAGCAGGGTTCTTGTTCTTACCTTTCATAAAAACCATCACATAGTAATCAACCTTCTCTCTAGAAGGACTCACAAGTGGGGAATAATCAATAAGATCAGCTCTAATGGACTTTGGCTGGCATATGGCTAAATAGAATTGGTACAAGTGAAATACTAGACCTTAATAGACCAAGATAGGGGACTTTTTAAGGTTTTTAGCAACCACATCCTTAGATTCTTTAATAGAGGATTCTAGCAAAGAAAGCTCATAAAAGGGAAAACTAAGAAGGATTTTATTTCAAAAATGATTCAAGAGCAAAAAATGATAATAGTAGTGGCTCTTAAAATAAAATTCTAAGGTAAAGTATGTTATGTGGGAAAAATGATCCTAGACTAATACTAGTATCAAGTGTACAAGTGCACCAAGATGAGGGACCAAAATTTTGTGACTTTACTTTTTGGCCCCCATCGAAGCATAACAAACAAGTTAAATAACACACTAGCCAAATATGGCATGTGTGCTTAGGTTTAGAATGACCAAGCTTCATGCTTAGTCGATTTAAACCAAAATGCTAGTACAGTATTTTGCTAGCATGCTATTTGGCTAGTGTGCTATTTGGTTAGTACAGTTTGGAAAAAATATTACAAAAAAGTGTAAAGTTGCCCTCATTTTGTTGTTTGATCTTGCAACATGTGTGCTTTTTCTCCTCAAAGCCACACTCATTATCAAAGGAATCCATTTTTTCTCCTCAAACCCATGCTCAAGAGAGAATAAGAGAGAGTGTAGAGGGAGAGAGAGATGAGGGTAAGGAGGGAGGGGGAGATAGGGACAAAGAGGGGAAGAAAGGGAGAGGTAGACATGGAGGGAGTGAGAGACCTAGGGAAGGAAGAGATAGAGAGGTGAGGGAAGATGGAGAAGAGAAGGAGAGAGTTCATAAAGGGAGAGGGATGAGAGGAAGTGAGAGAGGTGGAGAGGAAGGGAGAGAACTAGACATGTAACATATAGAGAGGTCAGAGACCTAGAGGGGGAGGGAGAGGTTATAGATCTAGATGGGGAGAAAGAGTGGTGAGATAGATAGGTTGATAAGAAACATGGATAGCGAGTTATATAGGTGGACAAGGAGAGAGGAAGAAAGAGATGTAGATACCTAGATAGTGAAGGGAGGGAGAAGAGGAGAGAAAAAATAACAAAGAGAGAGATAAAGTAGGAAGGGATGGAGAGAGAGGTAGACATGGAGGGAGTGAGAGACCTACGAAATAGAGGATATAGAGAGGTGAGGCTATAGAGAGAAGAGAAGGAGACAATTCATAAAGGGAGAGGGGTAAGGGGGAAGGGAGTGAGAGTTGGAGAGGGAGGGAGAAAATTAGAGATCAAACATGTAGAGAGGTGAGAGACCTAGAGGGGGAAAGAGAGGTGAGAAACCTAGATGGGGAGAGAGAGGGGTGAGATAGACAGAGGAGGATAGAGGAGGTGTAAGAATCCTATCTTGTCTGGATTATCAAATTCTAAATTTTTCAATGTGGCGCAATATAAGATAAGAAAGGACATCTAGGATAAAATTCAAAACATCTATGAAAGTGATGATAAGGTCAACCAAGAAAAGCTCCAAACTTACAGACGATAGTTTGAAAGTCTCAAAATAAAGGAAGAAGAAAATATTGATGCATATCTCTTTTATATGGATGAAATTGTCAATACTATTAAGAGACTTGGTGAAGAGGTGAAAGAATATATGGTTATACAAAAGATGCTCAGATCAGCTCTCCCTTCAAAATTTGTGAACGACAAAGACTCTCATTTCTTACTTAAATAAAAACAATTAAAAATATCAAAATTGTATAAAAATAAATAAACTACTTATTTATGTTTAGCTTATCTCAATTACTCATATCTATCATTTCAGTTTCAACTCATTCCCATTATATCAAACTTTCATGAAATGTAAGCTTCAATTCAATCGAAGTTAGAAATTGAATAATTAGTGTAAGATGTGCTTTATTTGTATACCCTAGCACATTATAAAAAATTAAAAGAAAATCTTTAGCAAGCAGCTCTGCCTAATTTGAGTAAACGACAAAGACAAAGCCTTCCCAACGCAATTCTTAAAAAACATACTTTGCTGCACCTGAATCTTCAAAAAGACTGGTAGATGAGCACAGATATTTCTACTGTGAAATTATTGTACGGTACGGTGTGAATGCTCTGTGGAATGTACTTCAAGATCTCTGGAATGAATCTGCACCTTACAAGTTTGGACATTTGTGACAGTTTAATTAATGGGTAGATCTCTATTTAAACAGTTTTGATCAGTAATTTCTGCATTTTGATCATAGATCACAATGAATATGGTCTTGATAATTGATAACAAAAATTCTTTAACACATCTAAATCTAGAAGCCTTATTGTCTATAACTTATCATTTTCTTGTTTTCTATTCCTCCAGGTACTAGATCATTAAATATGATTCAAAACTTACCAAAAGTTTCAAACACATTTAAATCTAAAAGCAATATTGAACATTTCTATAATGAATCATAGAAGATAAAAAAAACAAATGATGGATTCCAGAAGCTCTGTGAAAACTTCATTAGTTAGGTTTTGAAGCTTCAAAGTAAAACACATTGAAATGTCAGTTGAAGTTAATGTATAATGATTAACGAACGACAAGAAGTTTGCTGTTCGGTTGTCATTTTGCAATGCATGGATTTATGAAAGAGAGGTAACGTTGTTGAAGAGAGTACGTCGAATAATGTAGTCTGTCGATTCTACTGTCTGTTTTTAACCCTACTTTCCGTCATTTTAACGTGTACGCTACTTTACAAGTCATTGAATTTCTCCTCAACTCTTTTCATGGCTCCATTTGATGTTTTGCATGCACACAAATCTTTGAAAGTCTCTACAGTTTTTGTCTACGTCCATTTTTTTGGAATCTTCTATTACAGTGACGGATTGAAAATCCCTCTTTCGATATCTTTTCTTGGCTTGCATGACAGAGTGACAGTAATGTTTCGTGCTTGCGTACTTGACGATTTTGGTTTTCTAGCCGTTTGGCTTTTCTATCGTATGTATTTACTTGGAAAGCCTTCTTATGTTTTGTTTTTATGTAAACTGTTTGCTTGATAGTTTTGAAATGCTTGTGATTTGATAGATATGGAAATGAGGGCTACTGCTGTGGCTTAAGCTCCATGCCAAAATGAGTCAAACATAATTAACTTTCAGTTCAGCGGGTTTCATGGCAGTACTAACAACAGTCAGTGAATAATGTCCACAAGCGCCGCGGTTATTCTGGCTTCCAAATGGATCATTTGTACACCATGATAGCGACGTGTTAGTCAATCACAGTCGTTTATTGCAAAATCGACGATGTAAAACACGCATGTTAGTCAATCCGTACTGCCGTTTTGAAGCCAGAATAGACGTGTCCGTCCACAAGCTAGTTAAGGTTTCAATGGTGTAAGGATTTCCCATTTTAAAAGAGAATAATAGTACACATTCAGAAATAATTAAACGTAGTCTTATTAATTTGAAAGTATACAAGGATTTCTCATTTTAAAAGAGAATAATAGTACACATTAAAAAATAAGTAAATGTAGCTTAATCAATTTGAAAGTATATAGATTTGACAACTCATAAATATTTATTCAAGTATCAGTTTTTGCAGCTTCATGAAAACAATATTCGGTGTGCCAAACAGCTTCAAATATTATTTAAGGTTAATATGTAATGGTTTTTCTGCTATAGTGTGTTAGTGTCTTTTTGTTACCACCTGTCTTGTCATTGTCCCTGATATTGTAAGACTTCATCAGCCTTATTTGGGCTGGTCATGATAGTTGTTCTTAGTTGATAATGGTTCTATTATGTAGTGTTCGGTTCAATTATTTGTTGTTTTCTTCTTATTTGCAGCTCCTTTGCTGGACTGCTATTTTTTATGTACTTTTTATTTCAGCTTTCTTCAATAATAAATAAATAAATTTTACTTAACTCTTTTGTCCCATCTCAAAAAATTAAAAAATTTTAGCTCTCATTTTTTCGTTACTTTTCATTAAGTGGCCTAAAACCAATTAGATTGATAATCCTCCAATTGCAAATTCCTAACCTTCATTAATCCTCTCTAATCATTTACATCCTCCAAAAGTTTGCATAAGCATGGGCTTTCGTACACAAGGTATGTGTCTTTGTACACATGATATGGGTTAAATATTTGCCCATACTCCAAAGTACTCTTTTGATTTTGTCCATCTATTTCTTTCAAGAGAATCTTCAATCATTGAATTCTCTTTAATCATGGACCACTATCCATCCACTAACTACTTGGAGACACTTGTGCTCTCCTTATCCTCCCAAGCCTCTCAAGTTACGGAAGTTGTTGATACTTTAAATCAATCCTATTCATCTAATCCCTCATCTAAAATGCCAAAAAATTATCTCAACCTAAGTTATTTGACATCATGACTCCTAATGTAATGTTATGCCACTAATAAGGATTGCTCACATATCATCCTGAAGCATAAAAACTATAACTTGGTACAATAAGGGTTGGTGTTGGTGGGATTATTGTATTCATTTATGTTTGTTAATCCTTAAGATAATTTATCAACGTGTTGTGTATGTTGTGAGTTTAAGATAGGTTAATTTACTTTAACATCTTATTTTGTGCTTGTATTTTAGATGTATATATATTGAGCACATTGAAAATTCAAATATTATCCACGTGTTTGTGTATTTTGCCACTTGCAAATTTCGTGTTAGCATATCCACTTTAGGTTTCAAATTTTTTTCATTTGAATCAGTGTATTTGTACAACTTGTGGTTTTTGTGTAACACATAGGGTTTTTCTCTACACTTTTTCATAGATCAACAACCTTGCAACATATTTTAGTGTCCCTACATATGATCAATACATTCACTTTGAGCCTATTAGTGAGATAACATCTCATAAGTAGTCATCCTTTTTTCCATTTTTTAGGGGTTTCAAGCCTAACAATTTTTCTTTTGTAGAAGAATTTCATCCTAATGTTTTATATGTGTTGGTGTAAATAATTATTCATCATGGATATTATTACACTTACTTAAGTTTACTTAGGATAATGCATTTCATAGTAGTTTGGATATGAGACACTTGGGTGTTTGTACCACATTGGGATAGTGTGTGTAGGAGAAATTTCACCTCTTATGGTGTTGATCTTGTTATTACACTATCATATCCACTTATTGTGGAGTGATAATTCCACCTTCGGTGGGTGATCCACCTCATGTGGAATATTATATTATTTCTCCTACCTACCCACACATATTTCCTACCTACCCTTGTTTCTTATTGAGCCACATGTCATATTTGTGTGCTCATAAATATCCCTAGCCTTGCCTATATAAGCAGGCTCATCTACATTGTATAACAACAATTATTGATCATTTTCTATTGATGAGAATACAGTTTATTCTTGTCTCATATTATGCCTCTATCTTGTACATTTCATTGACCTCTTGATCTTGGCAAAATCCAACAATATGCCACATTAGCTCTCTTTTATGCCCTCTAACACTAATTTTTGTAGGTTTGAAAAAGTGATTTTTCTCTAGTAATGTATTTTAGTAACTCTATAAATATAGTGTTATATTTGCACCTAAAGTGGTAGATCTGCAAATCAATTTCCCAATCTCATTTTCATCACTTTTTACACATTTTACTTTATTTTCTAATGGATATTAATCATTTAAGGTGCCATTGTGTTCACATTAGCATTCCTCTAGGTTTTTTATAGTTTTGGCCCTATTTTCTATTACCGCTTTTTGGGCTTGATCATAGGGTGATAGGTTCACAACACAAATCAACAATTATACACCTATTCTAGTCACTCTTCTTGAGTAACATCATTTTATCATATATTTGTGATGCAGGAGCATCCCCGGTTCATAGCAATCTTGCATCAACCAAAAATATTTTCCTTTCTATTTTGCTTTCTGTTTGCAGTTTCATCATTTCTTTCTGTGTGTCCTGGATTTGGCTCACCGGATCCTGTGGAGTTGGATTTTGCTTGAGGACTCGATCATCATCCTTATTCCCAAACCGTGGAGCATTTGGATTATTTTCCAACAAGTTATCTCTACCGGTTCCTGTGATAGTTTCCTGTTTCCTGGACCTATTTGCATTTGTGATCTACCAGATCGCTTTCGTAGCTTACGAAGCCTTGAGCATTGTTTCCAATGGTCCTTGGCATGTGGCCAACCTATTCCCATGATCTTCACTTCATCCTTTGGATTTTCTGGAGGAATCTCTTGGCGGAGGCTGACCTTTGTTGGTTTTACACGTTAGGCTTTGTTCTTCGGGTTTTGATTCCTTTTTGGACCGGTCGGATCCTCTTGGATCGTATAAATCATTGTAATAGAGCATTAGAATATAACAACAACAAAGAAGTTAGATTGAGCATAGAAGATAGATCTTAAGATTGAAGGTCTTGGTTGTGACCTATTATGTACTTTTAGCATGCTTTAGCAGGGTTGTGAGCCAGGCTTCAAGTGGTATCAAAGCGAGTTTTCATTCTGGAGATTACATTATCTTGAAAATTTTGTTGTAGGGTGGCAGACTGTGGATTTGACTTGTGGCTACAGAGGACTAACGTAAACGATGACTCGAAGAGGAACTAGGAATGTGGAGCATGTGGGAATTCAAACCATGTTGTGATGGAAATGTTGTGAGGAATATTGTTGGCATTTTTGATGTTTATGTTGTGATTGTCAATGGACACACACTTGCATTTAGATCCTCTTTATATGTATGAGTTTGAGCACAACCGGTATTTGTTCCAACCAGTATATTGTATTATAGTCTTTAGACTATTGATGTTTTGCAGAATGTGTTTCCCGGTCTGAAGCGGCATGTTGACCCCAAGCGGTTTGTGGATACCAAGCGGTACGAGGGACTAAAGCGGCATAACACATTTTTACCAGTCTTCATTTTTGTCAAACCGGCAACCGACATTTTGTATGAACCGGTAATACTCTGTGATGAGTTACCAACCGACATTTTGTGATGAGTTACCATCCACCGATTGTTTGACGGTGCCAACACCTAAACGGTGCCTTTTTGTGTCGTGGTACCAAGTATGTCCAGGTTCATTGAACCTAGGAAATTGTTATGTAATCCTATTGGACCGACATGAAATCGGATTCCTTTATAAGGACATCATGTCTAGGGTTTTAGGTTGTTGATGTGGATATAGCGAAAGTTTATGTTGTTGCTAGGGTTTAAGGTGATTGAGGAGTTGGAGAGAATATGAATGTGTAGAAGATTGAAGTAATGCTGGAGTGCATTGGGAACGAGCTACCAAGGATCTAACCAAGCAGTCTATGCTACTAGCTAGATCAAACACTTGTTGATTACTCACATCTTTGACAAGTTTGTAGCCCTTAACCGGGTAAGCCCAAAAGCATTTTGTAAATCCTCTAACAAGGTGGTTCACATCTGTGGATCTAAAATCCTCTAGCAAGGTAGTCTTTAATCAGACTTATCTCCTAACAGAGATTGAGATTCCTAACAGGATCTGTTCTGGTAAAGAACATTGTAAGACCTTAACCAGTCCGACCTTAACCGGTCTGGTTCCTATTCTGCAGATAGTTACTTGTGAGCTCCATCTCACCGTGGTTTTTCCCATTTGGGTTTCCACATCAAAATCTCTTGTGTTATGGTGTTTGTGCTTCTATGGGTGAATGCATTATTAGCTATTTAGTTTGCATGTTTGTTAACCGGTTTGTCTGCTAAATTGTTTTACCGGTTTACTGTCAGCCTTGCAAAGTGTTTAAGTGCAAAGATTTTTGGCATACTAATTCACCCCCCCCTCTTAGTATTCATCAATTGGTATCAGAGCCTACCTTTCTATAAGTTTAACCAGTTGGAAAGAGATATGGGGGAATACACTTTGAGGCAACTTACCCACCGGCTCACTCAGTCTGAACAAGCCTATGATGATCTTATGGTCAAATACAAGGCATCTCAAGCAAAAAGGAGAGAACATGCAAAAAAGCTGAGGGAGCTATCTGAAAATAGTTCTTCAAATGAAGCAGACATGGAAGCCCTAATTGCAGAAGTAAATAAGTTGAATGAATCAAACTCCAACCTGAGAAATGAATTGCAAGGACTGACTATTTGGATGTGTCAAGAGCTTGAAAACCGAAGGAAAGCTGAAGATCTTGTGAGAGAAAGAGATCATGAGATCTCTAAGATGAAACAAGATATCAGTGCCCTAACTGCTCAACTCCATGCAAGAAAAGTGGAAAAGGAAGACATGCAAGGAGAACTGAACATTGCCATCTCTGAGAATGAAAACCTGTTGGAAACAAATGCTAATATTTCCAAAGAACTCTCTGAGTCAAAGGAAATACTTGCTAAGTTCAACAAGAGCACTGTCAAGCTAGAGCAAAAGCTTGAATCTGCCAAACTGGTCAAGAATACCAATGGACTTGGTTATTCCAGTCATGAGGAAGGTGAGACTTCTAGTACAAATGCTGGAACATCAAAGGATAAAGGTAAGCAAAATTTTAAACCTATTTGTTTTAACTGTCTTAAAGGACATACTGCAAATGTGTGTAGGAGAAAGGCTTACAACAATTTTTCTTATTTCCTAAATGATAAGCCTAGATCCTATAGATTTGATGGTAATTATTATGCATGCAACAAGTATGGGCATAGAGCATCCGAATACTGGTCTATTATGAATAACAATGGAAGATATCCTCAGAGGACCCAAGGAGTTGGTCCTGAAGCTTATGTGAACTGGAATCACAACCGGTTTAATGCCTTCAATCATCTGCAAAGAAGAGGTGGCTATCAAGCGACAACTGGATGGAGAGAAAACTATATGGTATGTCATGGTCATGGTCACACTGCTACAACATGCAGAAGGAAGAATGGAAACATGAACAATGGACCTTGGAGAGCACCTAGATTGGTCTGCTATCACTGCAACAAACCGGGTCACATTGCCAGATTCTGTAGATCAAGAAGGGACATATCTGATGATATACCGGTCACTCCGAAAGGAAACATTGATGTTGACACTGTTCAAGCGGACATGAACAAAACCTAGAAGAAGAAACCAGCGGTGTTACAAGAGGAACCGGTTTCTGCACCTAGTGTGGAAATCACAGAACCGGCAAACTAAGCTTCAGAAAAGCTTAGGGGGGGCAAACGATGAAATGTTTCAAACCCCCAGTTTACATCGGTAAAAGACCTTAACCGGTATGTGATACCTATTGTCTGGTAGAAGACTGGAAACGTTAAAAAGGCAAATTAGGGTTTACGCACTAATTGAGGAGCATTAATTGCGATAGGTGAGAAATATGATTAAAAGGATTTTTCAAATCATTTCTCACTATCAGTTTTCGAGTAAAGAAAAGTTTTTCAAAGAGCAGAGCGATGAAAAGGTGATTTGAGCTGAGATTTTGAGAAATTGAGAAACCGCGAAGGAGATTCAAATTCAAACTGCAAATGGTCAAGTGGAGAACACAAAGCGGTGATTCAGCAACCGACAGAGTGTGAAGTGAAGGAGAATCAGCAAGCCCTAAATTCACGTGTTTCAAAAGGTATTTCTCGAGTTCTTGAAATTTCTATCATGGCTTCCACATCTCATACTAGTTCTAGTGCATTTGTCGAGTCTGCAAGTTTTATTCAACGAAAGTCTAAGTATAATGCCCTATCACAAGTCCTAGCTGGTGTGATAGTAGAAGAAGGAATTTCTGACTACATAGATTGCAAGATTGAAGACCTAGGGTCTCTAGCCATCCACTCCCAGTTAGGTTTATTTTGTGGCAAGGATGAGAAGATCAAACCGGAGTTTAATATTTTGGAGAAGAAGAAACTTCACAATGTTGTTTACTTCCTAGAGGATTTCATAGAGGATCATATAAGGATCATTCTGAACAGATTCCATGGTGATAAGATGTACTTGGAGAGAACACGTGACATTACGCCATAGGCAATTCATGTAGTCACCGGATTCTGCAACACAGGGGAAGTCCCAGCCCTAAGGACGGTAAGCAAAACTGAAATGTCCAAGCTCACCGGTTTAGTGAGCGACTCACGAGGCATGACAGTTAATTCAATCAAGGATGATCTGGTGAAGTATGCATGTATGGTGATTGGATACCAGACATTCTCAGCCAGCAGAATTAACTCTGTATCTGGTGCAGCAGTAAATGCCGCTTACCAGATGATAAAGGAGGATGCATCATTTGATTTGTGCACTGGTATGCAGAGACAACTCCTGTTGAATCGAAAGTCGATCAAACAGGATAATGCACTAAGGTCCAAGTTTGGGCAACTACTGGTTGGGTTGTTCTTCTATTTCCAAGGCTACTTTCCAGGAGTAGGAGATGTCCTGTGGTCTGTTGACCAACCGGTGACCAAACAAATCAAGGAAAGCATTGAAGCAATTGGAACCGGTTACTCTGATGTTCTGAACAAGTATTTTGATGAGTTCAGAAGGAAAATGAGCCAAAGAATGAGGATATTAGGTGACATCATCAAGAAATATGAGGACGATATTTGTTTCACCATCAAGGTGGATCAATGCATAATGGAGGCTGTTGAGCATAGACAGGAAGAAGTGGAGCCAATGGGCTATGAGGTGATGTACGATATGCTGGAAGGGTATGCCTCTACCCTTATTGCCTCACCTCTTGATCCTAAGGCAAAGAGGACCAGAACCTATCTGGAAAGGGTTACACCGGTCGAGGAACCCTCTACAAAGAAAGGAAAAGAACCTGGAGTGAAGAAGGCAAAGGCAGTGCCTGCAACATCTACACCGGGTACTACTGCAACTCCAAAAGTGACCAAGCGATCACTAGCCAAGAAGAAACCAGAAGTAGCACCAGCAAAAGTGTTTGAGAGAAATAGAAAGACAAGGAATACCTCTCCAAACTCAAAAGAAACTGTGTTTGAGGAAAAACCAAAGAAAACATGTCAAGCAAAGAGGAAGACAAAGAATGAACCGACATCATCTGCACTAATAAATATAGCTATCTCTTCCTATAAACCTTTGACACATTGTCAAAGAACAATAAAGAATATTAGGAGAAAAGTGCTACATGACTTAATTGAGTGTTTTGATGAATTTAATGATGATGAAAAGGAAGCAGTTGAAAAGGAAATAATTCAGTACTTATGTGTTAATGACCGGTCACCCTCAGAGATTAAATCTGAAACACCAGATTCTTTATATATGTCATTAGATAATAGATGGTGCATTGCCATAGAAAAGGAATAGGAAATTAGGGAGAAATTTTTTGCACAGTACTTTCCTGACCTGTCAAATTCTGAATTATTTGATGTTATTGATCAAAATAAAGGACTCTTCTTCATTAGAAGAAGAAGACTCTAGCTGTTAGAAGGTAGAGTTGATGATGTCGAAAAAGACACTCATCTGTATATGAGAATTGTTGTCCAGTCTCACAAAGTGCGTCTAGCCAATCGACAAGCTGAAAAAGAACCGGTTATATCTAAATCGGATGAAGTATTTGATGATGAAGGAAATCCAGTTGTTGAACCGGTCGACACCATTGATGTTGATGCTTTGGACGTAGAGGATGTTACTCAGGAAACACCATCTGAGGCAACAAAATAGGAGCAACAGGCTAAACAGGTTGATAAGCAAGCCAGGATAGTCAGGAAGCGACAAAGGAAGAGGCTGAGCAGAGGAAAAAGGATGAAGAAGAGAAGCAGAAAAAGGAAGAAGAGAAAAAGAAGAAAGATGAAGAGGAGAAGAAGAAAAAGGATGAAGAAGAGAAGCGGAAAAAGGAAGAAGAAGAGAAAAAGAAGAAAGATGAAGAGGAGAAGAAGAAGAAGGATGAAGAAGAGAAAAAGAAGCAAGAAGAAGAAAAGAAGAAGAAGGAAGAGGAAGATAAGGAATAGGAGAAGAAGAAGGAAGCAAAGAGGAAGAAGAAGGAAGAGGAAGATAAGGAACAGGAGAAGAAGAAGGAACCAGAAAAGAAAAAGGCTGAGAAGGACAAGGAAGCAGAGAAGAGGAGAGAAGCACAGAAGAGGACAAGGCAGGAGAAGTGGAGAAGAGCACCCAGATGGAGACTCTGAAGGCAACTGGGAGTCAAGCTAAACCAGCTGATCTCACCAGTCCTATTGACCTCTAGTCTGCAAGTGAAACAGAGCTAACGCAGAGCATCAAGGTAGCTCAAGAGTGCCTTGAAATCATTCGAAGGAAGAAGGAGCAAGATGTAATTCAAGTAGTTGTGGAAACTCTTACCAGTTTAATACCTGGTACAAATCTTCCCAACACCGATTCATCACTAGCTAAACTTAAGCTCCTATGCACACTAGTGGATGATTAGGTGCAGAGCCTAGAAGAGGCAGCAGAGGCAAATGTGAAGAAGGAGCATCAAAAAGCTCTTAATATAGCTCTGGTGAAGAAGTTGAATGAGCTCCGATCTAAACTGAAGAAAGAACAAAAGGATATAAGGGACGCTCTGGATAAGGGGAATCTACTACTCAGCAAAATCTGCCAGCCCCATCTGTTCTATGATGATGTGCTAGCTCAGAAGCAAAAGCTTCAAACGGACTTGCAGTCCTACATGAGCACATTCAAGCCACCTTATGATTCCTTTAAAACTTATGGGCAAACTGTTCACCGGTTTCACATCCAGTCAGCAAGAGATCAACACCTGGTCTAAAGATTTGCAGGAGCTACAACTAGTTCTACTCCCACAATTGCAAATTCTTTAGAAGTGCTATCTGAACCTGGATGCCTTAACAGTTACACAGGAGATGAGCACAGTTGATGCCATGGAAGAACAGGTCTCCCAAATGCAGACAGAAAAGGAAGTTGCCACCTCCCTACTTGAGTCCTAGTCTTTGTCGATGAAACAATTCTTGCAAGATTTTAAATCTGTTTTTGACAAATATTATTCCTTATTGTCATAAACTTTTATTTTGAAAACAGGATTGTTCAACTGTACTTTGTCATTGTTGGCAAAGGGGGAGAAGAATTCTATTTGATAAAAGTATCTGGTTATCAAAATTTTGATTATATGCTCTGAATATCTCAATGTTTATGCTCTATATGCAAAATTGTTATACATTGTATTGTCAAAGGGATAGTGTATATGCTTAGGGGGAGCAATTTTGCAAATGGCATGATTTTGTTGTAAAACACTTACATGTCAAAATTTTATTTTCCTAAGTGTTGCCATCAATGCCAAAGGGGGAGATTGTTGGCATTCTTGATGTTTATGTTGTGATTGTCATTGATGGACACACACTTGCACTAAGATCCTCTTTATATGTATGAGTTTGAGCACAACCGGTATTTGTTCCAACAAGTATGTATTATAGTCTTTAGACTATTGATGTTTTGCAGAATGTGTTTCCTGGTCTAAAGTGGCATGTTGACCCCGAGTAGTTCGTGGATGCCAAGCGGTACGAGGGACTAAAGCGGCACAACACATTTTTACCAGTCTTCATTTTTGTCAAATCAGTAACCGGCATTTTGTATGAACCGGTAATACTCTATGATGAGTTACCAACCAGCATTTTGTGATGAGTTACCATCCACCGATTGTTTGACGGTGCCGACACCTAAAGGGTGCCTTTTTGTGTCGTGGTACCAAGTATGTCTAGGTTCATTGAACTTAGGAAATTGTTATGTAATCCTATTGGACCGACATGAAATCATATTCCTTTATAAGGACATCATGTCTAGGGTTTTAGGTTGTTGATGTAGATATAGAGAAAGTTTGTGTTGTTGCTAGGGTTTAAGGTGATTGAGGAGTTGGAGAGAATATGAATGTGTAGAAGACTGAAGTAATGTTGGAGTGCATTAGGAATGAACTACCAAGGATCTAACCAAGTAGTCTGTGCTACTAGCTAGATCAAACACTTGTTGATTACTCACATCTTTGACAAGTTTGTAGCCCTTAACCGGGTAGGCCGAAAAGCCTTTTGTAAATCCTCTAACAAGGTGGTTCACATCTGTGGATCTAAAATCCTCTAGCAAGGTAGTCTTTAATCGGACTTATCTCCTAACAGAGATTGAGATTCCTAACAAGATTTGTTCTGGTAAAGAACATTGTAAGACCTTAACCAGTCTGACCTTAACCGGTCTGGTTCCTATTCTACAGATAGTTACTTGTGAGTTCCATCTCACCGTGGTTTTTCCCATTTGGGTTTCCACATCAAAATCTCTTGTGTTATGGTGTTTGTGCTTATGTGGGTGAATGCATTGTTAGCTATTTGGTTTGCATGTTTGTTAACTGGTTTGTCTGCTAAATTGTTTTACCGGTTTACTGTCAGTCTTGCAAAGTGTTTAAGTGCAAAGATTTTTGGCATACTAATTCACCCCCCCCCTCTTAGTATTCATTAGTTCTTCGGGTTTTGATTCCTTTTTGGGCCGGTTGGATCCTCTTGGATCATATAAATCATTGTAATAGAGCATTAGAATGTAACAACAACAAAGAAGTTAGATTGAGCATAGAAGATAGATCTTAAGATTGAAGGTCTTGGTTGTGACGTATTATGTACTTTGAGCATGTTTTAGCAAGCTTGTGAGCTAGGCTTCAAGTGGTATCAGAGCGAGTTTTCATTCTAGAGATTGCATTATCTTGAAAATTTTGTTGTAGGGTCGTAGACTATGGATTCGACCTGTGGCTACAGAGGACTGACGTAAACGATGACGTGAAGAGGAACTAGGAATGGTGGAGCATGTGGGAATTCAAACCATGTTGTGATGGAAATGTTGTGAGGAATAGCAGCTCAGTTGGAAGCTGTGGAGATAGCCCATAGAAGAGGTTGACATATCGAAGATGTAAGTGAAGATGAAGGAGAAGAAACCCCGACCAAACAAGTAAACCAACTGGTGGTTGATCCAGATGAGGAAAGGTTTTTGAGGGTTTTGAGTAGGCCGAATACTAACCTCATTTTACCCCACCAGAATATGATGGAAAGTTGGATTCAGATGAATTGATGGATTGGATCTCGAAGATAGAGAAATATTTTGAATTTGAAAACACCGTAGAAGAAAGGAAGGTGAAATATGCCTATACTGGGTTGAAAGGTCATGCATCTCTTTGGTGGGAGCTTTTGCAGGTTGATAGATAGAGAAGAGGTAAAGAGAAGATCAAGACATGGGATTGGATAATTGCTAAGTTGAAATAAAAAATTTTACTAGTTGATTATCAAGTGAATCTATTTCGGAAGTTGCAGAATTTGAGATAGAAGGAATCTAGTGTGAAGGAATACACCGAAGCATTTTACAAGTTGAATATCAAATCTGGACATGTTGATGATGAAGTTGAACAAGTTGCAAAATATTTGAATGGATTGCGGGTGTTTATAAAAGATGAACTCAATTTGATCAAATTACATATTGTTGAAGAGGCTTACTAGTATGCCCTGAAGGTAGAAGAAAAGATAAACAAAAGACATGAGAAGAGGCAGAGAGGCAGAGGTGGAAGGTTTTCTAGAGGAAGATTTCAAGGAAGAAGAGGATATACTGAAGGTAGAGGAACTTGTACAAATCAGAACAAGGACAGGGAAGTAAGCAAAGAAGGTAATTCATACCAAAAGATGATAGAAATTTCTACCGGAGGAGAGAACCGAATGACTACCAAAATGAGAATTTTGTAAGACAAGACAAGAGAACATTTAGATGAACTTTCTTTAAGTGTGGAGGAGAAGGACATCGTTCTTTTGAGTGTAAAAAGATAGAGAATACCAGAAGAGTAGTAGTGGTGGAAGAAAACCCCACCAGATCAGAC
The DNA here is from genome assembly GCF_030272615.1 of Cryptomeria japonica. Classification (NCBI taxonomy): domain Eukaryota; kingdom Viridiplantae; phylum Streptophyta; class Pinopsida; order Cupressales; family Cupressaceae; genus Cryptomeria; species Cryptomeria japonica. Next base: position 649,347,627 of record NC_081410.1, read on the forward strand.
AATAAACTGGAAGATGGAGAACTGTTGATGATGAGGAGAGATTTGTGTCATACTAGGAGAGATGAAGAGCCCTTGCAGAGGAATAATTTGTTCAAGACCAGATATAAGGTCTGATAAGTGTTGTAAATTTGTTATTGATGGTGTTAGTTCAAATAATCTTGTTTCAGAAGAGATGGCGAATAAGTTGAATTTGGAAAGATTGAAACACCATAAGCCTTATCAAATAGCATGGATTTAGGATGAACATAATTTGTTAGTAAGTGAGCAATGTTTGGTGAAATTGAAAATTGGGAATTATCGTGATGAATTCTCGTGTGATATTATGCCTATGGATATTTGTCAACTTTTGTTGGGTAGACCTTGGTAGTTTGATAGACATGCAATACATGATGGGAGGAAGAATACATACACTATTGTGCCCAATGAGATGAAGTAAACCTTGTTTCCCTTGGAGGAACCTTTGAAGAGTGAAGTCTATACGAATGCTAAAATATGTTTGGTAGATGGAAGGAAATTCCTGGATAGATTGAGACATGAGAATGTGTGATTTGCCTTAATCCCTAGGAAGACTGAGAATCCAGAGCATGAAGAGAAACAATTGGAAGAGATAAAAGATTTGTTGATAGAATACAAAGACATCATTTCAGATAATGTACCTAATGGATTTCCACTTGTGACAAGTATCATTCATTGCATGGACCTGGTTCTTGGAGCTAGTTTGCCTAACAAAACTACACACCGGATGACACGGACATAATATGAAGAACTGAATAGACAAGTGTAGGAGTTGTTGAAGAAAGGTTTGATCAGAGAAAGTTGGAACCCTTGTGTAGTATTAGTAGTATTAGCACCTAAGAAGAATGGAGAGTGGAGAATGTGTACCAATTCTAGAGCAATAAACAAAAGCACAGTAAAATACCAGTTTCCTTTTCCTAGGATGGATGACATAATGGAATGTTTGAGGGTAGCCAAATACTTTACAAAGATAGATTTGAAGTGTGGATATCATCAGATCAGGATCAAAGAAGGAGATGAGTGGAAGACAACATTCAAGACAAATGAAGGACTACATGAATGGTTGGTGATGTCTTTTGGGTTAAGTAATGCATCGAGTACTTTCATGAGGATGATGAAAGAGGTATTGAAGAAATTCTTGAGTAAGTTTGTTATTGTATATTTGGATGACATTCTAATTTTCAGTAAGACAAAAGAGGAGCATTTGTTGCATTTGAGACAAGTTTTGTAGAGGTTGAGAGAAAAACAGTTGCTGATAAATATTAAGAAGTGTACTTTCATGAAGGATGAGTTAGTCTATTTGGGATTTGTGATATCTAAGGATGGTTTGAAGATGTACCCTAATAAAGTAAAAGCAATTGTTGAGTGGCCTACACCGGAAAGCATTGGAGAGGTAAGATCATTTTAGGGATTGGCTAGTTTCTACCAGAAGCTCATCATAAATTTTAATTCAGTTTGTAACCCTATGATAGAGACCATGAGGGGAGTTCGAAAGGAATTCAAGTGGACCACCGCAGAAAACAAAAGTTTTGAACTATTGAAGCATAAAGTGACCGAGCAGCCTATGTTAGCTTTACCGGATTTCAATAAAGTATTTCAAGTGGATTGTGATGCAAGTGGAACAACAATAGGAGTAGTCTTGAGTTGGGAAGGAAGAGCAGTAGCTTATTTCAGTGAGAAATTGAATGATGCCCATAGGAGATATTCAGTGTATGATCAGGAGTTTTATGACATAGTTCAAGCCTTGAAGAAGTGGAGATATTACCTAATGCCTAAGGAGTCTGTGTTATATACAGATCATCAAGCCTTGCACTATTTGAATAGTCACAGTAAGTTGAATTAGAGACATATGAGATGGGTAGAGTTTTTGCAGAGTTACACCTTTGTGTTGAAGCATAGAAGTGGGAAATCTAACAAAGTTGTTGATGAATTGAGTAGGAGAAGGTATTTGCTGACAGAGATGAGAGTGATAGTATTAGGATTTGAGGAATTGAAGACTTTGTATGATGATGACCTAGATTTTGCAGAACCTTGGAAAGCATGTAGAGAACCAGTTACGGTAGATAGAAGCAAGTGGTTGGATTACTTCATTATGGATGGGATGTTATTCAGAAGAGTTTAGTTGTTTCATACCTAAGAGTTCTATGAGAGAGAATTTGGTAAAAGAGAAACATAGTGGAGGATTAGCCGAACATTTTGGTATTGACAAAACAATAGCATTGGTGAGTGAGCAGTACTTTTGGCCCCATATTCATAAGGATGTTAGGAAATATATGTAAATTTGTAGAGTTTGTCAAGTTACAAAGGGTAGTAGTCAGAATGTGGGATTGTATAAACCTTTGACAGTATCGGTAAGACCTTGGGAGGATATAAGCATGGATTTCATACTTGGATTGCCTAAAACACTGAGAGGGAATGATTCTATATTTATGGTAGTGGATAGATTCTCTAAGATGGCTCATTTCATACCTTGCAAGAAGACATTAGATGCATTACATGTAGCAGACCTATTTTTCAAGGAAGTAGTGAGATCGTATGGATTACCGAAGAGCATAGTTTCAGACAGAGACACTAAGTTTGTTCGAAATTTTTGAAGAACGCTTTGGAAGAAGATGAAAACAAATTTGAAGTTCAGTTCTACTTTTCATCCACAGACTAATGGATAGACGGAAGTAGTTAACCGGAGCTTGCGAAATTTGTTGAGATGTTTAGTTCGAGATAAAACTTGAAGTTGGGATTTGATCCTTTCAAAAGCATAGTTTTCCTACAACAATTCATTAAACAAGAGTACTAGAAGAACACCTTTTGAGATTGTTACCATAGTGTATCCTAGAGGTATATCAGAATTAAGGAATATTAACAATGAAGATCAGAGAAGTTCAAAAGCAGAAGAATTTATAGATCACATGAAGAACTTACATATTCAAGTTAAGCAATATTTGGAGGACATGAATAGAAAGTATAAGGAGAAGGCAAATAAGAAGAGGAGACATAAGGAATTCGAAGTTGGCAAAGAAGTGATGGTGTATCTAAGAAAAGAGACATTCCTGATTGGAACTTATAATAAATTGCAAATGAAGAAGTTTGGACCTTGCAAGATTTTGTTGAAGTTCAAATTTGGGAATGCATATGAAGTGGAGTTACCGGATATTCTGAGTATCTTACCTGTGTTTAACATTGTAGATCTTCATGAGTATCATGAACTAGAATTCAGTGAGGACAGTATTGCACACTTGGAGAAACATTTCCCCCAAAAGGAACCAGATCAGATTGAAGACATTTTGGATAGTAGGATTGGGCGTAGTATCGAGAGCAGTTAGTATAAGGAATATCTTGTGAAGTGGAAGGACAAACCAGTTGAAGATTCATCTTGGGTTTGTCAGGCAGAGGCAAACGACTTGGTTTTTCTCTGACCCTGACAAAGTGAGAGACTCACTTTTTCAACATCCCTGGATGTCTGATGCAGGAGCATCCCCAGTTCATAGCAATCTTGCATCAACCAAAAATATTTTCCTTTTCTGTTTTTCTTTTTGTTTGCAGTTTAAACATTTCTTTATGTGTGTCCCAAATTTGGCTCACTGGATCTTGTGGAGTTGGATTTTTCTTGAAGACTTGATCATCTTCCTTATTCCCAAACCGTGGAGCATTTGGATCATTTTCTGGCAAGTTATTGCTACCGGTTTCCATGACAGTTTCCTGTTATAGGTTGTCTGGACCTATTTGCATTTGTGAACTATCAAATCCCTTCTGTAGCTTGTAAAGCCTTGATTATTGGTTCTGATGTTTCTTGGCATGTGGCTAACCTTTTCCCATGATCTACTCTTCATCCTTTGTATTTTCCGAAGGAATCTCTTGGCGGAGGCCGACCTTGTTGGTTTTGCATGTTAGGTCTTGTTCTTTGGGTTTTGATCCCTTTTTGGGTTGACCGGATCCCCTTGATCATATAAATAATTTTAATAGAATATTAGAATATAACAACGAAGAAGTTAGACTGAGCATAGTAGATAGACCTTAAGATTTGAGGTCCCGGTTGTGACCTATTCTGTACTTTGAGTATGTTTTAGCAGGCATGTGAGCCTGTTTCTATAACCCAATTATTATTGGTTGGTTGTAATAAATTTTCATGTTATAATTCAATTTGTTTTGCATCACCTCCATCACGTCTTTGTGTTTTCATTGTCTTTACTCTTACTAACTGGTCTAGATTGATCTCTTTGAGGTCTCTCTTGATCAGTAACTGCTTCAATTTGAAATTTAATCTTTCTAAACCTTCTACAATAACCATTTATTTATTGAGTCTTGTGATCTGGTATCTTCTTTCACAAAAAAATGCATGTTCGAGATGTAATCCATTTATTACTAATGCTTACTATGTAGCAAAATCTTTTCAAAATATATCTTCTATCACTGATCTAGAAACACCTCATTTTCTAAGGGGAATCAACTTGTATTACATGTTTGTGAGGTCAACTTAAGCATATGTTCTCTCCTTATACCTTTGAGTGATTTTAGAGGTCAAAATATTATGTTGGTCTCTTTTCTTTTATCATTTTTATCTCAAGGACTCTATTGATGTATGCTCTCCCCTTGCACTTCTTCCAATATTGAGACAAAAATCAATTAGATCATATCCTTCTACAAGGCCTAGTTATGGATTTGATCACCCTAGGGGATGAACCCAACTTAACCTTTTAAAAAATTATAAAAATTAAGGAGTAAACTAGAATAATACCTCTTGGAATTTAACTTTATTATTAGGTCTAAGCCAAAAAAATAAATTTATACCTTGGGGAAATGAAGGATAAAGGGTTTTTACCCGAGATTCTCTTAGTTATTTGACATATTTCCCTTTCATATATGAAATTTGACCTCTCACACCCTTTCTATAGATTAAGGATTCACATAACAACCTTGTCTAATCCTAATTTAAGACTAATTGAGTTTTCTTGTAGTGTATCAGATGTGGATCAGCCTTTTAACTTAGATCAAATTTACTAATTCATGATAGTAGTATGCCATGGATAGGAATTTGTAAGTCCTTTTTTAGATAGGTTATTAGTGAGGTTTTCTTTAATCATAACTCAAGGTCCTTAACATGGAAAAAGGGATACATACTCATTGAATGTAGTAAATATACTAACCTACAATGATTGGCACATCTATATAAATAAGCATATGTTGTTATCATGCTTGTATTTATCATTATTGACACCCATGCAACCCCTTAATTATAAAATCTTTAATCTAAAATCATTAGTAAACATTTGAATGTTTTTTGAATTATTTCTGAAGTGAAATATTTTGAATCCAATCCATTATGTCAAATAAATTGCATACCAATCATCCTAATCTTCATCCATAACATCATTTAACCTTTGCTATCCTTAAGGTAGTCCACCCAATCCAACTTCTTAATCCTCTAAATAAATCAACAATCAAAGGTATTTGATCCAATCATTGAATCACTTCTCTATTTCATCCTAATCAACCCTTTCATTAATATTTATAAGAACCTTTGCCTTATCCAAACCCATAATGTATCCAATTGACCACATACATGTATTTCACACATCATTATTTTAGCTAATAATTGATTTAATATATTCTTACTTATTTGATTGATTATTTAATTTTTACCTAATTATAAATTAAAAAAATATTTAAATCAATAAAATGACTATTCATCCAACCAATGTTCCTAGCTTAATTCATTTATCACCATCTTAAATAGTCTAACCTTAAATAAATCCAAATATCTACTTAATTACACTATCCCCATTTTAAAAAATAAAATAATTTTAACCACCATTTTTCTTCACTTTTTCTTAAGCGGGCTAGAAACATTTATCTTGATAATCCACCACTTTCTCAAATGTGGTATTTATTAATCTTCTAAAATCATAAACATCCTCCTAAAGTGTACATTTAAGCATAAGATTTCATACACAAGGTATGGTTTTTGTACATGTCACATTGGTCAAAGATTTTCCTATACTTCATAAGTACTCCAAAGTACTCTTTTAATCTTGCTCATCTATTTCTTCCAAAGGAATCCTCAATGACTGAATTTTATTTGATCATGTACCTTTTTCCATCTATCAACTATTTGAAAACACTTGCCCTTGTTTGAAATATGTGTTGTCATTGATGTCAACCTAATGTTTGACAATATATATTGTATGTATGGTCTTGTACTGGTAACAGATGTTGAGGAGTCATTGATGATGTGGTTCCCAATTGGTGATAGATGTTGACATGTCATTGCTGATGTGGTTCTTGATTAGTGACAAATATTGAGGTGTCATTGATGATGTGATTCTTGACTGGTGACAGATGCCAAGGTTTCTTTCTAGATATGGTATTTATGTCTACCTACTTGTCGACTTGCTTGGTGAAATTGTATGGTGTCTAAACTGAGATTGGTTGATTGTTCTCTATGGTAGATTGTATATCTGTTTGTTGCTAATTCTCATGGTCAAGTGTTGTTACTTGGAGGAGGACCATGGATAGTATAGAGTGTTTCTAATATGTTCTTGTGCAAAGAATTATTGTAGATTGCAAAGAAGCTCAAGGATGTGTTGAGAATGCTTTGTGTTTGATGTCCACCATCCCGGTGTTGATATCTAACATACTTTGGTGACATGATTAACAATAATAATATTTGGATGCTTCTCTATGGAGAGAGTTGATGAAGATATTTGTTCTTATATGATGTTGATATTTTTCCTATTAGATAGGTAGTGGTATAAAGTAGTGTGTTGAAAAGAAATGGTTGAGGAAGTGTTTGATGGCAATAGTGATGTAATTGACATAAGTATCTTTATGTATTATTGAGTAGATTACTAAAGATGAGATGATGAGATTGCATTGGCTATTGTTGGTATGTTGTTGTCATGATTTTCTTAACTAGTATGAAGAGGTTAATAAGAAATACAAATGGATATTGGTTGCATATGGTCTATGGATGTCCACCTCCTTGGTGTCTAATGTATGCACTATGTTGGGTGTATTGATACTATCGATAATATTGATATAGTAATGATATGTTGATATTCGGATAGGTTGAGATTTTAAGATGAAGATTATATGTGTGGCAATATAACGAGTATGATGTATTGAATGAGAATGTATTTTTTCTAGCATAGGTTGGTCCCTATAATGTTGATGGAGCTAGTTGGTATAAGTATGTATTGATGTGTGCCCAAAAATGATTTGGATTCCTCTGCATTTACAGATATGGTCTTGTAGAATTGGATATAATTTTTATGCTCTATGAATATTGCACTCCTATATTTTGAGGATCTTGGTGTTACAACTAGTCTAGTCAATAATTGTTATGGTTAGCAATCTGGTTCTCTATCAGATGTAGTCCGAGAAATACCCTGCATTTCTCTGCATTGATGGTTTTGGTGTTTCATCTTGGAGGACATGATTAAAATGTTTGTGGTGTGTCTTAGTTCAATTATCAGATGGTGTTGTGGTCTAGAAGTAATGATATTGTGTTTTGTGTCTGATAGGCTCTATGAAATTAAGTGTTTAGTATCAATTATGTTGTACCAATATGTTATTGATAAGAATAGGTGAAGGTAGGATTTGAGAGTGTTGTTGGATTTTCATAGAACATCCAGGTGTACTCCACATTTTGATAGAAGGTTTTCTTGATGGTGCATAGTGGTTGAAATATGTCTTTTAGGGCAGCAACTTTGGTTTGATCGATTGGTGTTTTTTTTTGGCGTGTGGTGAATCCTTTGATGTCTTTGCCTACTTATAATTTTATGTTGCATTGATTTTGGGTCCTACCTTGGTGTGTTGGGATCCAAATTGGATTTTCTCATCTGGAAGATATATTTTGGTCTAACTTGTGGCATGTTGTTTGGTGTATCTACATGCTACCTTATTGTTGACCTTTGGACCAGATGAATGATATCATGTGAATTGTTCCTACCTAATTAGAAAGAAATATTAAGATTTTTTATGTTGTCTCTATCTCCTAGATTGGACCTCTTTCACAATAGTTATATTTTGGTGGTCGATCTGATAGGACCTATGTTTTTCCTCTATTTTTGCTGACCTAATTGATCTTTGCAATAAAGAAGATGGTATGTATAGAAGATCAAAATGACGTTGAAAGTGTGTGTGGATGTGTAATTATGTGTGTGGAAAAAGAGAGTGTTGTGCCTACATGATTATATCATTTGGAGAATTTAGTTGTGACAAAGTCAGTGTGTGATGATTACTATGGAGTTGGTCGCTTGAGATAAAGATTCAAGGATTACTTCGTATTTGGAGATTACTGAAAGTAGTATTGTTTAACGCCTACTTGTCATTTCATATATTCATTGTATCTTACTCTAGAGAAGTGATATCCAGATTGCAAACTTTGTATCTTGCCCTAGGTTTGTGTGCTCTAGCTTGCAAGTCCTTTAGGAAGCAATGCACATTTCCTTGGCAATGAGCCTAAAATTTTATTATACTTGCCAGGGATAGATCAATTAGATTTGTATTGAATGCCCTGCTCTAATTCCTATTACACATATTTTGAGTTTACTCTCACTATGTGTAATACCTCTCTAACCCTAACACAATAAAGAAAGTAGTATGATATTGAACTTACACTTAGATGCAAATGAAGTAAGTATTAAAATAATACTCAGTGTAGATAGAGATATTTGTTAGATCTAGTGTTCACTATGATGATAATGTTTCTACTAATATAGTTAATCATAGGAAGTAGCATGGTTATGTTTGTTAGGACCCGAAGGCAACTGAGAGGGGGGGGGTGAATCAGCTGTCTATTAATTTCAACCAAATATAATTTAATCAAACTTGATGCATAATACCAATAAACCAAACTTAATGTCGATTGACAGTTTAACAATTAATGACAATATCAGTGAAGGTTAATGCATGAAACAGAAAGACAAATAACATCCACAACACATAACACAAATATTTGTATGTGGAAACCCTATAAGGGGAAAAACCATGATGGGAAACCTTACCCACAATTAGATGATACTACTATAGATATTATGTGTGTACAAATGGGGTTTGCACATGCAGAAAGGCCAACTGCCTAGAGCTCACTGCTCAATCATAAAATGAGAGTCACACTGACTACAATTGGATGGCTAAATCCAATGATAATGTACTGCTCAAAGTAGCATCTTCATATGCTGGATTCAGTACCAATTAAGCTCTGATTGTCTTCTTCATACCTTCCTTAAATCTTCAAATGATGTCTGCGTGAGTAGCTCTACTTATATTCGCATATACCTTATTACATTCCTCTTACACTAAACTATTAATCTCACAAATGAGATCTTACATATATACCAAAACCTAAGACCAAATGTATACATCGGCTCACTAAGAATATTACAATTAAATCAATTAAAAATGAATCAATATACGATGCATCATGTTGGCTTAATGAATTTACAATAATAACAAATCAATAAATCATCTCCATAATGTACCGTGCTGATTTGGAATAGATAATGCATGCCAATCCATAACCTAGACCAATTTGTCGGTAACAACAAATATGCAAACTCTATTAGACCAATAACCAAATCACCAAAACCAAGTGTCCAAACCATGTCTTTGACATAACCAAGTGATCTCTAGATGACAACAAGTCATCCTCTATGCCAGTGAACAATATAACCTGTCGGTGAACCAAATACTAGTGACTGTGGATAAGTCACTGAACATGTCGGTGAACATAACCAAAGATCTCCGAAAGGATAGGTGTTGACAAGTGTTGACATCAATGACAAAACTAATGCAACACATCCATAATACCAACAATCTCCCCCTTTGGCATTGATGGAAACACAAGATGAAAAAACATCTAAGTGCCAAAGCAGAAATGCCAAAAACCAAAAAAAACAACAATCTCCCAAAGAGATCAATTACCAGAAATCTAAATACATAATATCTCTCCCAATGAATAATCTCTCCCCAAAAGATAATGTGTTTTTCCATAGATATCTCTCCCCCTTTGACATCAAATGCCAAAGAAATACAAAAACCGGATATAACTAGTTCATATAACTAATTACAAATACCAACTTATCCAACTACTCCCTCTGACAAGTAGCTCTCCTTCATCAAAGTCAGAAAAAGGTTTCTTTGTTAATTCCTGTTGGTTTGATGCCATTCTCCACCTATCTAAGTCTCTACTGGTGAGGGCATTACCCCAAGCTTCTCTCTGAGACATTCAAAAGTTTCTTTAGGCAAAGGCTGTTAGGCCCAATATGGAAAGCTAATGTACTGAGAGGGGAGGGGTGAATCAGTACTTCAAATTTTTTCTTCAATAATAACTTTACTGTTATGCATAAACTGAATAGTGCAGTAACATAATATAAAGCTAAAACAAATAGATAACAATCATACATGATTCACTCCATAACACATATATTTTGGTTACGCAGAAACTCTTGGTTAGAGAGAAAAACTACAGTGGGGATGACACCCACAACTTCACTACTACAATAATAAAGGTTGCTCAGTTAGAGCTACATGTTTAGCTATTTTTGATAGCTTACCCTATTACGAGTATCAAGATTTGCTAGATCTACCTTGCTAAAGGATTTTACAACACTTAAACTAAATGTTGCACTTGGTTAAAGGCTTTACAATTTATAGACTTGATTAGAGTCTTTTACCCTATTAAAGGTTTCTCTTACAACTTCAAAACATTACAATAAAATCATTACAAATATCTACAACTTTACATCTGGAATGTTATAGTGGATTCTATATGCTCAGAATAAATTACCTTGCTTATAGCATACCTCAGTAACCCATATAGTAACTCGGTAAACCCTTCTGTTTACTCTGTTATTTGACTGTTCTCTAAAATCCTTCTCGGTGACCTCTGTGTCTCTATAACAGTCATAACACTTAGCGCTTTTACATGTCTTGCTTCATATATCTCTATATCTTCCTTTCTATCATGATACATATATATTTCTGATCTTAATCCATGTTGTATAAATAGATCTCTTATGTTAGTGATCCATTCATTGCTTCGATCTTACAAACATGTTTTATCGAATGAATAACCATGCAAAATATTTCATTGGTTAGATGACCTCAAAATCATACACAATCTTCAAGTGCAATTTCCAATGTGATAACGGTTAGATGTTCCTTGATCTTGTAACATGTTTTCATATGTATGTCCAGGTTCAATGAATCTTGTAACATGTTTCACTCAGTGTATAACAACTCGGTGTGTCATCTTTGCTGCTCAGTAGACATGAAATGATACTCGGTAGATAGCTCGATGTATACTACACTCTGAGACTACTTTCTTCAATAACCGATTGAATATTTTGGTAGTAGTAACCGACTAGAGTATATAGAATAACTTTGAACATAAAACTAATGGCAACTTGATAAGTAGTAACAATCTCCCCTTTTGACATTAGTTAAGATGTTTGACAAAAACTACTTTCGAAGTTATAACTCAATAATCTATATACTTGCAAAATTTGACTATACTAACAGTATATACAATAGTCAATGAAGATATACTCCCCTTATCAATATACTTGTACAAAACTCTAATTTTGCATGCTCTGTGATCTATTCTCATTCTTTGCTTACTGTTCTGTTTACTGCTCGGTTCACTGCTCTTGGATACTCTACTTACTCTACTCAGTGTACTCCCCATGTATACTATACTCCTTTTGTTTGATATTATACTTTGATGCTTTGAATACTATATCACTCCTCTAATACTATATCACTCCCCCTTTTTTGACAAACATCAAAACTTAGTTACCATGTGGTGGTGGCAACTGGTCAAAAATGGATTGATACTTTGTCCGTGCTTCGGTGAGAGCGACAGAGAGGGAATCCTTTACACTGTCCATTAAGGAATTTTGTACTTGAATATCAGCCAATAATGATATTAAGCCATCTAGAGTGCTTCCCCCTTGTGTAGTAGATAAGGAGGTGGCTCGGTTGATCTGTTCTTGGACAGATGAAAGATGAGGAAGGAATAATGTCTGAAGTGTCATTATGTCCATCCTAATCTTGTGTTCTTCATTTCTTAGGTCCAATTGTTGATCCATGAGCTATTTTAACCTTGTATAGAAATTCTGAACTGAATTAGGCTCTGTGGTCAACTTTTTTGAGAGATCGGTGATCTCTTTCTCAATTGCTTCTATTTTATTCTTGATGTCTTTAATGAATAAAGAAAATGTGTAGAGTTTCTGAAATAAATAAAGAATGTGCTTGAGTTGAGGAGTCAACTCAGCAATAAATTTGACAAGTTTAACTTTGCCAATAGCTATAGCTTTTTGTACCTCTTCTATCATTTTTGCAGTGAGCTCTTTGTCTTTTAGCTTGCTCAAATACTCTGATGCATCTATTCCAGATGTCTCTATCTTTGTTAGGAGTTCATCCAGTTGAATGTGGATGGCTGCATCTGTTGACACTGTAGCTTCAGGTAGCATATCTATTAAGAGTGCTTTCACCTTCTGAAGTACCTTATTTTTCTTTTGAATTGCCGTTTGCTTCTCTTGTTTGGCCTTTTCTTTGCATAGTTCACCGAAATCAATGAGTGCTTGCCCCTTTAATTTTGATATATCTACATTGGGCAACACTAATGGTTTTGACAAATCAACTTTAAAACTATGCTTTCTCATCTTCTTTTCTTTACCTTTTACCAATGGAACTAAGATAATGGCTTGTGAGGCTTGATGACCCTCGGTAGGTTGCTCGGTAGAGGCAACACTTTGGTCAGTTTCTTTAGCCTCTGTAGTTTCCTTTGGTGTCTCGATACTCAGTGTCTCAGTTGCAACATTCTCAGTGCTAGAAGGTGCTTGAGATGTCTGTTCTTGAGTAGTACCTTCTCCTGTTGTAGACTTGTGACCTTTGGTGCCTTGATCCGTGTCATGAGGGGTTTCGGTTGAGATAGGTTGTTTGACCAGTGGATAAGGTTGAACTTGTTCCAAGACTGATTCACTAGATACAAGTTTTGCATATGCATTGCCTTCTATCATTTCCTGTTCCGATGCCTCTGTATCCATGACATCTTTATCTATTTGAATGGTGTCAGTAGGGTCTTGCTCAGTAACATCAAGATCTTGCTCGGTGACATAAATAATTTCAACTGTAGCTTTCTCACCAGCATCCATGACTTTAAAGATTTCCTACCACTTTTCTTTTGTCTCATTTTCTACTTCAATAAATAGCCCATTCATCATTTTTAAGGCTCTTTGTTTGACGAGAAACTTTGAGTTGTAGGTTGACAGATGTCTTTTATTTCAGCTACTGACATGTCAGGAAAGAGATGTACTGGACTTCTTTCTCTAATCTGTTTCTCCGAGTCCACTGCATACTTCCACCTATTATCAATATGCAAATAAAGTTCATTTGGAAGTGACTTAGATAGTTCCAATGGAGCTAACCAGAATTTTAGAAGTGTACAGATGACAACTTCTTCAATTTGTCTCTTTTCATCATTATTTCTGGTTTCATACTTGACATATCTGAATGATCCAAATCCACCTTATTCCTTCAGATTAGCACAAAAATTTTCAACGCTATGTATATTTACCTTCTTGCTCTTGACAATCTGAAATTTGCTTGCATCCTCAGATTCGGTGTCACTAGACTCTTTTGCCAAAATGAGTCTCTGAGTAGATTTCTTGTAGGTCTTTGTTACCTTGGGAACAATAACACTCTTTGTTTTCTTACTCGGTGAAGCTGCCAATGCTCTAGTGTTAGATCGCTTTACTAGAGGAGTCGGTGAGGCCTTTGATGAATCTAGTTTCTTTCTTTTCAACACTTTACCCTTAGGCAATTCAGTGCTTAGTGTTATAGCGGCCTCTTGGGCTTCAGATTCCTCTTCAGTAATGGTTATAGTGCCTTTGACAGGTGTGGAGGAAGAACCTTCTCCGAATTTCTCTGATAATGCCTTTATCATCTTTGTTGCCTTTCTTGTAGCTTTGGGTACTACAATGCTCATCTTTACCTTTTCCTTCACTTCCTCATAGGTTCCATACCTCAACTCGGTAGCATGCCTTGATAATGTGAGAAATGCATCAATTTGTTGTTGTGTGATGTCAAAATCAATCTCATATCCCATAGGTGACAAAGATTGAGTTCTCAGTTCCACAGCATTCACATAATAGTAATCAGTGTCTACTTCAAAACATATTTCATTTTTGTATTTCTCCACTAGTTGGGGTGGAATTCTATACCTGTTATGCAGTTTCTCTTGGAACTTATTAAAGTAATCATCCATAATATCATTGAAATTATCACCTAACTCCTTAATGAAGTCATTGATCTAATGGGTGATTGGTCAGTGTAGTTCCCAAACAACTTTACCGAATGATAGAAAGAATTATTCAAAATAGAAAAACATGCATATAAGTAGTGATCCAAACTTTAATGTATTAGCCAAGTTGTTCTTCTTTGGCTTCCTGATGGTGTTCAGATTCTCAAATAGGTTCTTCAACAACACCTCACATAGATCAATTTTCATTCCCTTTTTCACAATTTTGCATGCTAGGTCTACTACTGCATAGGGTACACTGTTTTCCCTTGCTGATTGGAAGAAACAGTAACCTATTACTCTAATGGCAAATTTTAGTTCTTCATCAGTGACATTGTTCAATTTCAGTCCTCTACAATCAGATTCCACTCCGGTTAAACTGATCAATTCCTTCTATGATATCATCTTTTGGGCTCAGGCATGATCATACATGGGGTAACCGATAATCAGATGAATGATTTCCTTGGTAATCTTAAATGGTTGCTCTTCTAGCCACATGAAATCATCGTGAACTCTACTCAGAACAAACTTGACCCACTGGGGTTTGAACACACAGGGATAGGTTATGGCTTCAGTTAATCCCTTGATCTTAATGTGCTCATACTTGCTATTCAATTTACCATCTGTGCACAATTCATCATAGGTGTCTTTAATTTCAACATGACCAAGTTCTTCAACACGATATTTGGTGAAGAATCTCACATCCTTGACTAACAACACTCTATCCGGGATGAGTGAAAAAGCGGTTTTGTCATCTGGTTTAGATGCAACTTTGGGAGTCAAAGAGTATTTTAGTGAGGGCTTCTCTACATTCTTAACAACGATGGGATCTTGGATCTTAGATGCCATTGTAGTTTTCAGATACAAGCTAACAAAGGATCCTTAGGGTTTCAAGATTTTCAAACAATCGACATTTCACACTTAGCAGATAATAATAGCTTGATAAGATCAGTAAACCAGCTTAACAATGCGTTGAGATTGATGTAAATACCTTGAATTTGCTTTGTAGGAGGTTTGATCACCTTAGATTCACTTTTCTCTGCTCTCTCGAAAACTTGGTAAGTAAAAATGACCACAAAAATGCTTTAAGTACACAATATGCCTTATCGGGCTCTGTGCAGGTTAGGTCAAAAACATTAAATGCACTCAATTCCTCTTAACTTTCTTTCCTTTTTCCGCTTTAACTGAGTAACCAAACTTCCTTCATTTACCGACTAGACAGGTTTCCTATGTACACCGACTTGACAGGTTTCCTGTATAGTGCTTCAAAAGACTTTGATAGAATTTCAAACTTACTAATACATCTTAATTATGCAGATTTTTAATTAAGTACATAATAAAATAGGAACTGTTAAGATTTAACCTTGAGAGAATGTAGTCCCTTCATACCTTTATGGATTAATTTGGAATAGGTGCACCTAACTTGGTAGGTAAGGTGCTTTTTTCATTTGACACAATTTCCTTCTTTTTCCAAATCATCTTTAATTTGTCTTTTATTTTTTCAGTGTCTTTTCTAGGTTGATCTCTGCAATCTCTAGCCAAGTGTCCAACTTTGTGACAATGAAAACATGCCATACCAGGATTTATGCATGATCTTCGGTTGTTCATCCCAAACCTTATAAAATAGTTGGCACTTATATGTCCATATCTTCCACAACATTCACACCATATCCTTGTATTGTAATCCCATGGTACTGCAGAATACTATTGGTAAGGATTTGTGTGAGTTCGGTAACCTCTAGCATTTGCTCGGTGTGCAGACCACATATAGTTCTTTTGCTTAAACCAACACTTCTCGGTACTATGTCCATATCTATTGCAGTTTTTACAAATCCCTTTGAATTTTGCCTTCTGATAATTGTTTATAGACTTTGTCTTACATTGTTTAGATGTGTGACCATATTTATTGCAGTTGTAACAATAACCATTGGAATTGGTGACATTCGGTTGCTTACCTTTTCTAATTTAGCACATGTTGGCAGTATGACCTTGATTTCCATAGTAGTTGCAAATAGGCTTTTTTCCTTTGATGTTCTTCTTGAATCCAACTTGCTTTGATGATTCTTCTCTCTTGGTAGTATGAATTCCCTTCTTGATAGAGTCTTTTCCTTTGTAACCGAGTCCTGCATCTTTGTTGGGTCTTCTTGTATTCAGTTGCTCATCCAACATCTTTGATACTTCATAACTCTTCTTCAATGTTTCTTTGGATTTATTCTTAGTTTCAAGTTCATCGGTCAACCTTGATACTTCAAGTTTCAATGCTTGATTCTCATCATTTTTCAGATTTTCTTCATGATGTGCATAACCTAGTTGATCTGACAGGTTTTGTTGAATTCCATTCATCCTTGTGATTTCATTATTCTTATCAGATTCTAAGACTTCAAGTTGTTGTTTCTCTCTTTCTAGATCTCTTACTTTATCTTCGACTGTCCTCAATGCATCAAGATTTCCAGTCATCTGTGTGCTGAAATGTTCATGTTCTCTTTTCATTGCTTTTAGTTGATCAACCAGCGCTTTGTTCTTTTCTTTCAATACTCCAATCATTTCTTCAGTCTCTTCAGATATATTGTTCTCAGATGATGTCTCAATTTGTTCCACTAACTCTTGAGAGTCCTGCAAATCATCAGATAATCTTCTTCTCACTTTCAGAGATTTTTGCATTTGTCTTTGCATGTTTGCAATCACTTGATTAGCATGATCCATCTCTTCTTACAGATACACAATCCTCTGAGATTGTTTATAGCCTTCCATTGATAAGATCTTTCTCTTTAGGTAGTTAAACCCTTTTCCAAGATTCCATCTCTGATACCAATTGTTAGGCCCAATATGGAAAGCTAATGTACTGAAAGGGGAGGGGTGAATGAGTACTTCAAATTTTTTCTTCAATAATAACTTTACTGTTATGCATAAACTGAATAGTGCAGTAACATAATATAAAGCTAAAACAAATAGATAACAATCATACATGATTCACTCCATAACACATATATTTTGGTTACACAGAAACTCTTGGTTAGAGAGAAAAACTGCGGTGGGGATGACAACCACAACTTCACTACTGCAATAATAAAGGTTGCTCGATTAGAGCTACATGTTTAGCTATTTCTGATAGCTTACCCTGTTAGGAGTATCAAGATCTGTTAGATCTACCTTGCTAAAGGATTTTACAACACTTAAACTAAATGTTGCACCTGGTTAAAGGCTTTACATTTTATAGACTTGATTAGAGTCTTTTACCCTGTTAAAGGTTTCTCTTACAACTTCAAAATATTACAATAAAATCATTACAAATATCTGCAACTTTACATCTGGAATGTTATAGTAGATTCTATATGCTCAGAATAAATTATCTTGCTTATAGCATACCTCGGTAACCCATATAGTAACTCGGTAAACCCTTCTATTTACTCTATTCTTTGACTGTTCTCTGAAATCCTTCTCGGTAACCTCTGTGTCTCTGTAACAGTCATAACACTTAGTGCTTTTACATGTCTTGCTTCATATATCTCTATATCTTCCTTTCGGTCATGCTACATGTATATTTCTGATCTTAATCCATGTTGTATAAATAGATCTCTTATGCTGGTGATCCATTCATTGCCTCGATCTTAAAAAACATGTTTTATCGAATGAATAACCATGCAAAATATTTCATTGGTTAGATGACCTCAAAATCATACACAATCTTTAAGTGCAATTTCCAATGTGATATCGGTTAGATGTTCCTCGATCTTGTAACACGTTTTCGTATGTATGTCCAGGTTCAATGAATTTGGTAACATGTTTCACTCAGTGTATAACAACTCGGTGTGCCATCTTTGCTGCTCAGTAGACATGAAATGATACTCGGTAGACAGCTCAGTGTATACTATGCTCTGAGACTACTTTCTTCAATAACCAACTGGACTATTCATACCGACTGAATATTTCGGTAGTAGTAACCGAATAGAGTATATAGAATAACTTTGAACATAAAGCTAATGGAAACTTGATAAGTAGAAACAAAGGCTTGGTAAAGATATCTACAATCTGCTCTTTAGTATTCACATAAACCAATTTCACTTCTTTTGCTTCAACATTCTCTTTCAAAAAATTGAATTTGATAGTGTATGCAAGAAAAGCGGGGCGATGAAACTTAAAATGTGAAAATTATGTTCAAAGAGGCATGTCCACACACCCACAGGACTTCTTGGTGCAAGTTATGAAGTCATGAAGAATGACTCAACTTCCCAAGGTAGGTTCCATGGTTCTCTATCTCACAAGGTCCCTCAAGCCAATGCCTTTGCTCTCGGATCACTGAGCAAAGTGACTTAGGGATGACTAATGCAAGAATGAGGGATGCTTTTGATTGATTTTAACATGAATGCATCCTATTTATGCATGATTCTACAAATGAGTTAAACTAGATTATAAGAAGACAAGGTTAGTATAAATACTATCCTAACATGATATACTAGTTAACAAATTAAGCTAATGATAAAGGAAATATTCTAAAATGCTATATTATATTAATTCCTATTGCAAAGAGAGGCTAAATGTATTCATAAAATTGAGCATAAATGAGATACTAAAAGCTTGGATGATCTTTGAAATGGAGGAAGGAGAGTTCTATTTATAGTGAAAATAGGGCAATGGAGGGTCAAGATTGGAGGAGTTATCAAGGGTCAGGTTTGAAAGTTATCAATCCATGTTTGCAATTTTCACCAATGAAATGGTGACAATTGTCAACATAAGACTGCTTGAGAGGAGAGGTAGGAAGCATTAAATGATTGAGGGGACATGATGGTTACCCTAGGGGGTTGGGTTAGGGTTAGGTTAATGGATATTCCTTTTATCCAAGGGATAAATGAATGTGCAAGGGTTAAATGGCTACCTTAGTCAAAGAGATAAATTATTTGAAGAGACCCATGAGTCAAAAGGATGGTTAAGTTAGAGGAAAGTTTCTAACCAAAGGTAAAAGGTGAGTTAACCATAAATGGTTGTGTAAGAGCCTTTAATGATTTGGAAGACTTTAGAGGTTAACCATTGAAGACATAAAGCCTTTAATGGTTATTGAAGACTTTGGAGGTTTTTGAGAAGTGACTTCTTTTTATTTAGGAATGTGACAATGATTAGGATAGGATTAGGCTAATTAGAAGGAGTTAGAAGAATCTAGAAGGGATTTAGGCATGCAAGTGGATTTTGTAGGAGAATGCAAGTGGGAGGAATTTTGGGATTTTCAATAAAAATAAAATCATTTATTTTAATTAAATGGTGTAATTTGCATTTGGATAAATATTTAAATAGATAAATAGGATTTTAAATAAATAATTTATTTATTTAAAATAGTTGCGCAACTTGCATTTGTAGGAAAATACAAGTGGGTGGAGGATAAAGGATTAATTAAAATAAATTGCTTTATTTCAATTTGGTTGCAAGTTGGAGATTTAAATAAATTAGATTTATTTAATTGGGGTAAACTATTTAATTAAAAGTAGAGAGAAGGGGTTTAATTAAATAAAATGATTTATTCAATCAAATGATATAAAGGGCTTAAGTGAATTTAAATAAATAAATTGAATAATTATTTAATTAAATAGAAGAATGTGGTGATTTAATTAAATTAGATTTAACTAAAATAGAGGAATGAGAATAAAATGAACATTAAATATTCATTTAGGAATATGGTCATTTTTATACGTCTACATTTTGCCCCTCTTTGAAGTGACGTGTGTGCACATGTTGATTCAAAGAAAATGATGTGTCGTCATGATTTGATTATGATCAGTGTGATGTCTTGTTGAGATGTTCATGTTGTGCCCCAGATTTTGATAAATGATGTTGATAATGCCCCCTTGGGAGATGAATCAAAATTTTGAAAATTTGATGTGTTTTGATTGCATTGTATTTTTTTGTCTATGTTGAATGTGATAAGTTGATTCATCTCCCAATAATGAGCGTTTGATATGAGATCCCGAGCAATTTACATATTGATCCATGCAACCCTAATTTTCATTTACCCCATAAAAGGGAAAAAGTGATTTATTTTGTCTCATTTGTGCTTTGCTGACTTTGGAGAAAGTGACATTTGGAGAAAAAGATAAAATGCTGATTCCTTTTGCTTCTCATCGATTTGAGCACGTTCAGAGGTATTGGAGGCCTGCCACATATGGACCACCGGTAATTCATCATTTTTGACCCCTTTTTAATTTTTGTTTTGTCATTTTTGATCATGTTTTTGAATTTTTCCATGCGAATTTAATGGTTTAGGGTGTTTGGGTTAAACTGTAGCGCATACGATAGGTTGTGTAGTGTGTAGAGTTTAACAAAATAGGGTAGCATCCAGGTAGATTAGGAAAGCGCAGTGGTGAGTTAGGGTAGCGCTTAGGGTTAGGTTAGCGCATCGGGAATACAGGGAATCATATAGGAAGAAAAGGGTAGCGCTTAGGAAAGACCTAGCGCACAGGGTTAGTAGGGGCTTACATGGGTAGTGTAGCATAGCGCGTAGGTATACCCTAGCGCATAGGGTTAATGGTGTAGCATAGGGCCAGGATAAGATAGCACATATGGGGTTGTAGCGCTTAGGGTAGTTTTGGTGGCGTGTAGATAGGATAGGGTAGCGCATGAGTGGAAAATGTTGGGTAAAGTGGGATTTTGGATGAAGAAAAAATAGGTAGGTTTTTGCTAGTTTTCTGGGGATAAGTGCAAAGTGGCAGTCTGTGTGTCTGTTGTCATTGTTTTGATAAGTTGTCCAATATGAGTTCCGATATAACTTGATTTGATTTGCAATGTTTCAAGGTGATTTTGATCTGATGGTGATTGGATATGATGTGAATTTTGATATGGATGTTTTGATATGAACTTGATTTGATATGCATTGTTTCAAGTTGATATATATGTGGAACTTGAGTTTTACAAGTTGATAGGGTTGTGGAACTTGAGTTGTGTTACAAGTTGATGTGAATGTGGAACTTGAGTTGTTTTACAAGATGATATGAATGTGAAACTTGAGTTGTTTTACAAGTTGATATGATTGTGGAACTTGATTATATTTTCAATGTTTCAAGTTGATATGAATCTGATTTTGATATGAATTGAATTGATGAGGAAACTGATATTGGACTTGTTTTGTTTTTGACAGGAGCGACTTGGGGTTGTTTAGTCGCGAGAATGATTTTTGAGACCATGGTCGTAGATACCACGATTGACGTAGGCTGGTAGGGATATAATTGAGAGGTGTGGCCTATCCTCTTTGTTAGAGATGCCCTGGTTTATCATTAACTGGGGTTGGTTGATAGCGTTGGCCGAGAGGTGGCATAGTGACACGAACACCTTTCATTTAGCTACTGGTGAGATCACAGTGACACTGGAGGATTGCTACCGGATTCTGAGGATTCCTGTGGTAGGAGCACTGTTACCTTATGAGCAGACAGAGGAGGGCATGATAGAGGCACTTCGCTAGATTCTACAAGATGATACGGTTTGCGGATATGAGATCCCCTAGCAGGAGTTCATAGATTTGGTTTACGCTTCACTTTCATCAGTACTGGCAGGATTCATAGGTGGTTTCTTATGTCCTGATCGTAGGTCGAAGGGACTGGCAATAGGGTGGGGGTTGGTCCTGGAGGACATGGTGACACAGGGTGGAGATGGTGGTGACAGAGGGATTCGGGTGGAGAGAGCAGTGCGGTGAGCTTTGCTAGATAGAGGGAGAGGAGGCTTGGCTATTGGAGCTGGGGTGAGGAGAGGATAGGAAAGGTGATAGCGGTAGTGGGAGGGACTGATGAGATTAGATGACCGACGTAGAGGAGGAGGTCAGATGTTCTACCCCCACCAACACCGAGGACAGTTAGAGGGATAGGGGGTACCACTTCACAGGTACCCCTCCAGATTCAGATTCTAACCCATCGAGAGGATGCTTACATTAGGTCCTTATAGTTATCAGTGTAGCACCTGCAGACACAATTATCGGTGCATCAGCAGTAGATTACACAGCTGACCACTAAGCAGGATATAGTTTTGGAGCGGTTGGGTCAATTTGAGGCTCAAGCAGAGGATTTGGAGAGAGCAGTGGTGGGTGGCTCGATGAGAGATATGCTGAGAGAGGTGGCTTTGAGAGCCAAGGAGGCAGAGTACTACTAGAGTCATTATGAGAATGTGGTTCCCAGGGAGTGTCAAGTTCTGAGTTTCACAACTTCGAGATCTAGTCGATCCAGGGAGACTGGGTCGAGGACAAAGAGTAGAGGTGTGACAGGGCCTGTTCGTCAGGATCCACCTAGGGATCCTAGTGCTGGGACATCTGTTGCGAGACCATCACCCTCAAGAGATAGTCATACTTGAGAGATGTTGTCTCTATTTTTTTTTGATCATTTTGTTGTATTTGACACAGACATGACATATTTTGCACATTGATCATTTTTGAGATATATATATGACACCATTTTCTTCGATCCTCATGTGATGTGTTATGGATGATGCTTTATATATGATTTTGTTGCTTCTATGACGATGATGCAATGCTTAGATAGATGCATGTGATTTTATATGTGATGAATATGATGTGATAATGCATGATGTATGAGATGTATCTTGTATAATATGATTTGATGTGAGATGTATCTTTAAAATGAGATGTATGATAATAATATGTTGTGAGATGTATTGTGAAAATGAGATGTATGATAATGATATGCTGTGAGATGTATCTTGAAGATGATATGTATGATAATGATATGTTGTGTGCAACTAATTGTAAAATGATATGAAACTAATTGTAAGATAATATGCAACTAATTGTAAAATGATATGCAACTAATTTGAAAATCCTCATTCTGCATTTGTCATCCCTATATAGTCACATGTTTTTGCCTTCTTTGTAGGTATCATCATTAAGCATTGATTTGTTTGGGATATGTTGAAAATTTATACAAGTATAATGGTATAATTGAACCAGAATGACCTAAGAAAAATTTACATGATTTTTGATTTTGCAAGATGGCACAAGCGTCAAGGTATAATTGACCCAGGATGACCTGAGTGCAGATTGCATATAAATAGACAAGATTAAACCATTAGTAAGTGCAAAGTGGATTCATGTCTTCAGTGATATGCTTTGAATCATGTCTTGAGACAAGTATTTGCACAGTACAAATGATCGCCTCACAGACAGAAAACTAAAAAGATATTGGAGGCTCCATGACTTTCTCTAGCTCGATGCATCATTGAGAGAATGTAGAGAAACCAATAGTTCAAAAAGTTTTTAAGTGCAAAATAGTCAAAACTTCATGTAAAATGCAAACATTTGATACCTCAAAAAATCATCCATCATGAGTTGTGAATATGTTAAGTGATCAATGTTTGGTTTTGTGACTGTTGATTTGTTTGCTGGATATGATTGTCTGAGTTTACCATAAGTTCTGATCAATGATGCCCCTAGCTGAATTTTCCTCTTAATGTGGATATGTATAGTGATTACGAAGCCATGGTGGTATACGATGAAAGGATATGTGTATAAACCAAGATAGTGATTGTGTTAAGTATGTCTTGGATAATGCGATAAAAATGTTAGGCGATGGCCGATAGTGCTTGATTGGGGATATAATGGCTTGGTAGTAAATATAGATAGAGGAGTTGTCTGCTCGCAGTAGCGCCTGTTGCCAGGTTTTCACCATTTGCTTTTATTGTACCTTTTTATTTGCTTTTTCTTGATTTTTTTATATTTTTTTTTTTTTGTGTATTAGACTGCTCAAGTGTAGTATTTATTCAAATGGATGTTGTTAGTTGGTTCGTCGAGCACATCTCCTTCTGAATTTGTTAGCTGATAAGCACCTGATCTATAGGTTGATATGATGACATAGGGACCTAACCAATTAGGTTCAAATTTCCCTTTCTTTTCCCGATCTTGTTGATTTCTAGGATTTTCCTTTAGTACTAGAACACCAATTTTAAAAATTCTGGGAATGACCTTGTGATTGTAGCTTCTGCACATGCATTCCTGATATGCTTTAAGGTGAGTGTAGGCATGTTGTCATTTTTCATCTAGAAGTTCAAGCTCTTGCAGTCGGTTGACTTGATACTCTTCATTTGGAATTAGGCCTTTCAAAGAGACTCTGAGAGATGGAATTTCAACCTCTAGGGGTAAAATTACTTCAGATCCATACACCAATGAATATGGTGTAGCTCCTGTTGGTGTGCGGATGCTAGTTCTATATGCCCAAAGTGCTAGATTGAGTTGTACATGCCAATTTTTATCTGCATCATTCACTATTTTCTTTAGGATTTTCAATATTGTTTTGTTGGATGCTTCTGCCTGACCATTCCCTTGTGGGTAGTAAGGTGTGGAAAAACGATGTTGGATTTTGAATTTTTCACATAGTTCTTGCACATCTTGGTTCTTGAAAGTTCGTCCATTATCTTTGATGATGGAACTTGGAATGTCATATCTGCAGATCAGATAATTAAGGATAAAAGGGGTGATTTGTTTCCCAGTTATTGTGGTCATGGGGACCGCTTCAATCCATTTGGTAAAATATTCTATTGTAGTTATAATGAACTTGTGTCCATTTGAAGATGAAGGATGAATTTTGCTGACTAAGTCTAGTCCCCACTAGAAAAAGGGCCAGGATGTTGTGAATGGCTGTAGTTCCTATGTTGGTGCATGTATAAGATTGCCATGGATTTGGCATTTAGGACACTTTTTTGCAAAATGATAAGAATCTTTTTCCATTGTTGGCCAGTAATATCCCATTCTTAGAAGTTTTTTAGCAAGAGTAGGACCACTTGAATGTGTGCCATAGATACCTTTGTGAAGCTCTTGTAAAGCAGAATCAGATTCATTATGATCAAGGAAACGAAGAAGAGTTCCATCTAGACCTCAATGATACAAAGTATCAGTAGTGAGAGTATAACGGGCCGCTTGCCGGATAAAGTTGCATTTTTGGTTTCGAGATAGGTCAATGGGGAGGATATTTCTTTTTAGATAGTCATATATCGGTCTGTATAACGAAGAGTCAAAACCGGTCAAGTCATAAATAACATGAGATTCATAATGGTCATAGGCTGGGGAGAACAATTGCTCTACCAGAAACTTGTAACGAATTTGTTGCTCTGGAATTTGTAGTATTGAAGCGATAGTAGCTATTGCATCAATTGCTCTATTGTTGAACCTTGGTATTTGCTTGAAGGTGATATGTACAAAATATTGTTTGAAATCATCCACCATTCTTTTGCAGGGTATTAGCTTGTCGTCCTTCGTCTGATAGTCATTGTTGATCTAATTTATAACTAGTTGTGAATCTCCGTAGACTTTTAGTTCTATGATTCTCCATTCTACTACCATTTTGATGCCTATGACTAGTGCCTCATATTCAACATTATTATTTGTGCATGGAAACATGAGCTTATATGATCTTGGTATGGTGTGCCTTTCAGGAGTGATGAACATAATGCCAACACTTGAGCCATGTTGAGTATAGGATCCATCAAAGTATAGGGTCCATTGTTGTGTGGAAATAGTAAGAACATCCTTGTCTAGAAATTTGATCTCCATTGATTATTTTCCATCAAAGTATAGGGTCCATTGATTGTTTTCCAGGAAGTGGTGCTTCAGCTAGTTGATCTGGAATTGTCTGTCCCTTGATGGATCGTCGCTCTATGTAGTGGCTATCAAATTCACTGAGAATCATGACCCATTTAGCCAATCTACCTGTAAGAGTTGCTTTGCTGAGTAAATATTTGAGAGGATCAATTTTTGCTATGAGCTTGATTGTATGCGCTAGCATGTAATGTTGGAACTTTTGAGAGGTAAATACCACTGTTAGACAAGCTTTCTCAATGAATGTATAGTTGAGTTCATATCCATTTAATGTCTTGTTGATGTAATATATAGCTCATTCCTTGCCTTGTTGATCTTCTTGTGCTAATAATGCCCCTAGTGATATATCTGTTGTTGAAATGTAGAGAATGAGTGGCTTCCCTGCTATTGGTGGTACTAGAACTGGTGGGTTCATCAGGTATTGCTTGATTTGATAGAATGATTTTGCACATTTGGCTTCCCATCTGAATGGTACATTTTTGTGTAGCAGATGGTTGAATGGTAGAATTTTATTTGCTAGTTGAGAAATGAATCGCCTGATTGATTGGATTCATCCTTGTAGAGATCTAAGTTGGTTGATATTCTTTGGTGGTGGAATTTCCATTATGGCTTGTACCTTTGCTGGATCTACTTCAATACCCTTAGCTAAAACTATGTAGCCTAGTAACTTTCCTGATGTAACCTCGAAGACACA
The DNA here is from genome assembly GCF_030272615.1 of Cryptomeria japonica. Taxonomy (NCBI): domain Eukaryota; kingdom Viridiplantae; phylum Streptophyta; class Pinopsida; order Cupressales; family Cupressaceae; genus Cryptomeria; species Cryptomeria japonica. Next base: position 649,374,210 of record NC_081410.1, read on the forward strand.
CTTCTTAGGGTTGAACCTGACTTGGAATTTTTCCAATCTGTCTAATATTTTCTCTAGTATGTCCAGATGCTCTGCTCGAGTAAATGATTTAGCCATTAAATCATCCACATAGTCTTCCATGAAGGTGTGCATCATATCATGAAATATTGGTGTCATCGCTCGTTGATAAGTTGCCCCTGCATTCTTTAGGCCAAAAGGCATGACATTCCAACAGTACGTTCCCCAAGGACAGGTAAACACTGTTCTATCTTGATCCTTTGGGGCTATCTTGATTTTATTATAGCCCAAAAAATTGTCCATTAGTGATAGCATTGCATGGCCTGCTGTAAGGTCTACAATTATGTCGGTACTGAGTAAAAGATAGTCATCCTTTGGACAGGCTTTGTTGACATCTCTAAAATCAGTGCATATTCTGATACTGCCATTTGGTTTGGAAACTAGTACAATGTTGGAAATCCATTCAGCATAGTCGATAGGTCGGATAAATCCGACATCTAATAGTTTCTTCGGCTCAGCTTTGACCATGAGTGCTACATGTGGATTCATCTTTCGTAGTTTTTGCTTGAATAGCTTAGCTCCTGGAGTAATAGACAAGTGATGCATGATTAGATATGGATCAATCCCGGGCATATCTGCATATGACCAAGCAAAATTTGATAAACTCTAATCTTTCTTCCTTTGTCAAATATTCTGCAAGGTGTATGTTTTTGGCTGCTCCTGTAGTACCAATGTTGATTGATTGAGTGGGCTCAATCAATATGGGTGATCGCTCCTGATAATGTTCAAGAAGAGTGTCAAGTCTCCATCTTTAGGTGCCTTAAAAAGGTTTTCACCCTTAGATGCATCCTTTATTTTTACTTTTTTGTGATCTATTGTTGCCTTTGACTGGTTTTCAGTAGTAGATCCTTTACTTTATTCACTTTTGTGATTGATAGACTTGGCACTCCCCTGATTGCAGATGTCATTCCTTTGTTCACTAGTAGAGTCTGTTTTTTGGTTAACAGTACATAAGTAATGGATAATGTATTCATCATTTGGGAAAATTGGTATGTCATGGTTTTCAAGTTCATCCCAGTCTATGAGGTTAGGAAAGACAAGTGGTAAGGAGTCATTAGGTGGATCATGTTCAGCTGCTATAAGTGTTAGGATGGAGGTATCATTGTGGTTGGCCGGGGTATTAAATAAATTAAGGATGTTGTCAAGGTCTTTGATGGTATCATCTTCCATGTAAACTTGCTCATAATGTTGTTGCTCGCTTTTTGTGGCATCATAGATATTTTGTGGACCAAATTCAAGTAGTCTAGGTTCTGTGTCGCGTTCTTCTTGAGAGATGGGTGTATGACTGTCATTTTCAGCAATATCTTCAGTAATATTGGAATAATTGCCCCATTCATATTCATTTGAATCAGTCTTCAAGGTATTATCCCAAATTCTGGCAGTGCTATGGACTGGTATGTTGTAGGGTGAAAACAAGTCTTTGATGATTGATACAAGTCTGATAGTTTTCTCTGATTCTGTGTTAGATTCTACTTCCACTCTTTGCATTTTCTCATATATTGTCTCTCCTCAGGGAGGAATGATGTTATCAGGAGGTGATTCTTCTTTGTTGGATATTGGTTCTTGAACATGATGTACTTCTATAGATGCTGCCTTCTTTTGAATGATGGGCTTCTCTTGATGTTGCTTTCATTCTTGATATTCACATTCTTTGCGTATTGTCTCTCATAGACTCAAACAGTGCTTCCTACTTGGAGTCCTCCTTGTATTTCTTCTTGGGTTTCCACTGAGGTTTTTGGTATTTGCTTGGTGTCTTCCTTGGTGGTAGAAGGTGTTCATAGCCCAATCATGTTTTGTCTTTACTGAATTGTGAAGGAGGATCTAAAGGTTTTGTGATGCCTTCCTGATGTTTGATGATAGGTCCTTTGCCATTGTATCCCATTTGTTGCATGATCAAGTAGCCTTTTCCATATAGGTGTGTTGGTATAGCTACTTCCATAGTAGCTACTCTATCATTGTCTTCCTCATCCTTTTATAGCCAACTAAGGATGTCTTTTTCTTTTGATTCATGTGCTAGAGTGCCTAGTTGGATAAATTTTCCATCAAACTTGGTGATGGGTTGTGTTGCTTGATGTGTTGATGTTGTAGGTAATCCATGAGATTTAAGTGATGCTAGTAAGTTGGCTAAACACAAAGGTTCCAAAGAGTATTCACCCATGCCTTGCTCTTTGATTTTCATTTTCTACTTGAAATCCATAGATAGTGATTTAGACTTTTGTTGTTGAAGATCTGGTGCTAAGGAATTTTGTTTTTCTCTGTTATGTGGAACCAGGCTATCTTGGGCTGCCCCCATAGCATTACAATGTTGAAAAGGGTTATGATCTACTGATATAGAAATCTCTTGTCCATTGTAGGGGAATTTAACACACTGATGATAAGTGGAAGGTTTTTCTTGCATTTCATGTATCCAAGGTCGACCCAATAAGATATTATATGTGAGGTCTATGTCTAAGACTTGGCACATAGTGTCCTTTTGTATTGGTCCTACTTGAACTAGCAACATTACTGTTCCTTTTGATAATCTTTCCTCATCATCATATGATTTGATAGTGATCTTTTTGCATGGATCAATAGACTCCTCAGAGAAGCCTAATGCATGGATAAGTTTCAAGGTATAGATATTGAGTCCAACTCCTCCATCTATTAATACTCGTTTAACTCGGTGTTTATAAACCATGACTTCAATATGGAGAGTATTGTGTGGATGGCTTAATGAGATATTATCGTGCTCTTAGAAGGTAAGGTTATGAGGCCCTTTCATGTGAGCCACCATGGCTTGGAATTTGTCAGCATCTAGATCTTGAGGTACATTTGTTTCCAATAATGCTTGCTCCAATATGTCCTTGTGTTTTGGCAAAAGTTTTACAACTCCAGTATGGATATTTGAGCAGGAGTTTTATGCAGTTGATTGACCAGATCATATTGAATTTTGGGTATGGTGTTTGTTGTTGACGTATGCCCCTTCAAGACATATTTTTGAGCTCGGGTTGTTACCTTAACGGATTCATGTTCACACTTGTCTTTGATTGTAACGATGTTTACTTGATTGTCTTCAGTTGATCTATGATTGATGGTGTTATTGTATATGTGATTGATATGAGCTCCACATGTATCATTTGAGGTTGAAGCTCCATCCTTGTTGTAGTTTGGAAGAGGATTCTTAAAGGCTCCATGGTTACTGTTTGTCTTGAGACCATCGACTGTTAAATCGCCTCTATCAATCATGTCTTGAACAATATTTTTTAGTCTCATGCAATCATTTGTTTGATGATCTTTGTTGTGATGAAAATCACAAAAGTGTGAGTCATTCCACCAGGGTGGTTTGATTTGTGGCTCAAAGTTGTTGATCGCTAGTAAGGAGATAATTTTGTTTGCCATGAGTTCTCTAAATGCTGACTCTAATGATTTCCCTAGTGGTGTGTAAATACATTTTGGAAATTTATTGTTGTTACCTTGTGAATTTGTATTAGGTCCTCGATTGGTGTTATTGCTTTGGGTATTGTTGGTGTTGTTTGTGTTGAGTTGATCTTGATTGGTATTTGGTGCATAAGTGTTATTGTCTTAGTTAGCACCTTTTGGATTCTTTGAAGCTTGAGGATTACCTGATAATACTAGCACTGGTTGCTTGGATTTTGTATCATTTGATTTGTTTCCGCCTTCATTTCTAGTGTTTTTGTTTCTGGTCCAAAACCTGGATTTGTCTAAGTTGTTGTTTTGATTTTTGTAGTTTGATGAATTTGTTCCTTCTTTGAAGAATTTCAATGTTCCTTTCTTGATACATGCCTCCTCTACTTGGATGCCATTTTCAATTAATTTGGCAAAAGATGGTATGCATTGTAGCTTGAGTATGTAACTCATCTCACTATTCAAGTTGTTGATGAAAATTTCCATTTTTTCTTTTTCAGGTACATCGCGAGGATATCTCAAAACCATACGTCGCCAATGTTGAAGGAATACCATGAATGTTTCATTATTTTTTTGCTTGGTTTTACAGACATCTAGCATAGTGATAGCATGTTGAATGTTGTAGGAATATTGAGTTATGAATTTGTTAACTAATTCATTAAAGGATCTGACAGGAGGTGTGATTTTGGATAACCATTCCATTGTTTGTCCTCCCAAGCTTCTTGGGAATAACCTCATCAAATAGGTGTCATCATGAGAAAACTCAAGGCTCATGGTACAAAATTCCAGAACATGATCATGAGGATCACTTTTCCCATCATATTTGTCAAATTTGGGAATATCCGAGTTTGGGGGAAAAGGTACCATGTTTAACCGTCTATCAAAAGGATAAGGAAAATTTTCATTTAAGGAATACCATATTGTTGATCCTTGTTGCATGTCTTGCATTTGTCTTTGCAACATTTGCATTTGCTGTGTAAGAGCAACCAAGGGTGCATTCATTTGCTGAGGGAAGAGTTCTTCTCTTCCATTGGTTCTAAACTGGTATGATGTGTGTAGCAGTATGTTTTGCTCGGGTATATTCTATTCTGGTATGTTTTTCTCAGGTATGTTTTGCTCAGTGTAGCCTAGGTCTTCTTCTCTTTGTTGTTCTTGATAAGTGTAGAGGTTAGACCTCATTCTAAAGGTGTTGGAATCAAAGTCTTCTGGAATCCTAACTCCTTTTCTCACGAGCATGAGTAGATATTTTTCTTTGTTAGCCTCTATGAGTCTTTGGAACAAGGCACTTTCTTGGCATTCTTGAAGGAGTTCATCAGTGATCTTTGTATCTTCTAGATTTGGGAAGTCAAAAGGATTTGATAACCTTCGCTCCATCCTAAACTCTAGCTCTATTTCCCTTTGTTTGTTTCATTGAGAGCGAGTAACAATGGGCATCTAGTAGAAGCTTTCTGTGACAAAAGGAACAAACTCTTCTTCGATGTTGTGTTCAGGAGTTAGTGGTTCAAATTGCGGTATATCGTAAGTGATGCACTCTTCGGGAAAGAAAGCCAGATTGATCTTTCCTCCTTGATTTAGGCGTTGAATGAATGCTGATTTTTGATATAATGCTCTACTCCTTAATGGTTCCTTGTCAAATTCGTTGGTTTTGTTTTGAAGGTATAAGCGGATATGACAAAGGAATGTTCGATGAGATTTGAAGAGTTGGCAATTGATGTATAAAAATGTATTCCGTTTGGCAAGTTTCAGAGAACTGGGTTGTTGTTTCCTCAACTTAGTGTTATGATAAATACTCTTTCTTCTCAGAATATGAGGATTAGTCATGCAAAAGTGATCAATGGTTTCCTTTGATTTGTTTTGGATTTAGTTATCTTGTTTGGAAATGCAAGTTTTACTTTATCAAATGAAGGTTTAGATGCCCCCTCACGACAAAGCGTGTCAAATGATGTGGAATAAGAGCTTTCTCAATATGGAAACTCGATTTGACAACTTGGAGTTTAAAACAAGTATGTTTTTGGATAGAAATCCCTTTTGATTGAAGGACCTGTTGATGCTTGTGATAAGGTTTCTTGATTTTGATAGGAGAAATGTGTTTTATCTTGCGACTAGTTTTCAGATTTTGACCACTTTTTTTTATGGAGAACTTGCTTTGAGAATAGGTTTTGATACTCTATTTTGATTCTCTATTTGATGAAGTTCGGGCTGAGGAAGGAAAACTCCCTAAATGGTTTTCAGATTTTTCAAAAATAGCCTCTGTTTTGCCCCCTGTTTTATTAGTTTTTGCCATGCGCTAACGCAGAAACCCAATGCGCTACAAAATTTCCTCAATGTGCTAGAGAAAAAACCCTATGCGCTACGCTACCCCCTATGACATGCTAACTGGTTTGCTTTGATTTTGTTTTGGTTTAAAAGTTTATGCACTAATAAGGGCTGCTAATGTGCTAACTGTTGGTCTCTACGTGCTAATATTTGGTCTCCACGTGCTAAATTGATGCTTCAATGCACCAGACTGTTTGGAAAAGGTGCTACTGTAAACTGCAAGTTTTGGATTTCTATGAAGCACCAATGTTACGACTTAATGCACTAAGGTGAAGGTTGAATGCACTAAAGGATGGTTTCCATGCGCTAAGAAGTTGCTCTTATGTACTAAACTACCCTAATAGTTTGACTTGGTTGTTTTTTTCCAAATTTTGGAACGTTGTTTTTGGTTTTCAATGATGATGGATGATTTTTTGAAGTAACAACTGAAAGCACAGCACAAAAGAAGCAACCATTTTTCTTATTCTAAACAATGAGTGTATTTTCTGAGAGGATGTGTTCAAATCCCCAATGTTTTAATAGGTTTAGATACAATAACATACAATTCAGTTAGACTCTTTATTCAAGGGTCATAAGTAATATATCATAGCCCACTAGTCTCGATACTCTGTCAGCTCAAACAGTCGTGTCACCCCCTAGGGGGCGCCCATTTTTTTGCCTTTTTCCATAAATTAAATCAAAGTGAATTGCTTCACAATTGAGTAGTTATCTTGGGAGATATATGGTGAGCGATCTTTGGGGTGGATTCTTCCCCACCTTTGCACTAGGATATTACAAATGTCTGGATACTGACTCATCTCAAAGTTTCTATGATAAAGTTCATAATCAAGCTTCCTATTTGGTCTTCAGTGATAAACTCCCTCGGGAGGCTTCCCAAACTTTAGAACAAAGGCTTTACGTATCTCAAGGATACTGGGGGAAGACTAATCACTGAGAAAAACCGTTGAAGGGATTTCGTCAACCTCCACTTTTGATTATAGTGGGTTGGAACACTTGGCTTCAAAGTCGTTCCTCACTTAGGTCATTCCCTTCACACCGGCCAAAGAATGGCTTTAAGATTTTTTCAACCCCTTGGGAAGGCAGGCCTACTAAAGGATTTAAAGCAATAAACACTGAAAGCGTAAGAGTCGTCTGGATTTTTTATCACCCAGTTAAGGGGAGAGCATATTCCTTCCACTTTTGTAGCAAAGCAAACAAGTGTTCTTTTTAACTCTTCATTTCAATGATTTATTAAAATCTATATGGAGATGTTGCTCCACAAAAACATGGTGTTTATTTTATTCCTTCAAAGAAATGATTTTCTAATCTAGGAAAAGAACCTTGTCAACAAAGCAAAACTTCAATGTTTGGTCAACAAAAGAAATAGATCAAAAGGGGAAGATCTTCCCTCTTTAATTGTGAATAAAAATTTAAAGTGTGGTTCTTTTTCCTTGCAAAAATTTAAAATTGATCCTTTTATGCACCAAAGGATGGTGAGGTTCTTTTTTTAAAGCTTTTTGTTTGTAGAAATGGAAAGATTGTCTTGTTCTTTTTAGAGCCCAAAGTGAAAAATTTTCTCCTAGAAAAGGCAAGAAACATTATTTTTGTGGTTTTTTTTATAGCCCAAAATAAGGTGAGTTCAATTTTATCCAACAAGAATTAAAAACTCTAAATTTTAACTAACTTAACTAAGTTAGTAAAAATTTAAACTATTTGTAATTCTAAAAATAAAACTAAGCTCCACTTGCAAGAAATTGTCAAAATCCTGCAAAATACCAATCAAAACAGTTAGAAAAATCTTGGATTTTGTGGACTTCTACAAGTCTAAATTTAAGCTCAGTTACAATTTTATTTTTGTTTTCTGTCTGTGATGCACTATAGAAAAGACTGTATGAGCTACAAGATAGTAGGGATGCACTATCGGATAGACCCGATGCACTGAAATGTTTTCCAAATGCATTGCTCTGTTATGTTCCCGTGCTGAGACCTACAAGAAAAATGTTAAAAAGGCTATGCACTAAGTGATGGTCTGCACATGCTAGGAAATGACTACCACGAACTAAATAGTGAGCCGGATGCACTATAATGTAAACCAGATGCGCTAAGGGATGTTCTCTATGCGCTGATTCCTATTTCTCACATACCTGCAAAAGTGGTTAGATTCAAAAACTGATTTGATTTATGGGGTATAGCCCAGCGGTGGGTGCCATAAATGTATGTGGGAAAAGTGGGGTGATGAAACTTAAAATGTGAAAATTATGTTCAAAGAGGCTTGTCCACACACCCATAGGACTTCTTGGTGCAAGTTATGGAGTTATGAAGAATGACTCAACTTCCCAAGGTAGGTTCCATGGTTTTCTATCTCACAAGGTCCCTCACGCCAATACCTTTGCTCTCAGATCACTAAACAAAGTGACTTAGGGATGACTAATCCAAGAACGAGGGATGATTTTGATTGATTTTAACATGAATTTATCCTATTTATGCATGATTCTACAAATACGTTAAACTAGATTATAAGATGACAAGGTTAGTATAAATACTATCCTAACATGATATACTAGTTAATGATTTAAGCTAATGATAAAGGAAATAGTCTAAAATGCTATATTAGATTAATTCCTATTGCAAAGAGAGGCTAAATGTATTGATAAAATTGAGCATAAATGAGATGCTAAAAGCTTGGATGATCTTTGAAATGGAGGAAGGCGAGCTCTATTTATAGTGAAAATAGGGCAATGGAGGGTCAAGATTGGAGGAGTTATCAAGGGCCAGGATTGAAAGTTATCAATCCATGTTTGCAATTTTCACCAATGAAATGGTGATAATTGTCAACATAAGACTGCTTGAGAGGAGAGGTAGGAAACATTAAATGCTTGAGGGGACATGATAGTTACCCTAGGGGGTTGGGTTAGAGTTAGGTTAATGGATATTCCTTTTATCCAAGAGATAAATGAATGTGCAAGGGTTAAATGGCTACCTTAGTCAAAGAAAAAATTATTTGAAGAGACCCATGAGTCAAAAGGATGGTTAAGTTAGAGGAAAGTCTCTAACCAAAGGTAAAAGGTGAGTTAAGCATAAATGGTTATGTAAGAGCCTTTAATGGTTTGGAAGACTTTATAGGTTAACCATTTGAAGACATAAAGCCTTTAATGGTTATTGAAGACTTTGGAGGTTTTTGAGAAGTGAATTCCTTTTATTTAGGAATGTGACAATGATTAGGATAGGATTAGGCTAATTAGAAGGAGTTAGAAGAATCTAGAAGGAATTTAGGCATGCAAGTGTATTTTGTCGGAGAATGCAAGTGGCAGGAATTTTGGGATTTTTAATTAAAATAAAATCATTTATTTTAATTAAATGGTGTAATTTGCATTTGGATAAATATTTAAATAAATATTAATTTATTTAAATATGAATGTGAATTTTGGATTTAAATAAATCTTAACTTATTTACATGAGAAAAAGGAAGATAAAGCTCCAAATGCTTGAAGACTTCGAGGGAAACCATTAAAGGCTTAAGAAGACTCTAGAAAGAAGCCATTAAGTTTGAAGACTTTAAGGGAAACCATTAAAGGCTTAAGAAGACTCTAGAAGGAAGCCATTAAGTTTGAAGACTTTAAGGGAAACCATTAAAGGTTTCAAGTGGGTGAGGATAAATAGGATTTTAAATAAATAAATTATTTATTTAAAATAGTTGTGCAACTTGCATTTGGCAGAAAATACAAGTGGGTGGAAGATAAATGATTAATTAAAATAAATTGCTTTATTTCAATTTGGTTGCAAGTTGGAGATTTAAATAAATTAGATTTATTTAATTGGGGTAAACTATTTAATTAAATATAAATTTAATTAAAAGTAGAGAGAAGGTTTAATTAAATAAAATAATTTATTCAATCAAATGATATAAAGGGCTTAAGTGAATTTAAATAAATAAATTGAATAATTAATTTAATTAAATAGAAGAATGTGGTGATTTAATTAAATTAGATTTAACTAAAATAGAGGAATGAGAATAAAATGAACATTAAATATTCATTTAGGAACATGGTCATTTTTATACATCTACAGATAGAAACATGTTTAGTTTTAGAGTGAAATACTGGATTCTTGGATATATCAATTGCTTCCATATTATCATAGTAAATGATTATAGGTTCTTTGCATTTTACCTTTATGTCCTTCAACATTTGCTTAATCCATAATACCTCAGTACAATTAGTTACTGCTGCAACATATTCTGATTCTGCTGTTGATAATGATGTACAACTCTATTTCTTGCTCAACCATGAAATCAATTTGCTACCAAGAAATAATATCTGCCTGTGGTTCTCTTTCTGTCATACATCTCCTGCCCAATTAGCATCTGTGTATGCACATAAATCAAAATTTTCATCTTTAGGATACCATAAACCAAGATTTGTTGTGCCTTGTAGATACCGGAAAATCCTTTTCACTACTGATTCATGATTTTCTTTAGGATTACTCTGAAATATTGAAACAATACATACTACATTCATAATATCAAGTCTTGTTTGTGTCAAATATAGTAAACCTCCAATCATGGATTTATATCTTGTCAGATTAACAGGTGCTATATCATCCTTCAATGATAGTTTGTCTGTTGTAGTCATAGGAGTACTTACCGGTTTAGAGTTTTCCATACCAAATTTCTTTAGTAGTTCTTTCAAGTACTTTGATTGACATATGAATATACATTTATTAGTCTATGAAATCTGCAATCCTAAAAAGAATTTTATCTCCCCAATCATAGACATTTCAAATTCTTCCTGCATCTTATTAGAAAAGTCTTTATACAATCCATCTTCTCCTCCAAAAATTATATCACAACAAAAAATTCAATAACCAAGATGTCATCATTAGTCACTTTTGAAATATAAGTTGTTGTCAGCATTACCTTTAGTGTAACCAAGCTTCAAAAGATATTTTTCCAATCTAGCATACCAAGCTCTAGGAGCTTGCTTTAATCCATATAAAGCTTTCCTTAACCTGCAAACCATATCTTTGTCATTTGTCAAAGAAAATCCATTAGGTTGTTCAATGTAAACTTCCTCTTCAAGATCATCATTCAGAAATGCACATTTAACATCCATTTGATATACTTTATAGTTCTTGTGTGTTGTAAATGCTAGAAATAGTCTGACTGCCTCAATTCTAGCTACTGGTGCAAAGGTTTCATTGTAATAAATTCCCTCTTTCTGTGAATATCCCTTACACACTAATCTTTCTTTGTTTCTGATTACCTTACCATCTTCATTAAGTTTATTTCTAAATAGCCATTTAGTTCCAATTACATTTTTGTTTTTAGGCTGGGGAACCAATGTCCATGTGTTATTCTTTTCAATTTGTTCCAATTCATCTTCCATAGCTTTAATCCAATGTTTATCTTCACATGCCTCAATAACTGATGTTGGTTCAATTTGAGAAATTAAACATACCTCTTCATTTTTCAGTCTTCCTCTAGTCATAACTCCTTGATACTTATTCCCAATTATCTGACTTTTAGAGTGATTCAATCTTACATACCTAGGTGTATTCACTTGTTGTTGTTCTTCAGTTACTGTGGAATTGTCTAATGATGTCGGTGTGACTGGATCAACAATTTGTACCAATGTATTCAGTGTAGGTTCATTTGTGATTATCTCAACTACTGGTTCAGAGTCCATAGACCTTGAATTACCTCTAAACTGTTCATCAATCTTCACATTTGCACTGTCAATGATTTTATGTAATCTTTTATTAAAACATCTATATGCCTTGCTCTTAAATGAATAACCAAGATATGTTCCTTCATCACTTCTAGGATCAAATTTACCAATATAATCATCTCTCCTAATATAACATTTTCTTCTAAATATTCTGAAATATTTAAGAGTAGGAGTATTACTAAACCATACTTCATGAGGGATCTTATCAGTTTCACCTTTGATGTGAACTCCATTGAATGTGTAAACCACTGTATTTACTGCTTCTCTCCAATACACATGAGGTAGGTTTGCTTCTGATATCATGCTTCTAGCTGCATCTAGAGTAGTTATGTTCTTCCTTTCCACAACTCCATTTTGATGGGGTGTCCAAGGTGTTGATAATTGTCTTATGATTCCATTCACTTCACAGAATGTATTAAATTCCTTAGATGTGAATTAACCTCCTTGTTCTGATCTTAAACATTTGATTTTCTTACCGGTTTCATTTTCTACCATTACCTTGAATAGTTTCAATTTCCCAAAAGCTTTTGATTTCTCCTTGAGAAAAGTAACCCAACACATTCTAGAATAATCATCAATGACTAGTATAAAATATCTATCTCCTTGTAAACTTCTAGTTCTTTTCGGACCACATAGATCAGTATGAATTAAATCAAGAATATTATTGGATTTCTCTAGAATACTCTTAAAAGTTGTTCTAATTTGCTTTCCAAATTGACATTCCTTAAATACCGGATTATGAGGTTTTACAATCTTAGGTAAATCCCTTACTGCCTTAGTTGTACTAATCTTTACAATGTAATCAAAATTCACATGACAAAGTCTCTTATGCCATAACCAACTTTCATCAATATGTGCAATCAAGCATGCCTTCTCATTGTTATTCAAGTGAAAGATATTACCTGTAGTTTGATTACCGGTTGCAATTTCCAAACCAGTTCTATTCATGATTTTGCATTTACCATTCTTGAATTGTAACTGAAATCCCTTTTCAACTAATTGACCAACATTCAAAAGATTATGCTTCAAACCTTCAATATAATAAATGTTGTCAGTATTGTGCTTACCATCAAAAGATATAGTGCCTTTTCCTCTGATCAAACAAGCTTTATCATCCCCAAATCTTACTAGACCTCCATTGTATTCCTAAAAAGTTAAGAATTTACTTTTCTCACCAATCATATGATGTGAACATCCAAAATCAATGATCCATTCATCCCTTTCTTCAATTTTACCTATCAGGGCCTGCTCTACCGGTTGTACAGTAGGTGTTGGTTGATATTCTGTTATAGCAACAAAAGACCATCCATTGTCTACTGGTTCCTCATCAGAATCATCACTAACTCCTTCATCAACATAGTAACATGATTTGTCTCTATTCTTTTTAAATCTGTATCTTTGATATTCAGGGTTAGGCTTATATGTTCTTTTAGCTTCTTCTCTTAATCTTGCATGTCTATCCGAACATCTAGATGCCATATGACCAATTTTATTGCAGTTAAAACATTTAAATGGTGCTTTACCTTCATACTTACTTCCAAATGGACCTTTAGGTATTTTTCTTGCAAATAGTGCTTCAAGCTCTTCAAGTTCTTCATTTTCTCTTTTGATGTCTTCAAGTTCTTTTGCATAGAGTGCTTTACAATCAGATTTATCAGATGATGATGATGATGCTTTGAAAGCTAAATCTATCTTAGTTGTAGCAACAAGACCAAATTCCTCAAGTTCAAAAGTTGAAAGTTTTCCAACCAAAGTATCTCTAGATATTGATGTATTATGTATTGTTCTTAATTTTTTAATAGTAGTTACTTTCATTTTGTATGCCGGTGGCAATGCTCTTAAAACTATAGAAACAATCTCATCTTCACTTAAGGATCCTCCACAACATTGTATACCCAAAACAATTTCATTAACTCTTTCCATAAAAGAAGTAATTATTTCATCTTCTTCCATTTTTAGATTTTCATACCTAACCCAGAAGCATTCCAGTTTTGAAATTTTGACAGTGGTATCACCTTCATTCAAAGTCTCCAATTTGTCCCAAATATCTTTAGCAGTAGATCGGTCTAATAATCCCATGATTTGTTGATATGACAATGCGCTCAAAAGTGCTTCACTTGCTTTGCAATCATTTGTTGGCATTATGTGAACCGGTATGAGGACATAATGACATTGTATGTTGTCATTGATGTCAATATGTTGAAGAAGTGAGAACCGGCATATGAGACAACCGGTAGAACACTGTGAACTGACATTTGTGCCAAAGTGAAGCGGTGTGTTTGTTCATGATGAACTGGCATATAGTTATGATAATCGGCACATGGAAGTATTGTATGACTACCGATTGGTAGTCTCAACTTCAGGGTTTTCGGTTTAAGTGCTTCAAGCCTGTGTGGCTCAATCAGTGACTTTGTGTGATGAGTTAGCATCGTAACAAAGAATAGGTCATGTTGCCACGTAAGCCTTGTGCACGTGAAGTATCTTTCATGAAGGAGATTGTTCCTATCTACCTCGAGAATGTAAGAAGTCTGTAAAACAGTGATAACGTGTGATGGGTTATCAACCGCCATAAAATTGGTGGAAATAGACGATGGAGAATGTCTTGAGATTGGATCAAGAAATGTTGCATTTAATGCAGTGTGCTCAATGGTCAGGATTGAACCATTTGAATTCCTTAACCTAACAGGTTTAGGGTTTAGGGTTTATGCTACCGACCTATCTATTTTCCTATAAGGTCGATGTTGTGTCTCTTTCTGAGGTTGTTGGCAAAAGTTGTGTGTGTGTATCCAAGAAAAGGGATACGTGATTCTTGCCAGACCAAAAGGAGAGAAGTGATACCTATGGAGTGTAAGTGTAGAAGGTGAAGAGGAGCTTGAGCAGATCTGCATTGGCATTGAGTGCTGTTACCAGATCATTGTAATACCTGTTGATCTCTAACCACCTCAATAGTTGGAAAATCACTTCATAGGGTAGGCTTAACCGACTTGTTGTAAATCCTTTAACAAGGTAATTCAAAGCTATTGAGTTCGAAATCCTTTAGCTATTGAGTTCTTGAAATCCTCTAACAAGGTAACCTTTAACGGGGTTTAAACCTTAACCAGGTATTCTAGCCATCCCTTAACTGGGTGATCCCTAATAGGATCGGTTCCTAGCAGAACCTATTGTAATGTCTCTAACCGGACAAGGCTCCTAACAAAGCAGACTTCTAAAGAGTTCAAAAATAGGTTGTGGGTATTCATCCCCACCGTGGTTTTTCCTAGTTGGGTTTCCACGTGAAAAATATGTGTGTCATGTGTGATGCTTTTATCTTGTGATGCTTTGCTATTGTCTGTCAAGCATATGATGGTTCTATGTTTTATTCTTGTCAATAAAACATGTTGAACTAGCTGTTATTATGATCTGATGATAGATTACCTATTTATGCATAAGGGTGAAATGGTAGTGTAGTCTTGAGTTGAGTGAAAAGCTAAGTGAGTAACCAGTTAATGCTTGTCTCAGTCATTCTTAGCTTTACCGGTTGCACTTTGTTTTAAATCGCTGTCACTGTTTGCCAGTCATTTGAAGTGTCTGTTGTCAAATCGGTTTAGGACTGTATTTTGTCTGTATTGATTCACCCCCCCTCTCAGTATCAAGTTAGTACTATTCATTCATCATTGAGTTATCAATTCATATCAGAGCATCCTCCAAGTCCTCTGTGCTATAAGCTTAACCACTTGAGGTAAAGATCCCAGTCTAATGATGAAGAGGGAAGGTCCAAAGTTTAATAGAGAAATTTTTAGTATATGGAAAGACAAAATGAAGATATACATCAAAAGCATCGGTGCTCAACACTGGAGCTATGTTGAGACTGCCTATGTTGCTCCTACCGGTACTCTCACCGATGACCAAAAGAGAGAGATGCAGGAGAATGGGCAAGTTATGGAAGCCCTAATTAGTAGTTTATCTGACATTGAGTTTATTGATGTCCAGGATAAGGTAAATCCCAAAAAGGTATGGGATACTCTTGAAAATATCTATGGCGGTGATGAGCATGTAAAAATGGCTAAGGAAGAAAGCCTTAGAGGGAAGTTTGAATATATGTAGATGGTTGAAGGTGAGACCATTCAATAGTATGGAATAAGAATCAAAACCATTGTTGGAGATATCAAGAGTGCAGGTGGTAAAATAGAAGATTCCACTGTGGTAAGAAAAGTCCTGAGATCCCTATTGCTAGGCTATGCAATAAGGGTTGCTGTTATTCAGGAGCTAAGATCAATAGACAAGACTAAGGTATCCCTAGACTCCATCATTGCAAAGTTGATAGCCTATGAGCTAAATAGTTTTGAAGGCAGTGTTCAAAAGACTAAATCAAATTTTAAAGCTTCTGCAGTACCATCCAGGAAAGGAAAAGAAGCTAGCACTAGTGGTGAACCAAGACAGGGCAGAGAAATGGATGATGAGGAGATTCTGATGACATTTGAAGCTCTCCTTTCTAGGAAACTTCCTAAAGGAACCAACAAATACAGAGGTAAGCTACCTTTGAAATGCTTTTCTTGTAACCGGATAGGATATATTGTTGTAAACTATGCTAATGGTGACAACAAGGAAACACTGGAAAGGTTCAAGAAATTCAAAGGAGGAAACCAGAGAAACTGTTTTGTGGCAGTTGATGAATGTGTCATAGATGAAGAATCAGAGGATGAAGAAAATGAAGATATTGTGTTTGTTGTTGTCAAGGAAGATGTGTCAGACAAGAAGGCTCTTGTCTCCTAGTTTGATAATTCCAATGAGTGGATCATTGATAGTGGTTGTTCTCACCATATGACTAGTGATTGGAGCAAGTTTCTATCCTTGGAAGAGTGTGATGGTGGTGTGGTTTGCTTTGGCAATGATGCACCATGCATGGTGAAAGGCAGAGGGTCTATCTCTCTAAATGGAAAGAGTAGTGCTAACAATGTGTATTGGGTTGATGGTCTTAGACACAACCTTCTGAGTGTTGCCCAACTGAATGACAGTGGCATCACTTTTGAATTCAAGAATGGAGTTTGCAGAATCAAAGAAAAGAATGGTGAATTGGTGGCCACCGACATGCAGACCAAAGCTAACCTACTTCAGCTGAATGCAAATATAAGTACATGTCTTATGGCTAAATTTGATGATAGCTGGATATGGCATAGGAGACTCTACCATGTAAACTTTGATAACATTGTGAAGGCTAGTAAGATCAAGGTAGTTAGAGGGTTGTCGGTGCTAAGCAAACCGGATAATACCTTGTGCAGAGAGTGTCAATTGGGGGAAATGTCTTCCTCAACCTTTAAAGGTAAATCGTTCATTGCTGACAACTTGCTTAACCTTGTGCATACTGATTTGTGTGGTCCTATGAAAACTAGAAGTGTGCAAGGTGATAGGTACTTCATGATTGCCACTAATGACTACTCAAGAATGATGTGGGTCACATTCTTGAAAGACAAGTCTAAAGCTTTTGTAAAGTTCAAACCTTTCAGAGCATTAGTGGAGAAGGAAAGCAGTAAAAGGATCAAGTGCCTGAGAACTGATCAAGGAGGGGAATTCACTTCCAGTGAATTCAACAAGTATTGTGAAGGACATGGCATCAAGAGGCAATTGTCTGCCCCCCAAACTCCACAACAGAATGGCCTAGCAGAGAGGAATAACTGGACTATGGTTGAAGCAGCTAGAACCATGTTGATTCAAGGAAAGGTAGCTCACAAATTTTGGAGAGAAGCGGTGAGCACTGCAGTCTACACAATGAACCAGGTACTCATCAAGAAAGGTAGGGATAAAACTCCTTATGAGTATTGGATTAGTAAGACACCTGTGGTTAGCTACTTTAGAGTGTTTGGTAGCAAATGTTACATCAAGAGGAGTGAACACCAGAGCAAATTTGATGGGAAATGTGATGAGGGAATATTCCTAGGATATTCCACCAAGAGAAAAGCTCTCAAGTGTTTCAACAATAGGACTCGAAGAATTATGGAAAGTGTTAATGTAAGAGTTGATGAAACCTCTAAGAAAACTGAGGAAACCGATTGTGAGCAAGCGGTAAACGAACCGGTTGCAACCTTTTGGGAACTGGTTGACAGCCAACCGAGTACTAGTAACAATGTTCCTACACCAGAAAATGTAGATGTTGATACTAATGGAGATGAGGATGAAGAAGAAAAGAAAGAGGAATCTATCAAGACCATTCCTCAGTCTGTCAAGTTGAATCATGATCCTAAGTAGATCATAGGAGATAAGGATGCAAGAATCCTTACAAGAAGAAAGGTCAGAGAAAACTTATGTATGATCTCTAAATTTGAGCCTAAATCATTCAAAGAGGCACATAAGGATGAAGACTAGATCAAGGCAATGAAAGAGGAACTTGACCAGATAGAGAAAAATGGTACATGGTCTTTGGTACTAAATGGGTTTTCAGAAATAAGCTGAATGAGGATGGCATAGTGATTAGGAACAAAGCCAGATTAGTGTGCAAAGGATATGCTCAAGAAGAAGGAGAAGACTACGGAGAAACCTTTGCTCCCATAGCCAGATTGGAAGGAGTCCATATGCTTCTTGCATATGCATCTTTTAAAGGTTTCAAAGTATATCAAATGGATGTAAAATCTGCATTCCTAAATGGTATACTTGAAGAGGAGGTGTATATTGAGCAACCAAATGGGTTTGCCCTATCTGAAGATAGTGACATGGTATGTAGGCTACATAAAGCCTTATATGGACTAAAGTAGGCACCTAGAGCATGGTATGAACGTCTGCATTCCCATCTTGTGAAGATTGGATTTGAGAGAACAAGTGAAGATACTTGAAGTATGAAGGAGATCAAATCCTGATCTGTGAGGTATTTGTTGATGACATTATCTTTGGTGGAGATGACAAGATGAGTCATGAGTTTGCAAATGAGATGAAGAAAGAGTTTGAAATGTCACTCATAGGGGAGATTAAATTCTTCATTGGACTGCAGATCCAGTAGATGAAGGATGGAATCTTTATCACTTAGTCCAAGTATGTCAAAGAGGTGTTGAAGACCTTTGGCATGGAAGATAGCAAAACGATTAGTACTCCGATGGTGACTGGTTGTAAACTATCTAAAGAAGATGACTCAGAATTGGTTGATGAGAAGGAATACCGATCAATGATTGGTAAGTTGCATTATGTAGTGCATAACAGATCGGATATTGCACATGCAGTTGGCATTACTGCAAGATTCCAGAAAAGCCCAAGAGAATCTCACTTGGTTGCAGTCAAGTGGATTCTTAGGTATCTAAAGGGAACTGTTGACTATGGATTGTGGTATCCTTATATCAAGGATTTCAACTTGAAAGTATACATAGATGCTGATTGGGCAAGCAATATAGATGATCAGAAAAGCACAACTGGTGGTGCACTCTTTCTCAGTGGTAGACTGATCTAATGGATGAGTAAGAAGCAGAGTTGTATCTCTCAGTCTACAATGGAAGCAGAGTATGTTGTACCTTTCATGAACTACACTCAAACAATCTAGATGAAGCATGTATTAAATGGCTTCAAAGTTCCTATATCTGAATTGGTAAGTATATTTTGTGATAACACAAGTGCTATCAATATCTCAAAGAATCTAGTTTTACACTCTAGAACCAAGCATTTTGAACTTAAGTATCATTTCCTAAGGGAAAAGGTTTAGAACAAAGAGATTGCACTGGAACATGTTTCTAGTCAGGAGCAATTAGCAGATATATTCACCAAGCCTCTCCCAAAGGCTACATTTATGTACTTAAGAGGTGAATTAGGGGTTTTGCCCCTTCAGGAGGTAAACTAAAGATATATGCTCCACATCAGTTAGGTATTGCATAGTCAAATTTTTCTTCAGGATTGATGTGTTGAAGGATGCTACTCCTCAAGGGGAGCAACATAATGGAATAGGGAAGCTTGTGCCTCCACTTCGGTATTATTGTCAAAGGGGGAGAAGATGTGAAGCGAAGAAGATATCTTTGTTTTTTGCCATCAATGCTAAAGGGGGAGATTGTTGGCATTATGTGAACCGATATGAGGACATAATGACATTGTATGTTGTCATTGATGTCAATATGCTGAAGAAGTGAGAACTGGCATATGAGAGAACCTGTAGAACACTATGAACCGACATTTGTGCCAAAGTGAAGTGGTGTGTTTGTTCATGATGAACCAGCATATAGTTATGAGAACTGGCACATGGAAGTATTGTATGACTACCGGTTGGTGGTCTCAACTTCAGGGTTTCCGGTTTAAGTGCTTCAAGCCTGTGTGGCTCAACCGGTGACTTTGTGTGATGAGTTAGCATGGTAACAAAGAACAAATTGTGTTTCCATGTAAGCCTTGTGTGTGTGAAGGATCTTTCATGAAGGAGATTGTTCCTATCTACCTCGGGAATGTGAGAAGTCTGTAAAATGGTGATAACATGTGATGGGTTCTCACCCACCATAAAATCGGCTGAAATGGATGATGGAGAATGTCTTGAGATTGGATCAAGAACTGCTGCATTTAATACAGTGTTCTCAATGGTCAGGATTGAACCGTTTGAATTCCTTAACCTAACAGGTTTAGGGTTTAGGGTTTATGCTACCGACCTATTTGTTTTCCTATAAGGTCGATGTTGTGTCTCTTTCTGAGGTTGTTGGCAAAAGTTGTGTGTGTGTCCAAGAGAAGGGATACATGATTCTTTCCAGACCAAAAGGAGACAAGTGATACCTACAGAGTGTAAGTGCAGAAGGTGAAGAGGAGCTTGAGCAGATATGCATTGGCATTGAGTGTTGTTACCAAATCATTGTAATACCTGTTGATCTCTAACCACCTCAACAGTTGGAAAATCCCTTAACAGGGTAGCCTTAACCGGCTTGCTATAAATCCTTTAACAAGGTAATTCAAAGCTATTGAGTTCTTGAAATCCTCTAACAAGGTAACCTTTAATAGGGTTTAACCCTTAACCGGGTATTCTAGCCATCCCTTAACTTGGTGATCCCTAACAGGATCGGTTCCTAGCAAAACCTATTGTAATGTCTCTAACTGGACAAGGCTCCTAATAGAGCGGACTTCTAAAGAGTTCAAAAATAGCTTGTGGGTATTCATCCCCACCATGGTTTTTCCTAGTTGGGTTTCCACATGAAAAATATGTGTGTCATGTGTGATGCTTTTATCTTGTGGTGCTTTGCTATTGTCTATCAAGCATATGATGGTTCTGTGTTTTATGCCTGTCAATAAAACATGTTGAACTAGCTATTATTATGATCTGATGATAGATTACCTATTTATGCATAAGGGTGAAATGGTAGTGTAGTCTTGAGTTGAGTGAAAAGATAAGTGAGTAACTGGTTAATGCTTGTCTCAGTCATTCTTAGCTTTACCGGTTGCACTCTATTTTAAATCGATGTTACTGTTTGCTAGTCATTTGAAGTGTCTGATGTCAAACTAGTTTAGGACTGTATTTTTGTCTAGACTGATTCACCCCCCCCTCTCAGTACTGGGTTAGTACTATCCGTTCATCATTGAGTTATCATCATTCTCCTAATCTTTAGCCAAGTTTGGTGGATTAGGTTGACTCTGTGTAGGACCAACATAGCCATTCTATGTAACATCCCATATGTCTCTCCCAATGCAATTCAGACGTGTCTCCACTTTGATCTTCCATATACCATAGTTAGTTCCATGAAGTTTCAGACTATCCTTCCTGAAATATTTAGTTGCCATAGAATCTCCTGAAGTTGTTAAACTTCTGCAAAAAGAGGACAACTCTGATACCAATTGTTAGGACCTGGAGGCAAATGAGAGGGGGGGTGAATCAGCTCTCTATTAATTTCAACCAAATATAACTTAATCAAACTTGATGCATAATACCAGTAAACCAAACTTAATGTCGGTTGACAGTTTAACAGTTAATGACAATACCAGTGAAGGTTAATGTATGAAACAAAAAGACAAATAACATCCACAACACATAACACAAATATTTGTACATGGAAACCCTATAAGGGGAAAAACCATGGTGGGAAACCTTACCCACAATCACATGATACTACTCGAGATAGTATTTGTGTACAAATGGGATCTACACGTGAAGAAAGGCCAATTGCCTAGATCTCACTGCTCAATCACAAAATGAGAGTCACACTGACTACAATAGGATGGTTAAATCCAATGATAATGTACTGCTCAAAGTAGCATCTTCATATGCTAGATTTAGTACCAATTAAGCTTTGTTTCTCCTCTTCATACCTTCCTTGAATCTTCAAATGATGTCTACATGAGTAGCTCTACTTATATTTGTATATACCTTATTACATGTCTCTTACACTACACTATTAATCTCACAAATGACATCTTACATATATACCAAAACCTAAGACCAAATGTGTAGGTCTGCTCACTAAGAAAATTACAATTAAATCAATTACAAATGAATCAATATGTGATGCATCATGTCATCTTAATGCATTTACAATAATAACCAATCAATAAATCATCTCCATAATGTCTTGTGCTGATCTGGAATAGATAACACATGCCGATCCATAACCTAGACCAATTTGCCAGTAACAGCAAATATGCAAACTCGATTAGACCAACAACCAAATCACTAAAACCAAGTGTCCAAACCATGTCTTCAACATAACCAAGTGTCCAAACCCTATCTTCGACATAACCAAGTGATCTCTAGATGATAACAAGTCATCCTCTATACCAGTGAACAATATAACCTGCCGGTGAACCAAATACTGGTGACTGTGCATAAGTCACTGAACATGTCGGTGAACATAACCAAAGATCTCCAGAAGGATAGGTGTTGACAAGTGTTGACATCAATGACAAAAATAATGCAACACATCCATAATACCAACAATGTTTATATGAATGCTAGATGGGAAAGTGGTGATATCACATCATTTGAATAAATGAGAATGCATGCAATGTTAAAATCCCCTTCCATTGAATTTAATATTTGATTGTTTATATGTATAGGAGGATGTCTAGATATAATGTGAAAATATCTAGATTGTGATAATTAGGAGGTGGGTATTCAACAATACTCTCATAATAGTGTAATATCTAGTTGTCAAGAAGGTTCTCTATCCATGTTTACTATGTGATCTCTTTTAGGGGGAATGAATAATGATCTTTGGTAACACCTGCATTAGTGGGAAAATTAGGTTTCAGATGCTATGCTTTGTAAACTAGTTAACCACTTAATTTTCACATGCCAATACATTAAAAGGAGGATAAATACAATAGAGCCAACCTCAATTATATTAGGAAGAGGGTTGAATGTTGATTGGGATCCTTATTCCCCTTTTGTTTGAGTTGAAAATGCATTTGAAATTGTATAGTTGAATCTAGGGCAAGCAATTCAGAAATTGAAGTAAATTGATGAAATCAAAATGTTGTAGATGTCCCACAGAGCCATAGATAGGGATCTAGGTAATATAAGAGATTTAGAATTTGTACCCAATAATTTGACCTAATTTTTTAGGACTAGGTAGTAGAGATTCACCTTAGTCCTTTGAATTTTGCTCCATCAAAAGATAAACATGTTTGTCATCAACTCTGTTGGAATCTTTGAGTATAAATCCTGAGTCAATTCCCTGGATACATACTAAGAGAAAAAAGTGTTGTGGATAGGGTTTTTCCTTGGGTCAAACCCCCGTTTAGGAATTAACCTTGAAATTGAAATAGTAATTGAAATGGAAACTGCAACAAGATGATCTCCTTTTGAGGGAAAGGCTAGATATAAAATGAAATGCTTGTAATTGAAATGTATACCTTGATGAAGCTCGCTTGAATCCTCATGTAAGGTTTTTAGGATCTCTTGTAGAATGTCTTCATAGAAGGTTGATAATGGATGCCATATTGAATGCTTGAACTTGAATTCACTTCTTCTCTAATGCTTGATGAATGCTTGACTACTTGCTCACTTGAATTGAATTTTCAAGAATGTAATTGAGATCATAGAAGTCAATAGGTTAGGTTTTCAAATGAGAGAGGTAGAGCTCCTTTTATACTTGGATATTAGAAAATTAATTGAATTTTCAGAGTAGATTGACATAGGACCAAATTTCCCACTCACTTGAGGTGAGCCTTATGAGGACCAAATTTGAGTATTGATTTAGGGGACCAGGGTGCTAGGCACCTTGGTCATGAGCTAGGAATAAGGATCCTAATTCCCTAGTCTTGAGAAGTAGGACTCAAATTTGGGGAGAAGGCAGGGAAAGTGGTGAAATTTTAAATTTGTAAGTGGTGTGAGGGGAATGAAAATAGCCATTGGGCATCAAAAGACAAAAGGTGATGTCTACAAGGAAAAAATTGTATGCAGATCATGCAATTGATGACACTACATTTAGTCCCCACTTTAGTGGGAGTATGAGACTAGACACACTCATGGTAAAGTATAGAGTCACATTGAAAAAATTTCACCAAGATATCAAAGAGACAAGAAACACCAAGCCCCCAAGGACTTTAGGATATTACTACCCTAATACTAAGATAAAAGGGATATCACATGAAAGGGAAAGAGATAGAGAGCATGACTATACTGGCCTAGTAATATTTTCTTACTGTGAGTTATGAAAAACAAAATACCATATTACAAAGAAAAAGTTTCAATTTGTAAAGTAACTTGAGTATCGAAAACATGTCATGGTGTGTGCATAAAGTGTAACATTGAGAAGGGTGGATGCCTCCACATTAAAGCAATTACATATGCCTTATTGGAAAAATTAATTTAAGGTAGCATGCATCCAAAAGACAATCATGTTACCACAATGAGATGCGATCCCCAAGAAAAGAAAAATCAAAGGATAATGGTCACAAAACATATAGGAAAAATCACATAGACGATCCACTAACTCTAGGGTCAGTTTGCTCTTATGATAAATAATGTATATCAAGAGTATTTGTATTGAATTGATCTCATCCCATAAAGGTAGTGGAACTACAAACACAATGGAAGAAGAGAACAAGAGATAACAAAAAAATGTCTTTTTGAGTCAACATGTAAGAGATCAAAAACAATCTCAATTCTTTGCATCGTCCTCAAGTAGACAACACAAGATCACATTTACAAACAATAGCACATGTACGACATAACATAGATATAACATATAGAAGAATTGAGATACAAATAAGAGAATGTCACAATGAATTCGACCCCTTTATTACCTTGCACTAACAAGAGAAGAATTGAGATACAAATAAGAGAATGTCACAAGGGTCATCCAAAGAGAAACAAACATAACAAAAAAATATATCAAGCAACACATCATGAGGGAAGCACATTATGAACAAGAAAACACACAAAACAAAATTTATGACACAAATGAAGCTATTCAAGATAATCATTTGCCTCCCAATATTGCTTAATGTCATCAAGGGATGATGGAAATGAGGGAAGAGGAGACACTTCGAGCACAGTAGATGGAGCTATTTCAAGTTCCAAACAAGGACCATTCTCTAAGGGTGAATCACTTTGTTTATCACTAGGAGCTAGAGTTAATGCTTTTGAAAAATGTGAAAATAACCCATGATTAATCTCAACAAGATCATAAATATCATCAAAAACATTATAATCAAAATTATTATCATGAAAAACATTATAATCATCCATATCATCATCTAGATTAAAAAAAATAGGATCTATAACATGAAAATTACATAGTTCTAGGCAACAAGTGTGGAGGAAATAGGCACAATTATGCAAAACATTAGGTCAGGTCATTTCAGAGGCTTAATTAGGTTATGTACTCTGCTAATCTTGTATATTTGGGTTTGATTGATCTAATTTGGGAGGATATGGTGATCATATTCCCATTCCTATACCTTGTGGAAATAATTAGTTAATTCTGCATTCATATGTTATTTCAAGGTTGACCCCTTGTTGTTAGGGTCTTGTGAAAGTCCTAATTTTGATTATGTATTTGGCCTTTTTAAAATAGATTCATGGATTTTCAATATGTTATGTATATGATTTAGAAATTTATATTTCTTGAATTTAACCTTAGGGTATGGGTAACTCGATGCATTAAGGGAGAGTGGCTCTTAATGGGGGTCAAGGCCCTAAAGAGGCTGCCAAGTAACTCATTGGAGAGTTTCTTAATTAAGTGGTAACCTAATTAATGAAATATGGTAGACCATTTTAATAAGACAATATGGTACCTCTCTCATGGCCTTGAGTAAATTTTTACAAGCTAAGGATGGAAGTGGGAAGGTCTGGCCATTTGAGGGGCATAGATCTAGCATAATTGAATCTCATTGTCTTCATGAAAGGACCATTCAGTTCCAGTTGCAATATTTTTTTGGGCTATGTGATGACACTCTTTTATTCTTGTACTATTGTATCTTATCCTATCTAGTGGTGAGAATAATCCTCTGGTGGATCCTTGTCATGATTCATATTTGTCCTTGTTTGGGCTTTATACTTGTGTATGCCTTGTGTTCCTATTGATGTTTGGTGTTGTGCTAGAGAGTAGATCTTGTTTCCCTTCCTTGTTGCTTGTGTGTTTTGGGCCTTGTGTCTATCTACTGAGCATGGTAGGGTGGACCTAAGGGTTCCATATGGTCAGGTGGTTGTTGCCAACCTCCATTGGGGATTGGTGGAATTGTTCATGTGCATAGAAAAAGATCCTTGTCTTCTTGATTTCACTACCTTTGTCATTCAATTGTAAGTTATTCGGTAATGTAAATGTAATATGTTATGTATTTTTAACAAGCATTGTAACTTTAATTTAATATTTATTCTTGGACACTCCTTAAGGAGGTTTATGCAATTGAGATTCAGGTAATTATTATTCACTGTAATGATGGAATTGTTTTAGGTGGATCAATGTTGGTATTGACTACCAATATGTGATTGTATGTCTAATCTTATTTCATGTTAAAAGGTTATTATAGGAACATTTGGGTTTCATGCTTAGAATGAACCTAGATATAGATGTTAGATGTTTATTATGCTATGAAATATTATAGTTGTTTCATTATTGTTTCAAGCACTCTAATTCATGTTTGGATGCATTGCATAGTAGCGACATTAGGGAACCAGTAAAGGGCATTGTTTAGAGATGTATGTTTATCTTCTATTGCGAATATTATTTGTTAGAATTATGATGTTAGATGATATTACGTATCATGTTAAAAAAAAAAATTATGTTATTTTGTATGGTAATTGTTAGTTTCTCTAGGGTTTTTTCTTGTTTGGGTTTTCTACATAAATATGGTGTTCTCTTGTGAATGGTGTTTCATTTTTTATATATTTCATTGATGTTGATATGAATAAGGTTAAAGAGTTTTTGGATTAAGTAATAAAGTTAAGTATTAGGTCTGGACTCATTCATCCCCCCTCTCAATCCTAAGGTCTGTTAAATAATTTGTATTAGATTAAAATTCCTCTTAAACAAGATTAACCACTTAAGGTAGATCTAGGATGGTACAAGATGAATCTTACAAGATTCCCTAGTTTGATGGCACAAACTACTCTTTTTGTGAATATCTCGGATGGAATTATATTTGAACTCTATTCTATATGGAGTTTGGAACTCAGTGGTAGATGGTTATACTCCTCCCTCTACATCGCCTACTACTCTAGATGAAATCAAAATGCATGAGAACAATGGAAAGGAAAGGAATGCAATAATAAGTGGATTTTTTATACAAACTCTTGAAGGTGATGAACTATAAATCTGCTAAAGATGTTTGGGTTAAGCTCACAAGCATATATGAGGGAGACAAGAAGATAAAACAAGTAAAGTTATAGAATCTCAAAAGAAAATTGGAGAGTTTAAGGATATCTAAATATGAGAATATTTATAGCCACATTCACCGGGTAACTGAAGTGGTCAGTTGGATTAAAAGAGTTGATGACCAACTAGAATAAGACGAGGTAGTAAATAAGGTACTTGAGCCTTTCCTAAATTAGTTGTTCCTAAGGTGTATGCTATTGAAGAAAGTAAGGATTTAGACACTTGTACAATTGATCAACTCTATGGAGCAATCACTACATTTGAGATGAGAGATTTTAAGTTGGACAATTCTATAATACCCTAAAAATGGTCATCTAGACCATGAGCCCCTAATCTCGACAACATCACCAAGGTCCTAAACAAAAGCAATTAAATAAATCTTGAGCACACAATTAATTTCTAAAATCATCAATTTACCATCAAATCTTCAAAAAAGGAAATAAATCGAAAAAGGAATTAATTGACCAAGAAGGAATTAAAAATTGAGAAAAGAAATCAATTGGAGATAATCTTGAAAAATAAATTAAAAATTGATAGATAATCTCAAAGAAAATAATTAAAACAATTAAATATTAAAATTGAATGAAATAGAGAATAAATAAGTTTTTTTCTGATTTTATCATAATTTTAGTTCAATTTCCTTTAAAACTAAGAAAAGCATCCAATCACATCAATTCACCTGGATTGTGCTTCTTCTTGGAAAATCTTGACCGCTCATCATCATTTGATCTCAGTCGTTGGTTTCTTTCTGAATTTTCTATAAATTCAGGCTCTATCTCTCATTCAAAAAAAATCCTAGAGAATATATTGTTATTATGGTATTTTTTCTCTAGGTTCATTGAGAATTTGCATTGAGATATTGCATATTAGTTATTTCATATTGATTAAATCATTTAGCTTAATATTGCTTAAATCATGTTAGATTAATCTTGCATCCATTTAGCTTAATATCATGCTCATATAGATTAAATCCTTCATCTTGGTGTAGTCTAGTCACTGGATTGCTTATACAAATCTGAGAGCAATCTTATACTCGCATCTTTTAGAAGGCAATGGGTCGATTTGTTATGGTTTTCATATTCATGCTTATATTTGTCTAACCATACATGTAATGAGTTAATTGAAGTGTTGTGTATTCTAGATACAAATGCACGTCCACTTTTCACACACACATTTTTGGTGCCCACCGTGGGGCAGAAGACTACTTTTTCGGCCTCAAAATCATTTTTTTTAATCTTGCAGGTTTCGTCCATACAATTTGCAAAGTATCATATGAGTAGTATCACTGCATCATATGACATTATATTGAAGCCTATTATTTTTCGTACGACATTATATTGCAGCCTGTTATTTGTCATACGAATCAGAAAATGGTGTCGTACGACATACTGTTCTGATTATATGATTTTATCTTCTGTCGTCCTATGCTCAATTCTGACTTGTACGATAAAAGTCTTTTATCATTTCATACTATTTTTATTGTCATATGATGTTGTATTTTGTTGGGTTAAAACAAATTTCACTTTTCAAGTTTTCTGTCCAATTTTGATTACATTGATGCTAACCCTGAATTGTCTTATGTCTGCCTGAGATTTTCACAGCCTAACCAATTTCTTCCAGGACGCTTGTCAAAGAATTTATCAATCAAACACATGTCTATCAAAGAATAAAAACAACATGACTACTGATACTTTATTTTTGCAGGTTTCCTAAAGAGAATCAATCAAACATCGTGTATTCTTTAATTTTTTAGGCACCTAACTTGCTATCTGGTTAATGAACAAATCTGTCTTTCATGTTTTTAGAAAATTCTAAGAGGTAGGAGAGTATGCTCTTGTCTTTTTAGAAAATTAGAAATCTAGACCCTTGAGGCATTTTCTTTGTTTGAGATTTGTACATCTTTAGTAGACCTGCCCTCTCGAGGAGCTCAAAAAATATTAAAGCCTTTATAGCTGGTTGTGAAGGGAACGACCTAAGTGGGAACAGCTAAACGCCAAGTACTCCAACCCACTATAAAATAAACCTGATTTGATGAAAATCAAGTCAATGATAGTGCTCGGGAATAGCTCTCCTCAGTACCTTCGGGTATATTGAACCTTGCTTTTCAAGATTGGGAGACTTCTTAATTGAGTTTATAGCTCGACGCGCCGAACAGACCCCTTACTAGATCCAATTAAAATTAGAAGCTACCTAATTCACCTCTGAAAGGTTGATAATCTTTGTGCAAGAGAGATAGTAACTCTCCCAAGACACTTGCCATATCGTGCCCCCATTAGCATTTGGAGTCGGCTAATACGACGTTGAGAATCCATTGTGTGAGACTCAACAGTCGTATTCTGATTAGCTATTGGGTGTGTACCTAAGTCAACAAGAAAAGGTTTTCTTCTCTAAGACAACTTCCGTAGGGTTTGCATGCTGTGATTGGAGTTACTATTCATACCACATGTTTTCTATGTTTTCATCCCTGAAACTGAAACTGAAATACTAAAACTGGAGAAAACAAATCAAACAAATCAACAACTCAGTGATAAAACTCTATCTGTGTCAAAACTAGTCTATCCCGGTCAAACATCAGTGTAGCTTAGAATTGGTCATACTCAGTTGTCATACTTAGCTATTGAAAAACTTAGAATTTTTGTTTTTTTCCTATTAATAGTCATACAAACCTGATCATTTGTCATCCTGCACCATATCCTATGTCATACGAATCTTCTAATTTTTCGTACGAGACCCAACAATCTATTCTTTAAGTTAAATCCTATGTCATATGAGATAGAACTGCACTGAATCCTTTGTCATTCGAGACCTGCCCATTTGTCGTATGGTACTAGGCAACGACTCATACGAAACAAAACTATTGTCGTTATGAAGCTCTTATACTATCGTACGGTCTCAGAAATCCTATCATATGAGTGTCTGATTTTGCCAATCTAGAATAGCCAAACCTGTCTAAAATAGTCTACAGTGAGCCTAAAACTGGTTATCATCCTCCTGAGCATAAACAACCTTGATAATGTACCCTTGCTGTTGCATTGCATGATTTTGTCAATCATCTCTCAGCTAGTCCAAACAACATCTCATCAAACCTAAGTTAACTTAGATAATGTCTTACACAGGATAGATCATTCTTGAAACCAGACCAAATCTTAGTAACTTCTCTCAATCACTACGTTAAACGAACTACTAGCTACAATTTGATCTTGACTTCTACAACACATTTGACTCTCAGTCCCATCTGTTACAAATGCCTGTTCAAACCAGAAACTCTCGCAACAAAACAGACAAAGAAAAAGAAACACCCTTTTCCTCAAATGACAATCCATTCTTTGAAGAAAACCTCTTTCAAAATAAATTGTCCTCATCACAAATACCAGTTTACGATCTACCAATCTTTGGTCAGCCCCTCTCTCCCACCATGTCTAGGGAAAGATAAGAAAGAGAAGCTAGTAAACAAGACACTCATGACAACTTTAGCAATCATGCCACTGACAGTGATTCCTCATCGACTGAATCTGAGCTTCCTAAGCCTCTTGAGGCCAAAGTATATAGATGTCAGAATGATAAAGAGTTTCAAAAAATGATGAAGGTCATCATGGCTAGGGAGAAAGAAGACTATTTCCTAGAATTAGCAAAGCAAGGCACCAAGCTCCCTACTTGTTATAATGTGGAGGCCCTCATCACTAAAGAGGAAGAGACACCATGGGGAAAGATAAGCAAACAAATGCAAACATTAGAAATTGAGGTCACAAAACTAAAAAACAAAGATAAAACACCAAAACAATATTCTCTGGACACAATATGTCTATTCCCATTTGATAAAAACCATTACATGCCTCCCTTTCCCTCAAGGGTAGAAATGCCTAAGTTTGAAAAATATGATGGGAATATGGACCCCCAAGATCATATCAGATAATTTTGTGCTTTATGTATGGAGTTCATGCACAACCAAACGTATCTCATACGCCTTTTCTCGAGAAGTTTAGGGGGGCAAGCTATGGAATGGTTCTCAAGTCTACCCATGGGGATAAAAACTTTCAAAGAATTAATCCAACTATTCCTACAACAATACTCCTACAACATTCATCACCTAGTCACTATGATAGAACTTTTAAATACCAAATAAAAAAATAGGAGAACCCTTTCTCACTTTTCTCCAACAATGGAGAAAGATGTTCTCTAGATATTCACAGACTATCCCAGATCTTGAGTAAATGGATATCTTTGTCAGCAACTTAATTCCTAAATCAAAGTACAGTGTCCAGATGCAATTACATCCTTCATTCAACAAAATGGTAGATAACACCCTCAGAATGGAAGATGTGCTTATAAAAAAGGGAGATATATCACTTTGGAAAGAAACATTGCAAGGTTCTAGTTCTAAAGAAAAGAGCAAGTACTGGAAATATAGAAAAGATAACAACAGGAATGTTGTTAGTGATGGAATGGTAGATATTGTCCAAGCAAAAACAAAATCCACAACATTTAACTTGGCCAGTGGCACGCAAGCACTAAAGGCAGCTGAAATTGCGGCAGAAAATCCTCCAAAGAAAGCAAGAGAATGGTTTAAAGAAAATCCTTAGATTTCAAAACCTAAGCATGTTTTTACTCCTCTAGATGAATCATATCAATCGACTTTTAAAACTTTATTGGCAAATAATCTGATAACATTGCTAGACAATTCTAGACCATATGACCCAGAAATTAGACCCAAATGGTGGAGAGAAAACGAATACTATGACTACCATCGGAACAAGGGACATAACATAAACAATTGCATGAAACTCTAACATGAAATCCAAGATCTCATTGATGCAGGCAAGATCATTGTTGTAAATCACATGACTAATGTTGATCATAAGACCTTTAAAGATCCCTTATCGACTTATGAACAAGGAGATCCCTCAAAATTCAAGGGAGGAGTCAATTATACCTACACTAACAATGATAATGTGATCAACATGATTGAATTTTCTCAACTTGAATATTGAAATGTGATCATAATCCAGGATCACCAAAGTCAAGCACAAACTGCTAATGCTATGACTCATGCTCAAAGGAAGATCACTCTCCCAGGAGCTAGTTCCTCAACTTTTGATCAAACAACATCAAATCTACCAAATAGACAAACAAAGACAATCACAACCAAATCAAAATAGTTGGCTTTATCATCTTCCCCCTGTTATAGTATTATTGAATAATTGAAGAGAACCAATGCTCAAATATCCATTTTGGAACTGCTTAAGATCTCTTCTGCTCATAAAGAAGAGATCCTGGACAAGGCTTTGCTCACCACCAGTGTCCCTAAAAATTTAGACGTAGATCCGTTTCAATCTATGGTGGGTCACTTGACTTCACCACATTATCTCACTTTCTCTGAAGAAGATGATAACTCACTGAGTCACCCACATAACCAGCCATTACACATTGAAGCCATGATCCATAAACACCGAGTTAAACATGTTTTGATACATGGAGGCACTGGGTTGAATATCTGTACCTACAATCTGCTGACACAGCTGGGATTTTCTGAAAATGTTATTGATCCAACAAAGAAAATAACAATCAAGGCTTATGATGAAGAAGAAAGAACCTCTAAGGGTCTAGTACTATTACCAATCAAGGTAGGACCTATAGAAAGAGATGTCATTTTTCAAGTCCTTGATCTTCATCTTTCATACAACATCTTACTAGGCAGGCCATGGATTCATGAAATAAAAGCAGTACCATCTACGTATCATCAGTGCTTGAAATTTCCTTATAACGAAGTTGAAGTCAGTATTCCTGCTGGTACAAGTTATACCTGGAATGCATTAACATAGAGTGTTGATGCTTTTGTTCCTCATAATAGAGCAACCTCTACAGCTGAAAGTTCAGAATCTTTGCTGAAAGATTTAGAACAGAAATTGAAAATTGCAAACACTGGCATAGATGGCTACAAGATAGAGCCTATACTCTCACTAATGTCTCTTCCTCCATCACCAAGATAGTCCAGAAAACCATCAGAGGTTATGAAGCCACAAACTTCAACTCCAAAAGTCATTTATGATGGTCTCTTCATACACTCCTCTACTTCTCTTGCAAGCGAAATAGAAGAGGATGATGTTCTCAAATTGCTTTTTAAAGAAGATAGTACAAACAAAGAAATACAACATTGTGAGATTTCCCCAACACAATATGGTCCAGGCTATAAGATGCTTCAACACATGGGATATTCAGGTACCGGTCCTCTAGGCAAGCATCAAAAAGGTATTGTTGAACCTATTTAGTTACAAACTAAGTCTGCCAATGATAAAGCTAGACTGGGATATGATCCAAGAAAGTTATCAGATTAGAAGCACATGTCCCATAATCAACTTAAGTGGAAGAAAAAGGTATTGCCTTTAACAACACAAGAAATTAATACTCAACAAACTCAGAAAGAGTGTGACGATGAACAAAAATAATTGCCCACCCAGAGAGAGGAAACAGATGGTAACCAAGTTCTGATTGTATCAGCTATAATACCATAGGAAGTAGAAGTCCTAGAGGATATGAGAGATGAAGTATACAGAATCAGAGAATTGTTTGCACCAGTAAAAGTTCTAGTCACATATACTGGCAGACAACAAGTAGATGATTCAGAAACTAATTCAAATGAGTATGAATGGGGTCTAGACCATCTCTTAGATACATCTACTACAAAAACCTTTGAAGAATCCAGTGATATCATAGATGATGCACAAGAGCTAATACGCTGAAGAATGCAAAGGGAAATAGAAGAAATTAGACTAAAAAGACGAGAAGACTATGAATGGCAATTGGAGGAAGAAAGGACACAAGCAATTTCTTCACCTACTAACTCTCCCTCTAATGAGATAAGACAAATCAGGTACAAAACTACAAAAGAAGAATTAGAAGCTATAAAACAAAACCAGTCATCAGTCCAAAGGAAGCTAAATGGAACAAATGACAGGGATTAACATAACCATCAAAGTTATGTCCACAAGTGTGTCAAATACAAGTAATCAATGAACCAAATCATGAAGGAACTTGTAGCATTAAAGATGTGGGTATTGATACTGTATATAATTTTACTAAGCCACTTGAAGATGAGTCAAAAACTTCATCTTATGACTCTGATAACTCAGACAGGAGCTCTATTTATAACAATGACTATTCAACAACACATTATGACTACTATGTCATGATTGTTGAGATGTTGTCTCCTGACCCTATTATTATCACACCATGGTATGTAGTCTAGTATGAAGTAGGTGACAACGCTAGAAGTAGGTCAATTGGGTTAGGTCCAATAAATACTAACATGAATTTTGATAATCATGTTGTAACTCTTCCTGGTCTCGAGGCACATACACAAGGTAGTCTTCTAAAACTCAACTGGTTGGTCTGAAGCCATGATGATAGTACCATGAACTCCCTTGAGCCCGTTCCAACCTTATCCTTAATACATCCTGAACTAATTGATTGTACTCTTTATAACCAACCCTTGAATGTACCTACTTTTGCCAATGACTATACATTAGCCTATTATCTCAATGTAGTTGAACCCATGAACTCTTCCACAAGTGAACAAAGTGAAAATAGGACAGAAACAGATATCAAGTATCTTAGTTGCAGAAATAAGAAAAATAAAAATAAAAGACCTAATGGTGAAAACCACATTGTCGCAGTGTTAGAATCTAAAAAAGAAAAAATAAAGGATGTACCCAAAGGTGAAAACCTCTCTGAGGTGCCTGAAGGTGAGATACTTGATATACTGCCAAGTCACTTCCAACAAAGATCTTCCATATTGATCGAGCCAACTTAGCCAGTGAACATTGGGAGTCAAGAGACACCACACATCATTCATTTAGCTCAATCACTATCAGCAGAAGAGTTAAAAGATTTCAGAAAACTTTTTTTAGAAAAGAAGATCAACTTTGCATGGACATACTTAGATATGCCAGGACTAAATCTTGATCTCATCATGCACCATCTCTCTATTATACCAGGAGTTAAACCAATCAAGCAAAAACTCCATAAGATGCATCCTCATGTGGCACTACTAGTCAAATCTGAACTAGAGAAATTTTTAAAAGACGGATTTATCAGAGCTATAGACTACGTAGAATGGATATCAAATATAGTACCTGTATCCAAGGCAGACAAATCCATTAGAGTTTGCATAGACTTCAAGGATCTCAACAAAGCATGTCAGAAAGATGATTTTCCACTGCCCAACATTGACATGATAGTAGATATGACTGTTGGATATGAGATGTATTAATTAACAGATGGATTCTCTAGTTACAATCAGATCAAGATAGCGCTTGAAGATCAACAAAAGACAACTTTCAAGTGTGCATGGGGAACCTTTTGCTGGAATGTTATGCCAGTTGGGCTAAAGAACGCAGGAGCAACTTACCAGAGAGTGGTAACCACTATCTTCCATGATATGATGCATAAAAACATGGAAGATTATGTTGATGACACCCTAGTAAAAACCATGAAGAGATCTACGCATATTCAAGAACTAGGTCTCATACTAGATAGAATGGAAAGATTCAAGCTCTGATTAAATCCTAAAAAGTGTGCATTTGGGGTGACATCAGGAAAATTGCTTGTATACATAATTTCAAAAAAAGGAATTGAGGTTGACCTTGAAAAGGTCCAAGCTATAATGGAAATACCTCCGCCCAAGAATATCAGTCAAACAAGAAGTTTACAGGGCCGTCTTCAATCAATAAGGCATTTTATATATCAGCTAGCAGACAAAGCTCAACCCTTCACAAAGGTATTAAGGAAAGGAGTTCAATACAACTAGGATAAAGATTGTGAACAACATTTACAAATAAAAGAATATCTTTCTAATCCACCCATATTAATTCCACCGATTCAAGGTAAGACATTGATCCTATACATATCATCTATAGATTCTTCACTGGGGGCACTTCTGGCACAACAGGATGACAATAAAAAGGAAAGAGCTATCTATTACATCAGCAGAACATTGGTGTCATATGAAATGAACTACACTATAATAGAGAAAGCATGCTTGGCATTGGTATTTACATCACAAAAATTAAGGCACTATATGTTGGCACACTCTATTAAGCTGGTAGCTAAGATTGATCCGCTCAAATATCTTCTCATTAAAACAACGCTTACAAGAAGATTGGCCAAATGGGTCATGGTTCTTACGAAATTTGATATTGAATATGTAGAATGTAAAGCCATCAAAGGACAGGTTATTGCAGACCAACTTGTTGATGCTCCACTTGAAGACAATCAACCTCTGTATATAGAATTTCTAGATGAATCAATCATGCACCTTACTGAATAATCATGGAAGATGTTATTTCATGGGTCTTTCACTCAACTTGGTTCTAGCACCGGAATACTTTTTAGTACTCCTAAAAAATATTCAATTCCAAAAGCTTACAAGATTCTCTTCCCTTGCACAAACAACATTGCAGAATATGAAATTTTGGTAAATGGGATCAAGCTAGCCATCGTTTGGAAGATTTTTGAATTACACATCTATGGAGATTATCAACTCATTATCAACCAAATCAATGACCTATATCAGATAGGAGATGATAAACTGATGCCTTATAAGAGAATGGTGGATGATCTCAAGAAATACTTTACCTTCATATCATTTCAGCAGATTCCCAGATCAGCAAATAGAGCAGTGGATGCAATGGCCACTTTGACATCTATACCACAGCTACAAGAATCTAATTTTTGCTTTGAATTCCTAGTGGAAGAGTTACATTATCTTGCTTATGATTCTTTTGAGTCCCAGATGGTCTATTCTAATATTAGACATGACTCATCTCATTATAGCCATATTTACTCTTACATGCGTGACCAAGTTGTCCCCGCTAATCTTTCCTGAAATGAAAAAAGGTACCTAATATGAAATGTGTCACGGTACGTCATCATTGCTAATGACCTATTCAAGCAAGGTTTAGATAAAACTTTGCTTAGATGTCTAGAAACTAAGGTGTCCCAATGTGCATTATCCGAGGTTCATGAAGGTGTTTGTGGATCCCATTCAAACGGTCTAACTTTAGCACGAAAACTACTAAGGGCTGGCTACTACTGGCCAAAAATGGAGAAAGAAGCTATAAAATTTGCTAAAACCCGTGAAAAGTGCCAACTGCATGGGCACCTTATCCATGCTCTAGCAAGGGATCTCATACCCTTTGTGACACATCGACCCTTTCAACAGTGGGCGTTTGATCTAATTGGCCAAATATATCCTGCATCATCTAACAAACACAAATTTATTATCACTGCCATTGAGTACTTCACTAAGTGGGTAGAAGCAGTTCTGCTCATCAAGGCAATCGGCAAACAAGTAGCTCTATTTATTCTTAATTATAT
The DNA here is from genome assembly GCF_030272615.1 of Cryptomeria japonica. Lineage (NCBI taxonomy): Eukaryota > Viridiplantae > Streptophyta > Pinopsida > Cupressales > Cupressaceae > Cryptomeria > Cryptomeria japonica. Next base: position 649,411,795 of record NC_081410.1, read on the forward strand.
CATTTGCAGGTATGGTATACCTTCATCCATTATAATTGACAATGGAGGATAATTCAAGAACAAAGATCTAAACGAACTCTGTGAGAAATTCAAAATAAAACAACATTGGTCATCAGTATATTACCCTCAAGGTAATGGATAAGAAAAGGCATCCAACAAAAACCTATTGACTATCTTGCACATAACAGTAAACAAATATGGGAAGGATTGGCATCTGCAGCTCAATCCTGCATTATGGGCTTATAGAATAGGTATCAGAACACCTACTGGGGCTACACCCTTTTTCTGGTGTATGGGTCTGAAGCATTGAGGTGGAAAAACCATCTCTAAGAGTTTTTTTGCAAGGTCTTGTTACTGATGAAGACTATAGAATATCTAGATTGCAAGAGCTCGAACTGTTGGATGAGCGTCGACAAGTGGCATTTGATCATCTCAGAGTGTATCAAAAGAGAATGTCCAAAGGATATAAGAAGAAGGTACGACAAAGAGAATTTTAGGTTGGTGACCTAGTTCTAAGAGAAAATCCTAAAAATCAATAGTTTTGAGACAACAAAGGGAAGTTTTAACCCAATTGGCTAGGTCCCTATATCGTTACTGCTACTTTTGGCTATGGTGCCTATCAACTCTCAACATCAGAAGGAGAACAACTCCAAGAACTGATCAACACCATCCATCTGAAGAAATTCTTCACCTAAATATTCTCTGCTCCAGTAGCTTATGTAGCTAAAATGTCCTGAAGAAATCCTAAAAATCTGAAAAAGTCCTGAAAAAATCCTAAAAATCAGAAAAGCCCTGAAGAAATTCACAAAAAAAAAAAAGACAGAGAAAAAGAAAAAGAAAAAGAAAAAAAAAAAAAGACAGAGAGAAAAAGAAAAAAAAAAAAGGGAAAAAGAGAGAAAATGCCTTGGTGAAAACTTGGTAAAGCACCTTGGTAAAAAAAAAAAGAAAGGAATCTCTGCCAAGTAGATGAAAACCTGGTAAATAGGTGCCTCTTGTACTCAAGCACTCCATCTATCAATGCAATGTTGGCGTTCCCGCTTTCATGCATCTTTGCTTTCGCTTGTACATATTTTAGTCACTTTTGTGACATCCTGGTTCGTTGGAACCCTCATGGCTTGAAACTGATCAATGTCCTAGTCTTAGGTAATCAACAAAGTACTTTACCTGTCCTAAGAAGTATCAACCAAGTCAGCTTTACGTCAGTAAAACCTAGTCATCCACTCTGAGTCAGTCACCTATCTCCTAACTACTGAAGAGTTTTATCACTGAGTACACAAGCAAAACAACATTACTGGAAACAATCACTAAATAGTTTGAGTTATGAATACATTTTTTTTTTGTGTGTTGTCTTATATTGGTTTTTGATTATTATCGAGTTCACCAAGAAATGTAACGTCGAATCTGGAAATCATCAGAGCAATATAAACATTAGCCTAGTTCAATCACGAAAACTCAATTGCAGTGACAATAATCCTAATTACATTCAATGAAAACATGAAAACAAGACATTCAAGATTGAAAACTAAGCAAACCAAATGCAGATGTCTCCTTCATGTGACTCCATTGTCCTTCTTTCTCCTTCAAATAGCTTTGTTTTGTGGATCTCACCTTCAAGTGCCTAAGTATAATGTGAAAGCAAGATTGACAAGACGAGATGATAGCATAAGGGTACTAGAAGTGTGATTGATTCGACCAGGGACTTTGATTGAATAAATTCATCCAATTTATAGACAAATTGGAGAAAAGATGAGATTAGCATGACATTGATATTAGAGGCAATTGATTTCAAAAATGGCACAATTGAGTTGAAGGAAGAAGGTTATGACACCTTCTATGTCATGAATTATGACATATTACCAATGCAAAGGTTAGAGGACTAGAAGCTTATGACATCTTGCTATGCCAAAAGTATGACACATGAGAAATTCATGCTTCCACCGAAGCACAAAAATAGGGAAAGACTAGAGAGAAATTAATTAGGTGGAAATTGAATTTTGACAAATTAGAAAATTAGGTGGAAATTGAAATTAGGAAATTAGAAAATGAGGAAATTAGGAATTAGGAAATTAGAAAATGAGGAAATTAGGAATTAAGTGAATTAATTAACAATTTTTCATTCATCAATTAATTCACACAAAGAGAGGGAATTAATTAGCCAATTAAATAAATATTTAATTGTGACAAGAAGACTTAGGATAAATAAATAAATTATTTAACCTAGAGGAAAAATGCCAAACAAGATTAAATGAATAAATCATAAAACCTTAGAAGATGAATTAGAAATGCAAGGATGACAATTAGGTCCTGACAAAAGATAATTAATGTCGATTCGATTTGATCATGATTTTGAATTGATAAATGATTTGATTGATAAATGTGCCAATTGACGAGGAACAATGACAAATTGATCCAAATTGACATGATTGAGAAAGACGATGATCGATGACAAATCAATCGCCAAAATGACAAGATTGAAAAGAGAACAACGATCAATGACAAATCGATTGCAAAATGACAAGATTGAAAATGACAACAATCGATGACAAAATAGATTGCAAAATGACAAGACTAAAAATGACCACGATCAATGACAAATTGATCGCAAGATGACAAGATTGAAAACAACAACGATCAATGACAAATCAATCGCAAGATGACAAGATTGATAAGAGGACAAAACCCTAATTCCATCATTGATTAGGATTGACGATGTCCAAAATATGACAAATGAGCATGCACATTGATGCGACAAGATAAGATTGACCAAAATCATGACTGAAGATTATTATCGACAAGACCAAATTCAAGAGCAAGATAAATAAAGAATGCAGAAGAAGAACTCGATGCTCGCAAATGATAAAAACCAAGTGTGTGACATAGGAGAAATGTTAATGCAATGCAAAAACCCTAAAATAAGGCAATGCACAAATGTTAAAGTATGACTCCGCAAGCGTTGACCATTTTTAGACGTCTACAAAAACAATTAAATATTAAAATTAAATAAAATATAGAATAAATTAGTTTTTTTTTTTCTTTTTCTGATTTTATCTTAATTTTAGTTCAATTTCCTTTAAAACTGAGAAAAGCATTCAATCACATCGATTCACCTGGATTGTGCTTCCTCTTGGAAAATCTTGACCGCTCATCATCATTTGATCTCAGTCATTGGTTTTTTTATAAATTCAGGCTCTCATCTCTCATTCAAAAAAATCCAGGAGAATATATTGTTATTATGTTGTTTTTGCTCTAGGTTCATTGAGAATTTGCATTGAGATATTGCATATTAGTTATTTCATATTGATTAAATCATTTAGCTTAATATTACTTAAATCATGTTAGATTAATCTTGCATCAATCTAGCTTAATATCATGCTCATATAGATTAAATCCTTCATCTTGGTGTAGTCTAGTCAGTGGATTGCTTATACAAATCTAAGAGCAATCTTATACTCGCATCTTTTAGAAGGCAATGGGTCAATTTGTTATGGTTTTTATATTCATGCTTATATCTATCTAACCATACATGTAATGACTTAATTGAAGTGTTGTTTATTCAAGATACAGATACAGGTCCACTTTTCACACACACAAATTCCAAGAAGAAAATTGCATTCAAAGCTAGTAAGAAAGTGGAAGACAATGTTGGTCTTGATGAAGAACTTGATGTCAAAGAAAACTTTGTAAGAAGATTGAAGGAAGACACTTGCAAATATAAAGGTAAATTACTGTTCAAATTCTTTAATTGTGGAAGAATTGGTCATTTTGCTTCTAGGTGTACTTTTAAGGATAATAACAATAGTAGAAGAGAAGATGGAAATTAAAGAGAAGAAAGAGATAGAAGAGACATGCCTAAGAGAATTTTTTACTCTTAAGAATGTTACTCTTCTAAGGATGAGGATTGTGAGGATTCAAATAATGGAATAATGTTCATGGCTATGAAAGTTGACATTGATGAATAATGTAAGGAAATTAGTACTTTGCATACTACTAAAACCAATGAAAGATCCTTGACTATCTAGAATGCTTTTCATGCAAAAGAAGTCCCAAATGTTTGGGTGATTGATAGTGATTTCTCTGTTGGTATTATGGATGACTTCGTAATGTGTTGCATTGGTTTTATCATTGATGTCAACACTTTTCTTCTTGGAGGTCTACATTTTGTTCACCGGTATGGTTAGTGGCTTATGCACAATCACCGATATGCGTTCACCAGCAGGTTCTATGGTTCAACGACATCGATGATGACTTGTTATCATATAGAGATCATTTGGCTATGTCGAAGACATGGATTGGAAGTTTGGATTTGGTATTTTTCTTATTGGTCTAATCGGGTTGACAGATTTGTCTTTACTGGCAGATAGGTCTAGGTTATGGACCGACACATGATATCTATTCTAGATTAGCATGACACGTTATGGATATGGTTTATTGATTGGTAAATGTGTTGAGCCAGCATGTTGTATCACATCAAGACTTATTTGTAATTGATTTAATTGTAATACCCTTAGTGAGCCAACCTATACATTTGGTCTTAGGTTTTGTATAAATGATTGTACGATCTTATTGAAGATCGGGATATGGGATATGGTATAAGTGTGTTTGAATATTGAAAAGCAAAAATAAGGATATTCTTGTACGAATCACGTAGACATTATTTGAAGGTTGAAGGAAAGGTTATGAAGGTGTTTAGCACTCATATTCAAAGCTTAAATCGGTACTGAATCTAGCATTATAGATGCTATTTTGAGCAATACATTATCATTGGATTTAACCATCCAATTGTAGTTAGTGTGACTCCTATTTTGTGATTGAGCAGTGAGCTCTAGGTGGTTGGCCTTTCTGCATGTACAAACTCCATTTGTAAACACTTACTATCTACAGTAGTATCATCTGATTGTGAGTAAGGTTTCCCACCAAGGTTTTTCCCTTATTGGGTTTCCACGTCAAAATCTCTATGTCATGTGTTATGGATGTTGTTTCTCTTTATGTTTCATGCATTAAGTTAAACCGATATTGCTATAACTATAAATCTGTTTGACCAACACTTAAGTTTGGTTTACCGGCATTAAGTTTAAGTTGGATTAATTTGCATTTGGATTACAATTTATTGACAACTGGTTCACAACTGATTCACCCCCCACTCTCAGTTGTCCTTCCCAGTTCCTAAAAATTGGTACCAGACCTAAGTCCTCTTTTTACAAAAGCCTAATAGCTTGAGGAGATCCTATGGAAACAAATATTGTCAAGAATAGTCTAAAACTTGATGGAACTAACTATGGTATATGGAAAATCAGAATCGAAAAACATCTGAACTACATTGGAAGAGATATATGGGATGTTAAAAAGAATGGCTATGTTGGTCCTACTCCAAATCAACCTCATCCACCAACATTGGCTAAGGACTTGGACAATGATTGCAAAGCAAGAGAAGCACTTCTGAGCACATTATCAGATCAAGAAATGATGGGATTATCAGACAGATCTATTGCTAAAGCTATTTGGGATAAACTGGAAACATTGAATGAAGGAGATATCACTGTCAAGATTGCAAAATTAGAATGTTGCCGGGTCAGGTATAAAAATTTAAAAATGGAAGAAGATGAAAGAATTTCTGCATTTATGGAAAGAGTTAATGAAATTGTTTTAGGAATACAATGTTGTGGAGGATCCTTAAGTGAAGATGAAATTGTGTAAAGTTTTAAGAGCATTGCCACCGGATTACAAAATGAAAGTGACTGCTATTAATGAGTTGAGAACAATGCCTAATACTTCAGTTTCTAGAGATACTTTGCTTGGAAAACTTTCAGCATTTGAGCTTGAAGAATTTGGTCATGTTTCTACAATCAAGACTAATTTAGCTTTCAAAGAATCATCATCAGCATCAGCATCATCCTCATTTGACAAAAATAATTGGAAAGAACTTTATGCAAAAGAACTTGAAGATATGAGGAGAGAAAATGAAGAAATTGAAGAACTCGAAGCACTATTTGCAAGGAAGATACCTAAAGGTCCAACATGAAGTAAGTATGAAGGTAAAGCACCTTTAAAATGTTTTAATTGCAATAAAGTTGGTCATATGGCTTCTAGGTGTCCTGATAGACATGAAAGACTAAGGGAGGAAGTAAAAAGAACATATAAGCCTAACCCTGAATATCGGAGATACAAATTTAAGAAAAATAGAGATAAGTCATGTTACTATGCAGATTAAGGTGTTACAGATGATTCAGATGAAGATCCAATAGATAGCGGATGGGCTTTTGTTGTAATAAAATAAGATCAATTGGCACCTATTGTCAAACCTATAGAGAAAGCACTGGCAGCAAAAATTGAAGAAAAAGATGAATGGATTATAGATAGTGGATGCTTGCATCATATGACTAGTGATAAAAGCAAATTCTTGTCTTTTCAGGAAATTCATGGAGGTCTAGTAAGGTTTGGAGATGATAAAGCTTGTTTAATCAAAGGAAGAGGCACTATATCTTTGGATGGTAAGCACAATACTGATAATGTTTATTATGTAGAAGGCTTAAAGCATAATCTTTTGAGTGTTGGTAAGTTAGTTGAGAAAGGATTTCAATTACAATTCAAGAATGGGAAATGCAAAATCATAAACAAAACTGGATTGGAGATTGCAACCGGTAATCAAACTAAAGGTAATATCTTTCACTCGAATACCAGTGATAAGATATGTTTAATTGCACACATTGTTGAAAGTTGGTTATGGCATAAAAGACTTTGTCATGTGAATTTTGATTGCATTGTAATGATCAGTTCAACTAAGGCAATGAGAGATTTACCTAATATTGTGAAACCTCATATTCCTGTATGTAAGGAATGTCAAATAGGAAAGAAAGTTAGACCAACATTTAAGAGCATTATTGATAAATCCAATAATATTCAAATATACAACTAACAAGAAAATCAAATGTTTGAGATCTAATCAAGGAGGATAATTTACATCTAGAGAATTTAATTCATTATGTGAAGTGAATGGAATCAAAAGACAACTATCAGCGCCCCAGACACCCCAGTAGAATGGAGTTGTGGAAAGGAAGAACAGAACTATTCTGGATGCAGAAAGAACCATGTTGATGGAATAAAATCTACCTCATGTGTATTGGAGAGAAGTAGTGAATACAATGGTTTATACTTTCAATAGAGTTCACATCAAAAGTGAAACTGGAAAGACTCCTTATGAACTATGGTCTGGTCATATTCCTACTCTTAAGTATTTTAGAATATTTGGAAGAAAATGTTATATTAGAAGAGATGAGTGTATTGGCAAATTTAATCTTAGAAGTGATGAAGGAATATTTCTTGGTTATTCATCTAAAAGAAAGGCATATAGATGTTATAATAAAAGGTTACAAAAAATCATTGAGAGTACTAATGTGAAGCTAGATGAATACTTTAGAGGAGATTCAAGATCTATAGAACCGACAGTTGAAATGATTATAAATAAACTGACACAGATTGCATCGATACAAAGTGAAGATCTAGTCACACTGGAATCATCAAAAAACTCAACTGTGACCGAAGAATAACAACATGTAAGTGGAAATTGGAAAAAACCCAGGTATGTAAGATTGAATCATTCAGAGAATCAGATAATTGGAAACAAGAATCAAGGTGTTATGACTAAAGGAAGATTGGCAAATGAAGAGGTATGTTTAATTTCTCAAGTTGAACGAGCATCTGTTATTAAAGCATGTCAGGATGAACATTGGATAAAATCAATGGAAGATGAATTATAAGAAAGTGAAAACAACAATACTTGGACATTAGTTCCCCGACCTAAAGACAAAAATGTAATTGGAACTAAATGGGTATATAGAAATGAACTTAATGAAGATGGTGAAGTAATCAGGAACAAAGCAAGATTAGTTTGTAAAGGTTATTCATAGAAAGAAGGAATTGATTACAATGAAACCTTTGCACTGGTAGCCATAATTGAGGTAGTTAGTCTATTTCTTGCATTTGCAGCTCATAAGAACTATAAAGTTTATCAAATGGATGTAAAATATGCATTTTTGAATGGAGACCTTGAGGAGGAAGTTTACATTGAAGAACCTGATGGATTTTCTTCGACAGATAATAAGGATATGGCTTGTAGGTTAAGGAAAGCTTTATATGGTTTGAAGAAAGCTCCCAAAGCTTGGTATGCTAGATTGGATAAATATCTTTTGAAGCTTGGTTACACAAAAAGTAATGCTGACAACAATTTGTATTACAAAGTTACCAATGCTTATATTTTGGTTATTGAAGTATTTGTGGATGATATCATTTTTGGAGGTGAAGATGGATTATGTAAAGACTTTTCTAACAAGATGCAGAACGAATTTGAAATGTGTATGATTGGAGAGATAAAAAAATTTCTAGGTTTGAAAATTTCACAAACAAATAAAGGTATATTCATATGTCAAACAAAGTACTTGAAGGAACTCTTGAGGAAATTTGGTATGGAAAATTCCAAATCGGTAAGCACTCCTATGACTACAACTGATAAATTGACATTAAAGGATGATTCAACTCCTATTAATTCGACAAGGTACAAATCTATGATTGGAGGTTTATTATATTTAATACAAACTAGACCTGATATAATGAAAACAATGTGTATTGTTTCAAGATTTCAAAGCAATCCTAAAGAAAAACATGAATCATCAGTTAAAAGGATTTTTTGGTACCTAAAAGGCACAACAAATCTTGGTTTATGGTATCCTAAAGATGAAAATTTTGATTTATGTGAATACACCAATGCAAATTAGGCAGGAGATGTAGACGACAGAAAGAGTACCACTAGTGGTTCATTCTTTCTTAGCAGAAGATTGATTTCATGGATAAGCAAGAAGCAAACTTGTACATCATTATCTACAACAGAATCAGAATATGTTGTAGCAACAACTAATTGTACTCAGGTATTATGGATCAAGCAAATGCTGAAGGATATAAAGGTAAAATGCAAAGAACCAATAATAATTTATTGTGATAATTTGGAAGCAATTGATATATCAAATAATCTGGTATTTCACTCTAAGACAAAGCATGTTTCTATTAAGTACAATTTTCTGAAAGAAAATGGTGCAGGAGCACTTAGTTGAGTAAAACTCCCATTTTTGGGTATTTAATGCTTTTATGTTTTTAAAGTCTTGTGTTAGGTTGATTTTGTTTTTTTAGGTTGTTTTGGGTCATGTTTAGTGGTTTTGATCTCATTTTGGGCTCTAGAGATCAAGTTTTGCTTTTTAGGCCTTGAGTTGATAATTTTTTGCAAAAATGTGAAAAATTGCCAAAAAGGTCTCTTAATGTCTTCAAGAGCATTGAAACATGTTTGTTTAGTTTTTTTAAGCATGTCTAAGGTTTTTAGGCAAGTTGATAAGGCTAGGTTGTCAAAAATGCCTTTGTGAGCAAGAAACTTGTCATTTGGTTTGGAAAGTTATCAAAATTGTCATTTTCTTGCAAAATGAAGTTATTGAAGCTTCATGCCCATACTAGGGCTTAAAAACCAACTAGAGAAACTATATAAGGCCTCTCTTTTCCTTGGAAAGGGTTAGTGATTGTATTTACAAGTGAGACTTAATAAAAAAACATGTTTTTTTGGCTTTTATGACTGTTTTTCCTTCCTTTGAAGAGTAGTCCATACTGTAGTTGTACAATTCCATACTGTACCTTTTTGGAAGTTGGAATTTTGATGTAACAAAGCTTCCCATGTAATTTTTTCATTTGTTTTTCATTTGCAAGGTGTTTGTATAAAAATATTTGTAAACCGGGAACCTGCTGCCCTGCCAGGGGTTTGGAGTTGTAAAATGCATCAACTTGGCTGATCTAGGTTTGGGATCCCTCCAATGGATTCTTCCAAGTTGATTCATGTGTATATAATGTACATATCTTTCTTTTTGTGCCAGAAAAGTGGTTTGAAGATGCATTTGAGTGTGAACTAGGCAAGTTGGAGCAACTAGGCTAGTTCATGGTTAAAACTCAAGATTGTCATCCAAAAGTAATTTGGAATGAACAAATCAATGAGGTAGTGATATGGAAGTATGGTCCAGAGTGTTGAGAATATCCTTGGATTGTTGGATTAAACTTGTTGTATCAAACATTTGTATTTTTGTAAACAAACAGTGTGTTCATTGTCTTGTGATTGGTATCTTGTAAAATGCTCATTGGGATGCGTCTAAAGACATCATCCAAGCCTTGCATCTTGAAGGCAATGTAATAGGAGGAGTGTTATATTTTTAAGACCTCATTGAGGTACTTGCTCATTTCCAAACTCTTCATTCTTGCAGGTCCCAAAGTGCAAATGTTGCTGACTGGTAAAAGGCAGAAAAAGGACAGTGACAGGGCAGTTTACTGTTTTCCCACTTGCTTGCCAGGTGCTTGACATTTTGATTGCAGGAAAAAAATAAAGGAAGATTCCTTGTGAAGGGGCAGAGGTAATAATCCATTGAGGAGGCTTGAAGAGTGGATTTAGAGAGACTTTCCAACATTACTTGCCCCAAACCCTACCAAACCCTCCAAATAAGCCACAAAAGGTGGATAGTCCTAAATCTACACTAACAGTGGACTAAAACTTTAAAATCTTTGAGTATGCATGCCTAAGACATCATTCCAAACAATTTTTGTAGTGGAAATGCCCATCATTGGGCTAGGTGAGGAAAAAGGAGCCTATTAGGCCTCCATGGGCTAGTAGCCCTGTTGCATAACACACAAATATGTCAGTTTCTGTAAAATGCATGAACTCTATGGAAAAATGAAACTTGGAGACTTATGAAACATATTGAGAGCAATTAAAGAAATCCAACAAGTGTACTTGGGACTCCTAGAGAGTGTGCAGCCTCATTTGGGGGTAATTGAGCCTTTCTAATGAATTTGAGCAAGTTAAGGGTTATAGACCTCAAACAAGATTATGAGCATTCAAAGGTGAACAATACCTTACTACCCTTGCATTTCCAAGTGGAAGACCCCTAGTACACTCTGAAACCTAAGGTTTAAGGCCCCAAGAGTGAAGCATGAGAAAGTGTAGTTAGGAGGAATAAGCATTTTGAGTAGATATGTGCATGGGCGAGAATCATCACCAAAAAGGGAGTTTTTTAGGCAAGTAAACCATGGAGTACTTGGCATTACAACAACAAGATAGATTGAGTAGTGATACACAACAGACTCTACAAGTCTTTGGCTAATGAATTGAATCTTTTGAGCAAATTAGCCTTGTGAGTACTTTCCTAGCTAGCTCCCTATCAGAAAATCTTGAAGCAAATGAAGTGAGATTGGTTTATGTGAATACTAAAGAGAAAATTGCAAATATCTTTACAAAGCCTTTGCCTAAGGAAAAATTTGAATATCTCAGATAGAAGCTTGGGGTAATTTCCCCACTGGTAGAGACTTAGATATTGAAGATTGGCATCAAACCGACATGGACTAACAAAAAAATATTTTTTTCGTCTTTGATGAAGGAGAGCTACTTCTCAGGGGGAGTAGTTAGCTGAATGTTATGATTTGAATTCTTAACTGCTTTGGAATTTGATGTCAAAGGGGGAGAGATATCTATGGAAAAACATTGAGGGAGAGATATACTCTTTGGATATATGTATTTTTTGTTTTTGTTTTTGTTTATGTTACAAAACTTTGTATTGATCTATCTTTGGGAGATTGTTGGTTTATTGGTTTTTGGCATTTTATTTTTGTCAATTAGATGTTTTTCCATTAGTGTTTCCATCAATGCCAAAGGGGGATATTGTTGGTATTATGGATGACTTCATCATATGTTGCATTGGTTTTGTCATTGATGTCAACACTTTTCTTCTTGGAGGTCTACATTATGTTCACCGGTATGGTTAGTGGCTTATGCACAATCATCGGTATGTGTTCACCAGTAGGTTATATGGTTCACTGGTAGTGATGATGACTTTTTATCATCTGTAGATCATTTGGTTATGTCGAAGACATGGGTTGGAAGTTTGTATTTGGTGTTTTTCTTATTGGTCTAATCAGGTTGATAGATTTGTCTTTACTGGTAGATAGGTCTAGGTTATGGACTGATACATGATATCTATTCCAGATCAAGATGACACGTTATGGAGATGGTTTATTGATTGGTAAATGTATTGAGTTGACATGTTGTATCACATCTAGACTTATTTGTAATTGATTTAATTGTTTTAATTGTAATATCTTTAGTGAGCCGACCTATACATTTGGTCTTAGGTTTTGTATAAATGATTGTAAGATCTTATTGAAGATCAAGATATGGGATATGCTATGAGTGTGTTTGAATATTGAAGAGAAAAAATAAGCAGATCCTTGTGCGAATCACACACATTATTTGAATTTTGAAGGAAAGGTTATGAAGGTGTTTAGCACTCATGTTTAGAGCTTAAACCAGTACTGAATCCAGCATTGCAGATGCTATTTTGAGAAGTACATTATTATTGGATTTAACTATGCAATTGTAGATAGTGCTACTCCTATTTTGTGATTGAGCAGTGAGCTCTAGGTGATTGGCCTTTCTACATGTGTAGACCCCATTAGTATACACTTACTATTTGTAGTAGTATCATCTGATTGTGGGTAAGGTTTCCCACCATGGTTTTTCCCTTACTGGGTTTCCACATCAAAATCTTTGTGTCATGTGTTGTGGATGTTGTTTCTCCTTATGTTTTATGCATTAAGTTAAACTGATACTGCTATAACTGTTAATCTATTTTACCAGCATTTAAGTTTGATTTACTGACATTAAGTTTAAGTTGGATTAATTTGCATTTGGATTGCAATTTATTGAAAATTGGCTCACAACTAATTCACCCCCCCTCTCAGTTGTCCTTCCCGATTCCTAACATTTTCCAATCACATGAATGATGATAAAAGAAATTCCATCAATATTATGATATGGGATGGTGGATGATTTAAATTTGGTGGAGAAGAAGCTTCTCAAATCTATGGATAGGGCACTATTACAACTGATGGAAAGCGTAGAACAAAGGATGTTCGCTATGTTGAAGGTTTGAAACATAAATTTCTCAATTTTAATCAAATATGCAACAAAGGATACAAAAATATATTTCACAAGAGTGATTGTAAAATAAAAAAATGTAGCTCTGAAAGATTGATTGTAGAAGAAATAAGAGCTAATGAAAACATCTATCAGGTAAAGTAGATAAACTCATTCATAGCCTTAAATATAATAGCTCAAGAAAAATTCTTAGAATCTAAAGTGATGAAATCTTAGAAGGATGTGTAGCATCGTAAATTACATCCCAAAGCAATTTATTGCTTAGCTAGGCCCTACTTAAGTGTCCTAGCCTTCTATGCTAGACATGCTTGATTCAACCCCAATTAAGCTTCTTCTTTTAGCATCTCCTCATTTTGGACATCAAGTCTGATTTTGAGGCCATATTTGAGGGACTAGGTTGCTCAAGGAGATCCACTCCCCGATGTTTGGTCCCAAATTTAAACCATAGCACACTCAAGTAGGTTGGGTGGGAAATGTTTTTTTCTATGTCATCCTACTCCGGGTTTTGCACCCCAAAATACTTGGGAGGTATACAAGAAAAGTATCCTCCTCATTTTGGGTAACAACTAGTCAAGTAATATGAGTACATGATATCAATTTTGCATCTCAATTTCTCAAGAGAATGATATCAAGAATCAAGGAATTGAAGACTAGGAGTATTTGGTAGTTCTATGTATTTCTGATGGCTTCCATGATCTTCTATTCCTAAGTTCAACTACATTGAAGACAACATCATATCTTCATGAAAATTTTGACATCAAAGAGGGTTTGTGAAGGTATAATTCAATTTTATCTTCTACTACCTAACAACATTCTTTCATTTCATATTCAATTCAATTTAATTTCAAGGTTGATTCCAAAATTGGGGTTTTACTTAGGTAAACCCCTTTCTACCCAACATTTTCTCTCTTTTTTGGTGTGCAAGAATAGGTGGCATAACTACAAAAATAGGTACAAGATAATTAGGTGGAGATCTACAATATGCAATTCATCAGAGTAGAAAGTTCTAGGAGTGAGTCACCTACAATGCAATAGTCCTAGGAGTAGGTCACCCAGGGAACTCCGGTCCCTCCATTTTTGCCTCAAATTTGGACTGCAAGTCAATTATATTATTTTCTACTTTCCCTTCTTCTAAAATTGATTCATCTATTTTTTTTGTCTTTTGGTGCATTTTGAAAGCTATCAATTTGAGCCTATTTGGTCCTAGTTCATTTGATTCTGATTTACAATTATATAGTCATCTACAAGTACCCCACAACGAAGGATCATTGCATCCACCTAGTCCTTGAGCCTAGTGGATCATATTCCTTCTAATGTTTGGTATGATATTGAAATAGATTCCTTGTTTGTGGATCCTATTTTACCACCATTACATTGTGGTGAACCCGATGTATATATCCTATGCTTTCTTCTGATTTGGATGTCTAGAAATGATTTGTATTACATTTTAGGCATTTAGATGGTCAAATTTCTTCATTCTATACAATGTTTAAATAGTCAATTTGTTAAATATTTACATTATTTAGATACTTATTTTATTATCTTTGTGCATTACTTTTATGACTTTGAGCCCTACATCTAATATTCATTTGAGAAGAAGTTATAGACTCATGGCTTCCTTAAGAGGCATAGAGCTCAAGTCAACTAATATTTTCCATGGGAACTTAGGTTAAACTTATATTTCTACACATTAAATACCTAACATCATTGACAATCAATCTTCCCACACTTCTCATTGAACATTGGATGGGTCAAGAATAGTTGAATAGTGAGGCAATCCCCTTAATTGAAGGGTTGAGGAGGATGGTTTTAAATGATGAACATGGTGTGGATTTGTTGTATTGGTATATCTCATATTGGGAATGATAATATCATGTCCATGCAAAGTTGTGTTGAAGCTCTTAATTTTTCTAAAACCCCTAATACAATTGAAAATACCATTCCTATCCCAACATCATTGCCTAATGTGCCTACTTATACTACACATCTACATCTATGCAACATGTCAATCCTACACATGTTATCCTTGGAGTAATTCCATCATACTTCCTTCTATGAGTGTTCCATGTATTTCCTAACCATCTTCTATACCTACTTACCACAATGTACCACTTTCATATTTGTCCATGCATTTCCCATAATATTCCACATCCTTCATTATCCAACATGTCCAATACCAACTTATCCACCAAAGCAGCCAAAAGTGTTTCATTCTTGAAACAACTTGATTCCATGACCCAATCCAAATTCAACATTCCCACTTGTGATATTGCTAGCCCACTTTCCCAAGATATCATTCATACCATTATCTCTCAATACATGAAAACCTCTCACTTGGAGACATAGAATGGAAAAGGTGATCCCTTGAATCATGTGAAAACATTCCAAACCTTGTGTAGTGACTTCTCAAATGATCATAGACTTATGGCTAAATTATTTGCTAGGACATTTTGAGATAAGGCCTTGCAATGGTCTTATACTTTGCCTCCTTATTCCATTTATTTCTTCCAATATTTAACTAATTCTTTCATTCAAAAAGTTAAAAATACTATTGGTCCTCAAATTTATTTGATTGTTTTGATTCATTGTAAACAAGGTGCTAAGGAAAATGTGACTAATTTTATTAGTAGATTGAAACATTTGCATGTTCAAATATCTTACCTCGGGCCTGATATGGATGTTCAAAGAATTTTTATTTCTAATTTGCAAAAATACATTAGAGATATGTTATTGTTTTCTAAGTTTACTTATTTCATCCAATTGTGTGTAGTGCTTCGTAATTATGAGCTTCGAGTGAAACAATTTGAGTCATCTACTTCAATGACTCTAGTTGATAAGAATGATTATGCTCAACAATATTTTCAAAAGTTTAAAAAAACAAACAAATGATTCATTACAATCAATATTTCCTCAAACAATGTTGATGCACAAGTGGTAGATACAACACCAAATGTGACTCTTTGGTCATCCATTTTTAAACCAACTCGTATTTTTACACCTTCTTTTTAACCTTTTTGTTGGGAAAATGGTGTCTCAACCTTACATTTACATGAGGTTACTATTTATAGTAAGTTTTCATTTGGGGAGAAATTATCCCCAAATCTTCTGGTTGGCTAGATAAGTATTTTGTGATGTAGAGCATCCAATGACTTCAACCAAATGGAGAGATTTATTTCTCCCAACTTACCTAGTTAATAGGTAATAAACTCTCAAACCATCACAAGTTTAATGGCTACTCAAACTACCCCCAATACCCAAGGACACATTAATGAATCTCTCTCCCATAGTCAAAACACAAGCCTTAACCCCCCCATCCACCCTAGAAGGCATCTCAACACCCTCTTGTCTTAACACTTCTCATAGAGACAAATCAACCTTAGGACAATCATAATATGTTTTAGAACAGCCATACTTATTTGACCCTCTCCTTGATTTTAACCCCCAAATGTACTTGATTATGATTTATAACCACCCTACTATCCCTCCAACATCCAACCACAACACCAACCCCAACAATCAACTCTTGACTTTGCAAAACAAGAAAACCCTGTTTGCTGTCCTAATGTGACAGTCTCATCCAAGTTTAGGGGTAGTCAATAAACATTGAGAACTTTGGTTTGGTCAAGGGAAAATATTGTTTTTCCCAGACTTATGACACTCCCATACACCTCTCTAGCACTCAAATCCCCTCAAAGATCCTTCCTTTATACCATGTCCATTCAAGTTCTTCAAATCCACCATCTTGTTGTCCCTTCTTGATTGAGACTCTGAAATTAGTCAATAAACTTCCATTTGGCATGTGTTTTCAGATGATTGAAACCCTGCACACATAAGGACATGAAATATAATAATATAATACAAGTTTCCACCGCCTTACATTGACTAGAAATAAAGTTTTACATTTGTTGCTAGCCCTAGGCAAGGTTTGGACAGTTTTCACCAAATTTGTTATAACTTTCTCAAAACAAAATGAAATTCAATGAAACAAAAAAAGAAAAGATCTATATTAACTTCTCTTTCATATTAAATGGATTATCAAGGATGTTTAATGAATAATAATGGTGACAAACACATGAGAACAAACTATTACACTCGGAAAATTTGAGAAAATTGCAGAATTTCAAAGTTTTATTGCAGTTCTATGTCTTACAATCTCCATCAACATTCCCCATGTGGTTGGGAAGACTTAAATAGACCCAAAAAATAAACTAACCAAAAAAAACCAAATCATAACCCCCTTTGATCATTAGGAACACAAATACTCTTGTTGACACATGACAACATTGCAGCAAGTTTTTGCAAAATTGACAACTTTCACTCCTAAACCCTTCCATGATGCAAAATTCATCCAAATAGGTCCAAATAGTTACAAAACACCCTTACATCAAATTAGACATCAAATTTTACCCATTGAGACACATTGTCCCCATATTGACAACTTTTACAATTTTGACATTTTTTGAGCAATCTTGAGCAATTTTACCAGTATGAGTAACCTATCACTAGACATAACAAATAATGGTATAGATGACTTTATTACATAAAAAATGATCATAATTGACCTTATTTAAATTTATAATATATCAAAACACTAGTCTTCCATATTTGACCTCATGGAGGCCTAATGAGTAAGGGCGTGCTCTTGCACCATACACCCCCCTATAGAAAAACTCATGTCCCATGAGGGGACTCCAACTTCATGTTGTGAATACATGCTTGATATCTTAGAATAATCTGATACCGATAGTAAACTAAGAGGGTGGGGTGAATTATTTTACTCACAAGTACAACAATTAATTCAATTATAAACCCTATACCAGAGCACAACACAATCAAAGATATATCATGAAAGCACAACACACATAACACCAATATTTTGACATGGAAAACCTGGAAAGGGAAAAACCACGATGGGAAACCCTGCCCACAATCAGGTGAATACTCTTCAATAGTATTATGAATAATTACAATGGGGTCTACACTTGCAGAAAGGCCAATAGCCTAGAGTGCACTTCTCATCACAAAGGGAAGTCTCACTGACTTACATAAACATCGAACTACAATCTAGAAAGAAATGAACTATGAAAGTAGCATCTACTAATGCTTGATACAATTCTGATTAAGCACTGATGTCTTCTCTGCAATACAAAACCTTTCCAACCTTCACTTGAATGATATGAATTTATTCACACATAATCCTTCCTCTGATAATGCAGACATAACCATCCATCTCATTGATTCCCAAGTTACATGAATAAGTCACCTATAAATATAGACCATCAACCTTATTGACAAGGTCAGCTAAACCCTAAACCCATTAACCCATAATTACAAAAATTACGTCACACGATACCAACAGACTAATATTATAATTTAAATTACATAGAATGAACCTAAATCAAGTATCCAAACAATTATATCCACCAGAGATTTCGCTAAGACCAAAATCCAACATGCTTCACCAACTGGTAGAAACCCTCAGTGAAATAACATAAAGTTTAATCAGATCCAAATAGGACCATCATAACAACATGCCATCCAATGCAAAGTCACCAAAATCTCAGGATACAATTAGGAAACACATTCAATATGAAAAAAACCGATTCCATAAGTCGGACCCAAAATAGACTAACCAAGTCACCAAATAATACATACCGATAAAGCTAACTGGGATAGCAGAGGCAAGCCGGTGAATCTAGAAACTAGCCGGTACTAGTAAATACCAAAAGTGATAACAACCAAAGCACTAAATCATGAACCAACATAATATAGTAAGCATGTCACCAACTAGAATAAGCATCCAAAGCTAAATCTAGAGATCTGATCATACTGGATTAGAGTCACAACCAAAACCAAGAAGATCACTAAGACTAACCGGGATAGATCCAACCAGTATAGTCTCCAACCAAGATACAGTGTTAACATCAATGACAACACTTAACCAAATTCATCATATTGCCAACAATCTCCCCCTTTGGCATTGATGGCAACACTAAATGTGAAAAACATCCAAGTGCCAAGGAATGCCAACAATCTCCCTCAAAGATATGACTGATTTTCACATGAATATCACCTCTCCCCCTTTGACATCAATGACAAAGGATGGATACCAGACTAATAATACTAAACCAAACAACTAACTACTCCCATTGAGTAGTAGCACCATCTCATCAATCCAAATCAAATAAAATATCTGATAAGCTTGCCAGATTGATGCATTCCTACATCTCTAAGTCTCTTCCAAAGGATTGATAACCCCCAATCGATCTCTAAGATATTCAAAATTATCTTTAGGCAATGGTTTTGTTAGAATATCTGCAATCTGCTCCTTAGTAGGCACATAAACCAATCTAACTTCCTTTGCTTCGACCTTTTCCTTCATGAAATTATACCTTATAGAAATGTGTTTTGATTTGGGATGAAATACCAAATTCTTTGACATATAAATAGTAGTAGTATTATCACAATGAATAATAATAGGCTCATCATAACTTACCCTTATATCTTTTAACATTTGTTTCATCCATGAAATATGAGTACAGTTGGTAGTAGTAGCTACATATTTTGCTTCAGCAGTAGACAATGAAGTACATGATTGTTTCTTACTAAGCCATGAAACTAACTTCTTCCCAAGAAAGAATGTACCTCCAGTAGTGTTCTTTCAGTCATCCATATCTCCTGCCCAATCAGAATCTTTATATGCACATAATGTTAAGTCATCATTCTTGGGATACCATAACGCAAAGTCTGTTGTACCTACCGAATATCTAAATATCCTCTTGATAGCAATATCATGAGTTTCTCTAGGATTTGTTTGAAATCTAGAAGCAATACAAACAACATTCATTATATTAGGTCTTGTTTGAGCTAGGTACGAAAAACCACCAATCATTGATTTGTATATGCTTGCATTAACTTTAGGGGATTCATCATCCTTTGATAATTTACAACCGGTTATCATAGGAGTACCGACGGGTTTAGAATTCTCAAGTCCAAATTTCTTAAGTAACTCCTTCACATACTTAGTTTGACAAATGAAAATACCTTTATCAATCTGAGTAATCTGCAAACCTAAGAAAAATTGCATGTCACCAATCATAGACATTTCAAATTCATTCTTCATATCATTAGAAAATTTCATGCATAGACCTTCTTCTCCTCCAAAAATGATATCATCCACAAAGACTCCAATAATCAATATGTCATCATGTTCAATTTTGTAATATAAGTTACTATCAACATTACCTTTACTAAAACCAAGTTTTGAAAGATACTTATCCAATGTAGCATACCATGCTTCTGATAAAGAAAATCCATCAGGTTGCTCAATGTAAACTTCCCCTTCAATATCTCTATTCAGAAATGCACATTTAACATCCATTTGATATACTTTGTAGTTCTTATGTGCAGCATAAGCAAGAAAAAGTCTTACCATTTCAATTCTAACAATCAGGGCATAAGTCTCTCCATAATCAATTCCTTCTTGTGAATAACCTTTTCAAATAAATCTAGCCTTGTTCCTTACAAATTGACCTTCCTCATTCAATTTATTCCTAAAAACCCATTTACTTCCAATAATGTTCTTGTCTTTAGGTCTAGGTACTAGTTCCCATGTCTTATTCTTTTCAATCTGATCTTTTTCCTCTTCCATTTCTTTTATCCAGATTTCATCCTTACTTGCTTCAATAAATGATTCTAGTTGAATTTGAGAAATTAAACATACCTCTTCAGCAGCTAACCTTCGCCTAGTCATCACACCTTTCCATTTATCTCCAATAATTTGATCTTCAGAATGATTTAGTTTTACATATCTGGGAGTCTTTGAATTTTCTTGATTTTCTAACTCATTATGTTGTTCATCTTGATGAATAATAAGAGGGGGGGTGAATTAGTATGCCAAAAATCTGTGTATATCTCTATTCAGAAATGCACATTTAACATCCATTTCTGGTAAAACAATTTAGCAAACAAACCGGTTAGTACACATGCAAACCAAATTGCAAATAATACATTCACCCATAGAAGCACAATCACCATAACATGAGATTTTGACATGGAAACCCAAATGGCAAAAACCACGGTGAGATGAAACTCGCAAGTAACTATCTACAGAATAGGAACCAGACCGGTTAAGGTCATACAATGTTCTTTACCAGAATAGATCCTGTTAGGAATCTCAATCTTTGTTAGGAGATAAGTTCGATTAAAGAATACCTTGCTAGAGGATTTTAGATCCACGGATGTGAACCACCTTGTTAGAGGATTTACAAAAGGCTTTTTGGGCCTACCCGGTTAAGGGCTTCAAACTTGTCAAAGATGTGAGTAATCAACAAGTGAGTGATCTAGCAAATAGCACAGATTACTTGGTTAGATCCTTGATATCTCATTCCTAATGCATTCCAGCATTACTTCAGTCTTCAACACATTCACACTTTGTCTTCTCTTACATATATGAACTTCTCTTCTATAATCACACTTACAAAAACTCATCAACCACCTTAAACCCTAGCAACAACCTAAAACCCTAGACATGATGTCCTTATAAAGGAATCTGATTTCATGTCGGCCCAATAGGATTATAATACAATTTCCTACGTTCATTGCATCTAGACATATTTGGTAACACGACACAAAAATCACCGCTAGAGTGTGGGCACCGTAAAACAATCAGTGGATGGTAACTCATCACAAAATGTTGGTTGGTAACTCATCATAGAGTATTACCGGTTCAAAAGAAATACCGGTTTAAGCAAAGTACCGGTTGCCGGTTTGACAAAAATGAAGATTGGGAAATATGAGTTGTGCCGCTTCGTTCCTTCGTACCACTTGAGATCCTCATACTACTTAGGGTCTTCATACCACTTGAGATCGGTAACCACTTTCTACAAAACACCGATAGTCTAGACTATAATACATCATATTGGTTTGAACAAATACTGGTTGAGCTTTAACTCATACATACAAAAAGTGATCTCAAATCAAGTGTGTGTCCATTGATGACAATCATAGCATCAATCATCAAAAATGCCAACAATCTCCGCCTTTGGCATTGATGGCAACACTTAGGAAAATTTTGACATCTAAGTGTTTTAGAATAAAGAATATGCCATAATTAGAATTACTCCCCCTAAGCATATACACTATCCCTTTTGTAGAAAATGCAATGTGTACTACTCCTTAACAAAAATAACATGATTTTTTTTTTCACAACCTGATTTCTATGTTGGGAAAAAAAATGGGAAAAGCAGGAGCGGAAGTAGGAGCTCAAATTTCAAATTTCTAGCAAGGCGAGAACCCTGGTTCTAATGGGGAGAGTGGCCAGATCAATGGTGCTGGTCCTATTGATGATAAGGACAAGCCCCCAGAATTCCTAGTTCCCATTGTTGACTCACAGTCCAATGGTACTCTATTTACCATGACAACAGATTCTTCTAGGCATCTGGGGGAAGGGTCCAATGGGGGGCCCATGCCACTAGTTGACCTCATGGATAGCGGGAGGGAGGGGAAAAAATGGTCTTCCCTTTTTGGATCTAGACCAACTAGTAAATCCTCCCTTCCTCCTGTTAAGAACATTTTTGACCCATCTAGTGGTAAGTTTGCTATCTCCATTCCTGACTAGGTTCTGGACCATAATATCAACAGTATGTCAAACTCCTTGGTAGGGAAATTTATGGGTCCGTGCCCAAACATTGAAGTTGTTAGGGCCTTTTTTAAATGAAAATGAGCCCTTAAAGGAAACGTTGAGGTCTCGACACTACCCAAAGGTCTTCTGTCTTTCTCTTTTTCGTGCGAAGAAGATAAGGTTAAGATCTTGTGCGGGAGTCCCTGGATGGTGGGAAAGACAGCCCTAGTTCTAAGAAAATGGCATCCAAAATTAAACATGAATGATTCTCTTTTGGTGCAGGCTCAGTTTGGATAAAGCTGCCAGGATTGCCTCTTGAGTATTGGGCAGAAAGCATCTTCTCTAGAATAGCAAGTTCTTTTGGTGAGCTGCTCTCTATAGACCCAGTCACTGCTTCAAAAAGAAGATTAACCCATGCAAGGTTCTATGTTGGAGTAGCCCCTGAGGCAGATATGCTGGAACAGATTGACCTGGTTTCAAAACTAGGAACCTGGAAGCAATATATAGAATATGAAACTATTCCTTTTGCATGTTTCCACTGTAAAAAGGTAGGTCATTAGGCAAAATCTTGCCCAAAAAAGCAAAAGGCGGAGCCTAAACAGTTAAAACCTTAGATTGAAAGCCAGAATATGCCAGAGAAATGGGTGTGGCAAGTTAAAAACACAGAAAATAAGGAAGAAAATTCCAATCCCTTTTCTCCTTTGGGGGAATAGAAGGAAGCCTCAAACTCTATCTTCAGTCCCACTATACAGGAAGCAGATAGAAATGAAACAACCAAAGCCAATCCCATAAGAACAACTCAGAAAAAGGATTTGAATTAGAATGATCCTCCAAAAGAAAAAGATGAAGTGGTTGATGACACATATGAAAACAAGGTAGTGGAAGCTAGAGACTATCAACCTGAGGAAGGTGAGATCCCAGATCCACAAGTTGAAAGGACAGACTCTTCTATAGCCATACCTAGTTTTGAAATTCAAGAAGCCCAAAAGTGTGCAATTTTGGGATTGAGTCTTTCAGATTCGGATCAGAACTCAAGAATAGAAAACATTATTTCAATTGAGTCCAGAAATCCTAAATGGGGTAATGAAGATGAAATTTCCAAAATCCTCATCAATCTGGAAGCGGCTCCTATGTTAGAAATGGAATGGAAGTAGCCTAAACATAGGAGTAAGAAAGTAGCAACACCCTTGATATCCCTGTAGCATCCTAAAACTAAACCTGAATGGAGACCCCGAAACTTGCTCATGACACCAAAAACTACATTTTTCCAGCACTCTAGCCTGATCCTCCTTGCACCCTACTGTCCCAGGAGGTGGGACCAGAGCGCCCAGTGCCCTGGTCCCTGGCCCTATTTTGGGCCCGGTCTCCTATGGGACTTCGAGCCTTTTTGTTTGCAAATTGGAAAATAACATTTCCTGGTTGGCCTAAGGTCGGGAAAATCAGTCTTTTAACCCTAATTGGCAAGTATATAAACTACTTTTCCTCTCTCATTTGAGGAAGAAGGGAGGAAAAAAGGTGAAAATGATATTCAAACATTCAAGTATTCAAGCATTCAAGCATTCCTTCAAGCAATTGATCATTCTAAGTCTCCATTCAAGGCTAAGTGTTGCATTCAAGACAAGGATTCAACCATTGAAGAGGAGATCACTTACAACACATTACATGCTACAACATACAACATACAACAAACAACAACATCTATACCTTCGCATATAAGGATACAAACATCCTTACAACAAGGTATTAGTACTTATTTTACATTACATTTACAGCATTTCTCATTTCTTGGTTAATTCCAAAACCGGGGTTTGACCTAAGGGCAAACCCCTAATCCCTAACCCCCCAATCGTCTTCACTTTTCTGTGTGTAGGTTGCAGGTACGCGGCTGAAATTGAAGATCTGGAATCCTTGTGCAGAGACGAACAGATCCCCCTTCGTTTCACGGATTTTTTGGAGGACCGTGTGCACGCCGGGCGCCATCGTCCCGTCAACTTTTGCTCAAATTTGCAGGACAGCGCCGTCTCGACATTTTACTGCTAATTCCAGGTCCGCAGCTTCATCCTATATCCCTAACTCAGTTTATAAGCGAATCTTTCTCACTTTCTATGTATTCCTAGCTTAATCTTTCTATCTACATTCTTTACAAAAGAGGGTATCCTTGCTATCACAACCCTTGAAACTCATATAGAATCCAATCTTGCATTGCATGGGATTGGATCTTGTGGGTTTCAACCCTTCTTTTGAATGTAAAGTCCCTCCTAAGTGAAAACCATCAACCCTAGTGACTCTCCCTTCTCCCTCCTCGGAGTTGGGGAGGGGAGAACGACTAGGGTTTGATTTTTCCGCTTTACATTTTGGTGAACCCAACGTGAACATCCTTTCTGATTATTCATAGTTAGATCTGAAAATTGGATTCCTTGATTACATTTCCATGTTTGATCTTTGGCAAAATTTTAGAGGTTAATTGCATAAAAACCCTAAATTTTCTTTTTAAGTAATTAAACTTGTGAAATGTTTAATTGTTGATGCTTGTTTCAGATTTGCCCTTATATTACAAATTATCAATTCATATTTGTGCTTTGATTTTGAAAATTAAGTGGTTAAGTGTCAAAACCCTAATTTTTGAAACCCTCTTGATTCAACCTTTGACTGATAATTTCACTAATCAAAACACCTCCAAATCGGCTGTAACTTTGGATTCCGCAATAAAATCACAATATCTTTCATCCCTAAAAATTTGGAAAAAAGTTGCGAGGACCGTGTGCACTCCGAGCGCCATCATCTCCGACATTTTTTCTGAAATTTCGGGAGCGAGATCTTACTGTAGTTTCCTGCTAAAATCCAGAATTTTCGCTGATTTTATCAATTTTAACACCTTCAAAATTACAGTCAAAGTTGGTCTAGTGATTGCTTGGATTGAGGCTTCTAATCATTCAAAAATTGTTGAAATTGAAATTTGTGTCAAAATTGTGTTTCTTACAGTCCTAAATCTGAAAAGTGTGTTAGCATTCATTCGAAATTTCAGTGATTTATTCAAATTTTTGCAATTTGTGACTTTTGAAATTAAATACTTAATTACAACAACTTTGATTTCCGCTTTCAGAGTTGAATTTTGCGTGAAATTGAGTCAATTTTCAAATTTCAAAACTTGCATTGCTTTGGTATTCCCTCTAAAATCATAAAATTCAAAATTTCAGTTTCCCTCTCTTTTTCAAAATTCAAATTTTGCATTTTTCGACAATCTTGGTAGGGTTCAATTTTGAGATTGCAACTTTAATTTGGCCTCTCTACAGATCGTAAAATCACTCAATTTTTTCAGGTTAGCTGTAAAATCATCATAACTTTCATCCCTGCAAATTTCGAAAAAAGTTGCGAGGACCGTGTGCACCCCGAGCGCCACGGTCTCGGACATTTTTTTCGAAATTTCGGGAGATTGTCCTGATTGTATTTAACAGCTTAAATCTAGAAGATTGGCTGGTTTTACTGAAATTTGCTACCTCTAAAAATTCAAAATCTTCTCTCTCTCTTTAGTGCATGAGTTTTACAACAATAAGTCCTACTTACACTATTCCCGTTAGACGAAGCCTTAGAATTAAGTCCTTCCAAGGTTTAATTACTGAGGAGATGGAACCTAATTTGAATGGTCTTTTTAATGAGGACATGGGTAATTCCTCTAATCCTCTTAATGATGAAGAAGCTCTCCATGAGGTTTCTGTAGAACAACTTTCAAAATTGGATAACCAATTTGACGATTTTCGACAATGGATGTCTCAAGAATACCCTGATAGTCAAGCTCTTCCTTTAATTGAGGGTCTAAAATGTATGCTTCAAAGTGATAAGAATGGAATTGATATTTTGCGTGGTATTGCACACATTGTGGATTCAAATGTGATGCCTATGAAAAGTTGTGCCGAAACCTTAGGTTATACACAACCTCCTACTCAAGACAATCATTCTATTCCTTTGACTACTCCTATTGCTAGTATACCTACTTTTACATCAAACATAATGACTACTTCAACACAAGACATTCCTCCTATGATCACCAGTCATGGGGGCAATCCCTCTTCTTCAATTAACCCTCTTCCTTCATTCAATCCAACTTCTTCATTCATTCCTTCAATGAGTGTCCCTATTATATCACCACAAATGAACATGACGCAAGGGGGCAACTCGTTTAATCATTCCATTCCTCCTTGTAGTGTTCCTCCTATCCAATCATCTCCTATGACTAACTATCATAGTGTCCCACCACCTTACTCTCTACCTTCTTTCAATAACATAACACCTCCATCACAATCTAACACGTCTAATATGAACTCTTCGACTGAAGCGACCATTAATAATCTTGCACAAACTGTCTCTTCTTTACAGCAACAAATTGCCTCTATGAATCAATCTAAGTTTAGTGTGCCCACATTTGATGTTGCGAGTCCACTTTCTCTTGACATTGTTCGAGCTATTCCCCCTAAACATGTTGAAATTCCGCATTTGGAGATTTATAATGGTAAGGGTGATCCTCTAACACATGTTAAGACCTTTCAAACAATATGTACTGATTTTGCTTATGACCAAAGGTTGCTTGCAAAATTGTTTACTAGAACATTAAGAGACAAAGCCCTACAATGGTATTTCTCATTGCCTTCCTATTCTATTACTTCTTTCGAACAACTTGCAAATGCTTTCATTCAACAATTTCAAAACAATATAAGTCCTAAAGTTACTTTGATTGATTTAATGCATTGTAAACAAGGTGTTAAAGAAAAAGTGACTGATTTCATTGGTAGATATAAGCATTTGTATGCTCAAATTTCCTTTCCAGTGCCTGACAATGATATTCAAAGAATCTTTATTTCTAATTTACAAAAAGACATTAGAGAAAAACTCCTGTTTTCTGAGTTTACTTCTTTCCAACAGTTGTGCGCAACTCTTCACAATTATCAACCGACTGTGAGTCAAATGGAACAATCACATCCTATGACTCCGAGTGATAAGGGTGATAGTAGTCAACAACCATTTGGGAAGTTTAAACCGAACAGAGAGTCCATTAAATTCAATGAAAACATCATCAACAACAATGTGAATGCAACATCAGGTGTGTCTCCTATTTCTAAGTTTTTCAAGAAAGAAAGAAAGTTTACTCCTTTGAATGAATCATTGCATAGTATTATGAATAAGTTATTGGAACAAAATGTGCTTACTCTTCCTCCTATAAGGCAAATTGATCCTGCAAAGATTAATTCACCCTATTTTGATAACAAATCTTTTTGTCAATTTCATCGTCAACCTGGGCATGATACTGAAAAATGTTTTTCTTTAAAGGGGAAGATTCAAGATTTGATTGATAATAATACTATCTCTGTTTATGGTGTGAATGATAAAGGCAACAAATCTGTAGCTCTTCCTAACCAAAATCTTTAGATTTTTACTGATCCATTGCCTTCTCATACCTCTAATGCGATTGATACTACTGATTCCTCTGTCTCACCTGATGATCTCGTGTCTATGACTCCGAATGTGATTAATTTTGTGGAGCAACAAAAAATCCCTAAAGAACCTTCCATCACATTTGATTCCAGTGAAACTATCAGGGCACCTGATGGTCCTTTATATATAGTTGCAAAAGTCAAGAACACACCTTGCCATGGAGTGCTTATTGATTCTTCTTGTATGGTTAATGTCATTACTGAAGAATTTCTTTTTACTTTGCAATTGAATCAAGTTATCTATGACAAAATAGATGTGGTTGTGAAACTATTTGATGCATTTTCTTCTCCTGCAATTGGTTCTATTACATTACCTATTGAGGTCCATAACAAATCCCTTGATGTGGACTTTGCTATTATTCCATCATCCGAACAATTTCGTGTGAAGCTTGGCTATCCTTGGCTATCTTCCATGAGAGGTATCGCTTCTCCTATTCACAAGTGTTTGAAATTTCCCCATAATGGTGAAGTTGTTACTATCAATCATAGTCTCTTTAAACCAGCTGAAAGAACTTCTAGCGTTCCTCTTGATTACTTTTGGCCTAAACAATTCCAATCTCTTCCTCCGCGAAGTGATCATCTTTTCAAATCTTATCAAAAGTGGAAAACAGATATGATCCTATCTCTAAGTGAACCTAGAACACCCAAACTTGACATTCCTATCATTCTTGAGAAGGAAGTTCTTCCTTTGAAAGATAAAACTAATGTCTTTCCTCAAGAATATTCCCAACCCATCCCTATGGATGTGACTATGCCTATGATTAATAAACTTCCTAAAAGTAGACCTATCCCTCCTCGTCATGATGGACTTGGTCTCCTTCCAAAACCAAATATTCCTCCTTTATATGGAGCAGTTCCTCCTCCTTCCTCTTATGGAGAGAAGAGACCTTCCTCTTCTCCTATTGTTCAGCCTAAGAGACCACAACCTAAACACCCAAATGATAAGGATGAGAACATTCCTCCTCCTCAATCTTCTCAACTTCCTACTAAGACTAGACGAAATCGTTCTGCACGTGAACACCGGCGAAAGCGTCGTCTTAGAGCTCAAACTTTGCAATCCCCAAAAACACCTTCAACAAGCATTATTCCATTTTCTCCTCAGCCGACGATTGAGCCGAAATATCCTAAACATAAGATGCATGATGGTCTTGATCATGTGCAAGTTAAAGATCCTAGTTTTATAAATCTTGATGATGATATAGATGAAAATGTTATTCATGATGAAAATGCTACTTCTCCTGTTCATTCTGATAGTGAATATGAACTTGTTGATATTGATAACCATTTATCTAATGAATTTTCTAAAGCACTTATCCTAGCTCCTAGACAAGAACACCGCGGCTTGGGATATGAACATAGCCCTTGTTTGGATCTTGTGATAGCTCCATCTGCTGTGTTGGATGTTCCTCCTCTAGCGTGTTCCCTGCCTTCCCGAAACATTGATCAGCAAGATCGGGGGGGTAGATGACGTGCTAGACTAGTTTCATTAGCATAGAAGATTCTCTCCTCCTCTCTTTCGTTACTTCTTCTATGTGTTATTCTCATTCTTCTATTTGTTGTCCTTAGTGTTGTCTACTTGAGGACGATGCAAAGCATTGAGATCTCTCAATCTCTCTCATGTTGACTCAAAAGACACATGTGTTCCCTTCTTCTAGGTGACCTTCCTTGATTGGGGAATGAAGAACAATTATGCATACATACATATGATATACATGAATTATCATATAGCATACTGACCCGAGGAAAGCGAAGTCACCTCGTGCTTTGTGTTTTGTGTCTATTATCCTTGGGCTTATCTCACACTTGGGGGCTAAATCCTTGTGATAACGTGCTCCTTTCCCTTTTTCATTTTCTTATATGTATCACTACCTTAAAGCAATCACCCCTGGTGAGGTGTGTGCGATCACTTTAACATAGGGGGGCATACATCCCGTTCATATCTTTTCAAGATACTTGAAAATTTCTTGACAAATTTAGCTTTGCCTTGAAAATTTTTGGTATCTTTCTTGCATGACTCATAGTGAGGGAACCTTGCTACTGACAGTCATGGTTCTCCCTCGTGATCTTCCCTTTTACCTTGTCAATCGAAGTCGTAAGATCCTTAGTCCATTGGGGGCTTGGTGTATCTTGCCTCCTTGACGTGGTGAAAGTTTTTCAATGTTGTTTCCTTGTACTTTACCAGAAGTATGAGCGTATGCTTATACTCCCGCTAAAGTGGGGGCTAAATGTAGCGTCCTAAAATTGTGACACTTGCAATTTCGACCGCATTTGGGTCTTCACGATGTCGATGCAACACTAAACCTGAATGGAGACCCCGAAACTTGCTCATGACACCAAAAACTGCATTTTTCCAGCACTCTGGCCTGATCCTCCTTGCACCCTGCTGTCCCGGGAGGTGGGACCAGAGTGCCCAGCACCCTGGTCCTTCAAGACCAGGGCGCCCAGTGCCCTGGTCCCCCAGGACCATGGCACCCAGTGCCCTGGTCCCTGGCCCTATTTTGGGCTCGGTCTCCTATGGGACTTCGGGCCTTTTTGTTTGCAAATTGGAAAATAACATTTCCTGGTCGGCCTAAGGTCGGGAAAATCAGTCTTTTAACCCTAATTGGCAAGTATATAAACTACTTTTCCTCTCTCATTTGAGGAAGAAGGGAGGAAAAAAGGTGAAAACGATATTCAAACATTCAAGCATTCAAGCATTCAAGCATTCCTTCAAGCAATTGATCATTCTAAGTCTCCATTCAAGGCTAAGTGTTGCATTCAAGACAAGGATTCAACCATTGAAGAGGAGATCACTTACAACACATTACATGCTACAACATACAACATACAACAAACAACAACATCTATACCTTCGCATATAAGGATACAAACATCCTTACAACAAGGTATTAGTACTTGTTTTACATTATATTTACAGCATTTGTCATTTCTTGGTTAATTCCAAAACCGGGGTTTGACCTAAGGGCAAACCCCTAATCCCTAACCCCCCAATCGTCTTCGCTTTTCTATGTGTAGGTTGCAGGTACGCGGCTGAAATTGAAGATCTGGAATCCTTGTGCAGAGACAAACAGATCCCCCTTCGTTTCGCAGATTTTTCGGAGGACCGTGTGCACGCCGGGCGCCATCGTCCCGTCAACTTTTGCTCAAATTTGCAGGACAGTGCCGTCTCAACATTTTACTGCTAATTCCAGGTCCGTAGCTTCATCCTATATCCCTAACTCAGTTTATAAGCGAATCTTTCTCACTTTCTATGTATTCCTAGCTTAATCTTTCTATCTACATTCTTTACAAAAGAGGGTATCCTTGCTATCACAACCCTTGAAACTCATATAGAATCTAATCTTGCATTGCATGGGATTGGATCTTCTGGGTTTCAACCCCTCTTTTGAATGTAAAGTCCCTCCTAAGTGAAAACCATCAACCCTAGTGACTCTCCCTTCTCCCTCCTCGGAGTTGGGGAGGGGAGAACGACTAGGGTTCGATTTTTCCGCTTTACAATCCCTGATTAGGAAATCTAGCAGAATAGCTCAAGTTGATATGGGATATGTCTCCTCTTCCCCAGGATGACCCTCTAACCACAAAGTTAGAGATATGGAGGCTAGCAAGAACATAGTAGATGGAACTCAAAAAACTCTCAAGGAGCTGGGAATTGGTAAGTAGCTATGAAGATAATTTCTTGGAACATAAGGGGTCTAAACAATCCCCATAAACATGATATTATTAGGAATATGATAAGAGATAGAAATCCTGACATTTTTCTTATTCAAGAAACCAAAATGAGTAGAGAAAAAGTTGAATCTTTGAAGTTCTTCAAAAATGGTAATATTAGTGGGGGAAGTTTTGAGGGTGCTTCTGGAGGCATTGCAACCATTTGGAATCTTAACACTGTTAAAGGCCAAGTCATTATTTAGGAAAGTAATTTTTCTTGTATTAAATTTGAGTATCTTAAAGATGGTTCTTCATGGGCTCTCACAAACATTTATGCTCCTAATAACTTAAAGGCTAGAAACTCTTTTTGGAAAAGGATTAGACAGGCTAGGGAAAGCTTCAAAAATCTTAGTTGGATGGTTATGGGAGATTTCAATATGCCTTTGAAAGAGGAGGAAAAATTTGGAGGTAGTCCTCCTCAGCTAGAAAGTATGATGGCCCTCATGGATTTTATTTATTTCCAAGCTCTTAATGATTTGGAGATACAGGGTTGTAATTTCACTTGGACAAATAGAAGAAATGGTAATGACCTTATTCAAGTGCGCCTTGACCGAACTCTTATTTCTGATGACTGGTATAGTCAGTATTTTTGTTCTTTGTCTGCACATATCTAGGTTGGTTCCGATCACTTTCCAATCACCTTCAATGCTGATCTGATCAATAGAAGGAAAAACTATCCCTTTAGATTTGAAAAAATTTGGACCCTTCACCCCGACATTAAAAAATATATTAAAAAATGGTGGAGTATCCAAGTTGAGGGAACGACAATGTTTAAAGTGGTTAAGAAGCTCAAAAGTGTGAAGGACAACATTGGAATCTAGAATAAGAACAACTTTGGGAATATATTTGAGGCCAAGAGTAAAATTCAGGAAAACCTTAAAGAAATACAAGACCAGATCTAGAAGGATGGTTTCAACACTGTTTCTATTGCTGAGGAGAATGAGATTCTCAAGAAATACCATGACATTATTGCTAAAGAGGAAATGTTCTAGAAGCAGAGATCGAGATGCATTTGGCTCAAGGAAGGGGACAGGAATACAAGATTCTTCCATATGTCAACCATCAAACATAAAGCAGCCAACAGGATGAACAAATTAGTTGTGGACAGTGGGGAGCTAGTCAAGGAAGATGAAATAAGGAATGAAGCTAAGAGGTATTTCTCAAACCTCCTAGCGAGGGATCAAAGTCTGGATGCTGAAGCTTAGTCCTCTTTTCTTCAGAACATTCCTCATCTCATTGATGCCCAAAATAATGTCTTTCTCTCTTCCATTCCTTCCATCTTAGAAATTAAAAATGTTGTTTTCTCCTTTGATGGAAACAAAGCTCTTGGTCCTGATGGTTTCCCAATTCTCTTTTTTCAAGAGTTTTGGGACATTATCAAGACTGATGTTGCTAATGGGGTTAAGGAATTCTTTGGGGATAGAAAACTCTTGAAGGAAATCAATGGTACTTTTATTGCTCTCATCCCCAAGATTCAAGGTGCTGATTCTTTGGACAAGTTCAGACCTATTAGCCTCTACAACTCCTTTTACAAGATCATATCTAAGGTCCTGACTTCTAGACTCTTGTCTATTCTCCCAGCTTTAATTAAACACCAGCAGAATGGGTTTGTTCTTGGAAGACAAATTCTCAATTCCATTATTACTATTCATGAGAATATTCACTCTCTTGTTAAAGCAAAGAAGCAGGGTCTCATCCTTAAGCTTGACCTCTCCAAAGCCTATGATAGGGTTGACTGGTCTCTTCTTTAGAAAGTTCTCACTTCCTTTGGGTTTGCCCCAAGAGTTGTGGATCTTTTCTCCCAACTTACCACTACTGTGTCCTTTGCTATTCTTGTCAATGGTTCTCCTTCAACTTTTTTCCAAGCTTCAAGAGGTCTTAGGCAAGGAGATCCTATCTCCCCCATCCTTTTCATTATTATGGCAGAATGCTTTGGCCGGACCATGGAAAACTTGGTGCAGAAAGGATCCTTTAAGGACCTCCAACCTTCTTCTACTGACCTTATTTGTTCACACTAATAGTTTGTTGATGATACAATAATTATGGGGGAATCAAGCATCTTAGAAGCTAAAGTTCTGAAGAGTACCTTGTGTAAATATGCTTCTGCTACAGGGCAGCTTATTAACTGGGCCAAAAGTGATGTCTTTTTCATTAATACCCCAGAGAGAAGACAACAAAGGATCAGCAAAATTCTAGAGTGTAAGATTGCTAACCTTCCCGCTACCTACCTTGGTCTCCCCATGGGGATTGCCCCTTCTTACTCCTATTGGAGTTTGGTGGTTGATAAATTTCACATAAAACTTGCAGGTTGGAAAGGGGCTCTTTTAAGTCAAGTTGGTAAGCTCCTTCTCCTTAAGGCTACTCTTCAAAGTATCCCCATTTATGCTCTTAGCCTATTCAGAATTCCAGTCAAGTACGCTGAAGCTATTGAGAAAATTCAAAGAAGATTCCTATGGTCTAGGGTTGAGGAAAAGCAAAGAATGTCCTTGGTGGCATGGGATCAGGTCTGCAAGCCAAAAAGCAAAGGTGGTCTAGGGCTCAGGAGGATTCACACTTTAAATGAAGCTCTCTTGTCTAAACAAGATTGGAGATGGTTTCACTCTAATTCTGAATGGTGAAAAATTTGGAGAAGTAAGTATTCTCTTATGTCCTCTTCTCTTTCTTCTTTTCTTAATTCGGATCTTAGCATAAATGGATCCCATATCTGGAACTATGTTTCTAAATGTAAAGATGTGATTGCTAAAGGTGTGACATGGAAACTTGGAAATGGCAGAAAAGTTAGATTCTGGGAGGATCCCTAGCTTTTTGACAAACCCCTTATGGATTTCTATGAGTGGGCTTTCCATGCCCCCTCCTGTATTAGCTCTTTTGGTACCTTAGTGGTAGATTACTGGGATGGGAACAACTAGAAGAACATTGATAGTATTCATCCCAATCTCTCTAAGCTCAAAACCCAATTGTCTTCTTTTTGGCTGAATAAGGAAGAGGATTCCCTGATCTGGAAATATAACCCCAAAGGTATTTTTACTGTGTCTTCGATGTATTGTATCCTTTCCCCCTCCCCTCCTATGAATCCCTTCTGGTCTAAAGCTTGGCTAAAAGGTCTCACTCCCAAAATCAATTTGTTCTTCTAGACTATTCTCCAAAATAAGATCCTTACTGTTGACAACCTTAAATGCAGAGGTTTTGCCCTTCCAAATAGGTGTGTGTTGTTCTTTCAAGAGGAAGAGTCAGTGGACCATCTTGCCCTCCACTGTTCTTTTTCAACTTCTGTTTGGGAAAGCTTCCTCAAGAGCTTTAGTCTAGCTTGGGTGTTTCCCAGTAACATCAGAGATTTGTTCTCTTCCTAGCAAATTCATTGGACCAACTCTTTTCTGAGATGTATATGGCAGCTCTCTCTTCCACAAATTTTGTGGGGTCTTTGGAAGGAAAGAAACAACCGAATATTCAGGGATGTGTCCCTAAATCAAGACATTGTTTTTCAGAAAATTCAAAGGGCTATTTAGGAAAACATGGGAACCATGGAGGTCTCTTGTTACTCTAATAACTCCTTGGAGTCAAACATCTTAAGAGCTTGGAATATGAAGATCACTGATGGTCATAATCTCAGCTACAATAAAAGGCTTGAAGTTAAATGGCAAACCCCTCCCCAAGGATGGCCTAAAATCAATTTTGATGGAGCAGCAAAAGGAAACCCAGGTCCCTCAGGCTGTGGAGCTATTCTTGGAGACTATAGAGGCATTTGCAAAGGTATGATTGCTGTCCCTATTGGCACTCAAACCAATCATAAAGTGGAAGCTATGGCAGCCCTTCAAGGCATTATTCTAGCCAAGAAATGGAACTGTCCCTATCTCTGGATAGAAGGGGAATCCAATAATATAATTAAGTGTCTCAATGGGACCTCAAAGCCCTCTTGGTTGATTCATAATATAATTTTTTCTGCTATTGAAATCATTAGAACCTTAAAAAAATGCCACATATCCCATATCTATCGGGAGGCCAACTGTTCTACTGATTGGGCCGCAAACGTGGTGGTTAAGATTGAGACTATCACCACGTGGATAGGTGAGAGCGGTCTCCCCGAAGATGTCAGACAAATCATAATTAATGAAAGATATCAAAGTACCCCAGAGACTCTTGATTGACAGGGCAATTATGATGAGTACTGAAGTAAGCACTTCGAGTTACTTCTATAATGAGGTTATTACTCATTACAACATCAAAGCTAGTAGAACATGTTTTATAACCCATCAGATCATTAATGCTACACACACTTTCTGGGTTTTTGTTTTAACTCTGAATAGCTCTCTGTTTCACCAGTTTTGTAATCTAAACTTGGCTGTGAGAAACAACACCATGGGCAGAAACAGGAGAAGATATGAGCCAAACGGTTGCAAGGAGTGGAAACAGAAAGAAGAGGTGTGGAAAATTTTGCAGAAGGGTGGTCTTTCGAGCTTCATTGAGAGACTTCATGGCCGTGATGGAAAGATAACTAGCTTCTTCTGCAAAAATTGGAAGAAGGGCATGCTTAAAATGGGCGACCAACTAGTGGAAATTGATGAAGAATTAAAAGCTAAAGCTACGGGTCTCAACAGGGAGGGCTGCAACTTCTACAGAGATAGGAAGGTTAGTAGGGAAGCCATTGAAAGGTACCCAATCACTGAGAAAGAGAAGAAAAGACTGGCAAAGTTGAGTAAAACCTATTACCCGCTTAGGGCTTTTGCAAAACCCTAGCGGGAAATTCTCTTTATTTTAATGAGGTATATGACTCTAGATGGTAGGTTTACAAAAGTATATGGGTATCATTTTGTCCTGATAAATCTTTTTAGGCATAATGATAAGGTGAATTTCCCTTACTTCTTGCTCTATTCTATGAATGCCTCCCTAAAAGCCTATAAAGAAAATCCTCAGGGTGATACTGCAATGCACCAGGGACTTATGGTCCTCATTTATGACCATTTCAAGGCTAGTAAAATCAACCAGAGGTAGCTCTCTGTGGACTCAAAAGAAGAAATGTCTGATTTTGATTTCTCAGAGGAGGAGGAATCAGACAATGATTCTTTGACTGATAATGAGGAAAGCTCTGATGACTCAGAGTATGAGAGTAGTAAGAAGAGGAAATCAAGACCCTCTTCTTCTAAGAGGAAAAAATCTCAAAGCAAACCCTTGATTAGTATTTCTTCGGAAGAAGAGTACTCTGATTTCCTTGAGGAGAAGAAGAATCCTAAGGGGGTGATGAAGAAAAAAAGTAAGAACCAAGCCCAGACCAGGAAGAAGAAAAAGAAAATAGCGGAGACCGACAAAGATCTAGAGGAGACTGGCAAGGAACCGGAAGATGACAAGCAAACAAGGACCCTGGAAGCTGAACACAGCCTGGATATGGAGACTATGGAGGAGACTCTCAGGGTTGCAGACACTATTTCTACCCTCCATATCTCTAAAGATGAACAGATAACCCCTGGATAAGTGACTCCCTCTTTTGGCCCTCCTCTTGAGGCCTTGAATGGTTTTATGAAAACCATAGAATGGCTTATTGATGGGAATAAGACAACTGCGGATGAGTACAAAAAACTCTGCAATAGAGTCATGATCCTGGAGACTATTAACATTGAAGAGGGGAACACTATGGCCAATTATATCAAGGATCTGAAGAACAGAATTGCGAAAGCGGAAGACATCAGAGATTCCTTTAATCCCCAGTTTGAGAAAATTGAAAAGGAGATACAGGACAAAAAAACCCCTAGAGGAAACTAGTGAAAAAACACTCTCGGACATAGTCGCCAAAGTGGACAAGATAGAGGAGTGCCTCAAGAACATTACGGAGCAGAGCCTCAGCATTCTAAAAATATCAGCCAACAACACCCATACCCTCATCAACAAGCTTGATGATGAAAAGGAAATCTAGGAAATTGACTTGGATGCAGAAGGAACAGGGGAAGCCCAGGGTCCCAGAACCCACACCCATGGGAAGAGGAAGGAAAAGAAAGTGAATAAGGACCTGGAGGAGCTGAAAGTAGTTG
This sequence comes from Cryptomeria japonica, assembly GCF_030272615.1. NCBI lineage: Eukaryota > Viridiplantae > Streptophyta > Pinopsida > Cupressales > Cupressaceae > Cryptomeria > Cryptomeria japonica. The sequence goes on from NC_081410.1 coordinate 649,449,637, forward strand.
GGGTGACCTATGATGAGCTGGTGACAAAGGCAGAGGATCTGCTTAAGAAAATTACTATGTAGTGTCTCCTTGGGTTCTTTTTTGTTTTTTGTTGTTTAGCTATTTTTTCTGTTTGCTAGTCTTTTGACCAGTCGATCTGTATGTGGACTCTATTTTCTCAGCTTTATTTCTAACTATGTTGTAATGGTTTCGGGTCTATAAAACCTATTTTTCAATCAATTAGAATAGAAATAACATGAAAGTATACATCAAAACATCAAAATTTATATACTTCTCCCCCTTTGCCAACAATGAAAAAAATATTGCAGACTAACCCCTGTTTCATTAGTATTAAAATAATAAGTGTTTATGACAGTAAAGAGTAAAATTTGTCAAAAACTGATTTAAAGTCCTGCAAAAATTGCTTCATGGATAAGGACCATGACTCAAGTAGGGATGTAACCACCTCTTTCACTATCTGCATCTGGGAGACCTATTCTTCCATGGCATCTATCAAGTTCATTTCTTGAGTGACCATTAGGGCATCAAGAATTAGATAGCATTTCTGGAGAATTTGCAGTCTTGGGAGTAGGACCAGTTAAAGTTCCTACAAATTTCATGTTTAGTTGCTTATCTCTACCTCTAGTCTCACAGACTGAAGTTGAAGCCAATGAACAGTTTGTCCATATGTGGAGAAGGAGTCATATGGCATCTTGAAGGTGCTAATAAATGACTGCATATCAGTTTGCAGTTTGTCTTTTTGAGTGAGCACATCATCACAGAATAAATGAGGTTGAAAAATCTTGCTGAGTAGTAGATTGCCCTCATTCATTGCATCTCTAATGTCCTTTTGTGCCTTCTGGAGATCAGACTGGAGCTCTATTAATTTTCTCACCAAGGCAGTGTCCAGAGCCTTTTGATGTTCTTTCTTGGCATTTGCTTCTATGACCTCTTCCAAGCTTTGTACCTGGTCTTCTACAACTGTACATAGGAGCTTCAATTATGCAAGTGAGTAATTGGTATTGGGAAGGTTTGTACCGGGTATCAAACCGATAAGAGTGTCCACCGCAGCTTGGATAACATCTTCCTCCTTTTTCCTCCTTAGAGCATCCAATCGTTCTTGAGAAAGCTTAATGCTCTGCAGCAGCTCCAATTCATTTGCAAACTAGAGGTCAATAGGACTAGTAATGTCAACTGGTTTAGCCTGACTACCGGTTGCCATTGGGGTCTCCACCTATGTGCTCTTTTCCGCTACTTCCTTGTTCTTGGCTTTTTCTTATCTTCTTGAGCCTTCCTCTGCTCCTCTTCTTCTTTCTTTCTTTTCTCTTCTTCTTGTCTCTTCTCTTCTTCTTTTTGCTTCTTCTCTTCTTCATGCTTCTTCTTCTCCTCTTCCTTCTTTCTCTTCTCCTCTTCCTGTTTCTTCTCTTCCTCTTTCCGCTTCTCCTCTTCTTTCTTTTCCTCTTCCTTCTTCTTCTTCTCTTCCTCTTGTTTCTTATCTTCCTCTTCTCTTCTCTTCTTCTCCTCTTCTTTCTTTTCCTCCTTTTGTTTCTTATACTCTTCCTCTTTCCTCTTTTCCTCCTTTTGTCTCTTATCCTCTTCATCTGCCTATTTCTTCTTCTCTTCTTCCTGTTGCTTCTTTTCTTCTTCTACCCACTTCTCTTGTCTTGTTCCTTCTGATGGTGTACCCTGAGTAACTTTTTCACCATCTAAGGTGTCAACATCAATGGGGTCCATTTGTTCTGTGATCGGTTCTGCTTCATTGTTATACACTTCATCCGAATTGCCAAATTTTGGTTCTTGCTTAGCTTTCTTGTTGGCTTCAGCCACTTGATGCATCTTTAGAGCTTCCTGAGCATGAGTATGTGTATCTTTTATCACTTCATGAACCTTTCCTTCTAGTAACAAGAGTCTTCTTCTTCTCATGAAGAAGAGGCCTTTGTATTTATTCATAACTTCAAAAAGTTCTGAATTTGATACATTAGGAAAATATTGAGCAAATATTTCCTCCCTCATTTCCTATTCCTTTTCTATGGCAATGCACCATTTGTTGTCTAAAGAATTATACAAAGAATCTAGTGTCTCAGATCTAATTTCTGAAGGTGACCGGTCATTTACACACAAATACTTAATGATTTCCTATTCAACTTCTTCTTTTTCATTATCATTGAAGTCATTTAAACAATCAATTAAATCATTCAGCAATTTTCTCCTAATATTCTTTATAGTTCTTTGACAATGTGTCAAAGGTTTGTAAGAAGAAATACCAATATTTACCAGTGCAGATGTTGCTAGTTCATTCTTTGTCTTTTTCTTCGTTTGCCTAGTCTTCTTCTTAGGTGGTTCTTCTGACATAGTTTCTTCTGAGTCCGGTGTACTTCTTTTTGTCTTCCACTTCCTTTCAAAGACTTTAGCAGGTGCAGCTTCTAGTTTCTTTTTAGCTGGTGACCGCTTGGTCACTTTGGGACTAGCTGCAGTAACCGGTGCCGATGTTGAAGGCACTGCCTTTCCCTTCTTTTCTGAGGGTTCTACAACCGGTGTAACCCTTTCCAAATAGGTGTCGGTTCTCTTTGCCTTAGGACCAAGGAGTGAGGTGATTAGGGTAGAAGCATACCCGTCCAGCATATCATACATTACCTCATAGCCCATAGGCTCCACTTCTTCCTGTCTGGGCTCAACGGCCTCCTTTATGCATTCATCCACTTTGATGGTGAAGCAGATGTCTTCCTCATACTTTTTGACTATATCACTGGATATCCTTATCCTTTGGCTCATCTTGCATCTAAACTCATCAAAGTATTTGTTCAGTGCTTCTAGATAGCTGGTTCCAACTGCTTGTAGACTTTCCTTGATTTGTTTTGTCACCGATTGGTCGGCAAACCATTGAATGTCACCCACTCCTGGAAAGTAGCCTTGGAAGTAAAAGAACAAACCAACTAGTAGTTGTCTGAACTTAAATCTTAGTGCATTGTCCTATTTGATTGACTTAAGATTCAACATAGGTTGTCTTTGCATACAAGTGCACAGATCAAACGATGCATCTTCCTTGATCATCTTGTAAGTGCATTTACCACTGCAGCAAAGACAAAATTAATTTTGCTAGCAGAGAACATCCAGTAACCTATCACCATGTAGGCATACTTGACTAGATCATCCTTGATTGAGTTGATGGTCATTCAATGTGAGTTTCTCACTGAACCGGTGAGCTTGGACATTTCAGTCTTGCTAACCTTCCTTAGGGCTAGCACTTCCCCTATGTTATAGAAATCGGTGACGTCATGAATCTCTTTAAGTGTGATATCATGTGTCCGCTCTAGGTACATCTTATCGCCATGTACCCTACTTAGAATAATGCGAATGTGATCATCCAAAAATTCTTCAAGAAAATAAACTGCATTGTGAAGTTTCTTCCTTTCTAGAATGCTAAATTCTAGTTTAATTTTCTTATCCTTTCCGCAGAATAAGCTCAGCTGTGAATGGATCACAAGAGACCCTAGGTCTTCAATTTTGTAGTCTATGTAATCAAAAATGCCTTCTTCTACTATAACACCAGCGGGTACTTGAGACAGGGCATTGTATTTCAACTTTCATTTAATGAAGTCCATAGAATCAACGGGTGTACTAGAGCTATCATGTGATGTTGAAGCCATGTTAAATGAAGAATTATGAAAAATACCTTCATAGATCAAAATTTAGGGCTTCATAGTTTGAACTTTGCCACACACTCCTTCAGTTGCAGAGATACCACTTTGCTTTCTACTCTCCTTCAGCAGATGTTAGCTTTAGATTCTTCTTCAGGTTTTTGATAGAGTTCTTGAATCATCGTGTAAATCGCTTTTCTTCACTTTGCACTTGAAAAACTTCTTCACTTGAAAAATGATAAGTAAGAAATGATTTGAAAATTCCTTTTAAATAGGTTCTCTACCTACCATAATAAATGCTCCACTATTAGGGAGTAAACCCTAATTTGCCTTTTACCATTTCTGGTCTTCTGCCACCTGATAGGTATCTCATACCAGTTAAGGTCTTTTACCGGTGTAAACTAGGGGTTTGAAGTATTTCACCATTTTCTTCCCCTAAGCTTTTCTGATGCTTAGTTTGCCAATTCATTGATTTCCACACTAGGTGCAAAAATCGGTTCTTCATGCAACACCATTGATTTCTTTTTCTAGGTTTTGTTCATATTCGCTTGAACAGTTTCAATATCAATCTTTCCTTCTAGAGTGACCAGTATGTCATCTGATATGTTCTTTCTTGTTCTGCAGAATTTTGCAATGTGACCCAGTTTGTTGCAATGATAGTAGACCATTCCAGGTGCTCTCCATGGTCCATTATTCATGTTACCATTCTTCCTCCTGAATGTTGCAGTAGTGTAACCATGACAATGACAAATCACACAAATTGCTCTCCATCTGGTTGCCACTTGATAGCCACCACTACCTGACTGATGATTAAAGATATTAAACTGGTTGGGATTCTGGTTCACAAAAGGTTCGAGACCAACTCCTTGAGTCCTCCGAGGATACCTTCCAATATTGTGCATGACAGACCTACATTCAAATGCTCTATTCCCAAATTTGTTGCATGCATAACAATTACCATTGAATCTATTGGATCTAGGCTTATCATTTAGAAAATAAGGAAAATTATTGTAAGCCTTACTTCTACATACATTAGCAGTGTGTCGTTCCTAGAGACAGTTAAAGCAAACAGGTTTAAACTTTTTCTTACCTTTATCCTTTGATGCCGGTTGTTTCTTTGATGCTCCATATTTTGTTCCAGATTTCTTACCTTTCTCATAATCAGAGAAACCAAGTCCATTGGTATTCTTTACTGGTTTAGCTGATTCAAGCTTTTGTTCTAGCTTGACAGTACTCTTATTGAATTTGGCAAGTATTCCCTTTGACTCAGTGAATTCTTTGGAAATAGCAGCATTGGATTCCTTCAAGGTTGCATTCTCAGAAGTAGCCATGTTTAGTTCACCTTGTACTTCTTCTTTTTTCATTTTTCTTTCATGAAGGTGAGCGGTAAGTGCACTGATCTCTTGCTTCAGCTTGGAGATTTCATGATCTTTGTCTTTTACCAGATCTTCAGCTTTCCTCCAGTTCTCAAGATCTTGGCACATTCGAATAGTCAATCCTTCCAACTCCTTTCTTAGGTTGGAATTGGATTCATTCATCTTTTATACTTCTTGAATTTAGGCTTCCATGTCAGCTTCATCAGAAGAACTATTTTCAGATAGCTCCATCAGTTTTTCAGCATGTTCTCTCCTTTTTGCCTAAGAGGCCTTATATTTGACCATAAGATCATCATAGGCTTGCTCAGACTGAGTGAGCCGGTGAGTAAGTTCCCTTACAGTGTATTCCCCCATATCTCTATCCAAGTGGTTAAACTTATAGAAAGGTTGGCTCTGATACCAATTGATGAATACTAAGAGAGGGGGGTGAATTAGTATGCCAAAAATCTCTGTACTTAAACACTTTACTACTCTAGCAGCAAATCAGTAAAACAGTTTAGCAAACAAACCAGTTAGCACACATGCAAACCAAATAGAAAATAATGCATTCACCCACAGAAGCACAATCACCATACCACAAGATATTTTGACGTGGAAAACCAAATGGGAAAAACCATGATGCGATGAAACTCATAAGTAACTATCTGCAGAATAGAAACTAGACCGGTTAAGGTCATACAATGTTCTTTACCAGAACACATCCTGTTAGGAATCTCAATCTCTGTTAGGAGATAAGTCCGATTAAAGACTACCTTGCTAGAGGATTTTAGATCCATAGATGTGAACCACCTTGTTAGAGGATTTACAGAAGGCTTTTTGGGCCTACCCAGTTAAGGGCTTCAAATTTGTCAAAGATGCAAGTAATCAACAAGTGAGTGATCTAGCAAATAGCACAGATTGCTTGGTTAGATCCTTGATAGCTCATTCCTAATGCATTCCAGCATTACTTCAGTCTTCAACACATTCACACTCTATCTTCTCTCATAGATATGAACTTCTCTTCTATAATCACACTTACAAAAACTCATCAACTACCTTAAACCCTAGCAACAACCTAAAACCCTAGACATGATGTCCTTATAAAGGAATCTGATTTTATGTCGGTCCAATAGGATTATAATACAGTTTCCTAGGTTCACTGCATCTAGACATATTTGGTAATATGACACAACAAGCACCACCAGAGTGTCGGCACTGCAAAACAATCAATGGATGGTAACTCATCACAAAATGTCTGTTGGTAACTCATCACAGAGTATTACTGGTTCAAACAAAATACCGGTTTAAGCAAAATACCAGTTGCTAGTTTGACAAAAATGAAGATTGGGAAATATGAGTTGTGCCGCTTCATTCCTTCATACCGCTTGAGATCCTCGAACTGCTTGGGGTCTTCATACCGCTTGAGATCGGTAACCACTTTCTGCAAAACACCAATAGTCTAAAGACCATAATACATCATACCGGTTTGAACAAATACTGGTTGAGCTTTAACTCATACATACAAAAAGTGATCTCAAATCAAGTGTGTGTCCATGAATGACAATCACAACATCAATCATCAAAAATGCCAACACATCTATCACTATGGAATATTCTGATGTTATCGGTGTCACTGGTTCACTATTCTCAACTGATTCTTGCATTACCCATTCAGGTCTGATAAATTCATCTTCCGGTCCATAATCAAATGATCTAATATGATTATTGTCATGCTCATCCACCTTGATATTTATTCTCTCCATTATCCTATTCAATATTTTGTTATAATATATGTATGCTTTTCTCTTATTAGAATAACCCAAAACTATTCCTTCATCACTTATAGGATAAAACTTTTCTAATGCATCATCTCTTCTAATGTAACATTTGCTTCCAAAAATCCTGAAATATCTGACAATAGGAGTATGACCAAACCATAATTCATAAGGAGTCTTACCAGTATCACCTTTTATGTGTACTCTATTGAAAGTGTATACCGTTGTATTGACAACTTCCCTCCAATAGATATCAGGTAATCTAGCTTTTGTCATCATTGTCCTTGATGCATCCAAAATTGTTTTGTGCTTTCTGTCCACTAATTTGTTCTATTGTGGAGTCCTAGGTGCAAAAAGTTGTCTCCTAATGCCATTCCTTTCACAAAAGTTGTTGAACTCACTGGATGTAAACTCACCACCATGATCTGATCTTAAGCATTTTATCTTCAGTCTTGTCTCAGTCTCAACCATAGCCTTAAAGATTTTGAATCTCCTAAGAGCTTCAAATTTCTCTTTCAAAAATGCTACCCACATCATTGTAGAATAGTCATCAATAAGTAACATAAAATATCTATCATCTTGAAAGATTTTAGTCCTTGCTAGTCCACACAAATCAGTATGAATACGATCAAGAACTTTATTAGATTTATCATGTATACTTCTGAAAGAGGTTCTAACTTTCTTACCCATTTGACATTATGTACATAGCGGATTATGAGGTTTAACAATTTTGGGAAAATCTTTGACAGCCGGTATTGAACTGATCTTTACTATGTGTAGACACCCAAATTGTCCAATCTAATTAAATAAATATTTTATTTATTTAATTATCTAAGCCTAATTCTTCTATTAATTAAATAAATCTTTATTTATTTAATTAATTCATTTATCCTCTTCTAGCCTTATTTCTCATTTAAATAAATACATTTATTTATTTAAATTATCCCTTTCCTAAATTAAATAAATATTTTATTTATTTAATTATCCTACTTCTTCTATTAATTAAATAAATATTTATTTATTTAATCAATTCATTAGCTTTTTCTACACATGACACATGTCATTCATCTCTTAATTCATACACTACCTACCTCTTTCATTATTTTGGTATTTCTTTTACCTACCCTTTAATCTTGGCCGACCTCTCTTTTTACACCTCTCAATCTTATCCCTCCATTTCATATTGTGTCTTCTATTTAAGAAGATGCCTCCTTCATTATCAAACCCTAATCATTCTATGCATTCTAATCAATCATCCTAATCGACAATTTGGAGGACTTGACTACATTACGATCCTACTTGCAACCACATTCCATTCTTTGTTGAGCTCTTGTGCACATAAAATCTGAGAGAAAATATATATCAAGCAAGATCAATGGAGATAGGAAGAATGGAGATCAAAACCCTATTGGACATGTGATGGTATAATCTTTGTGATTTCATTTGATTTGCATTGTTTTAGGTAATCTTCATATGTTATGGTGGATCTTTGTTGATTGTTAGGCTAGGGTTTTGTGGTTGAATTCATTTAGCCTTTCAATATTGTTATTATTGTTATCCATTTTCACCATACACATTTTGGCACGCCCGGTGGGACTCTTGTCCCTTTGCATTTAACCCTTTTGTTGCAGATTTTGCGTTTTTGAGGTTGCAGATCGAACAATTTTTCGATGACATTTTAGGTATTTCCGCGTCTGCGAGTGGTCGGATCGCGTCTCTAAGTTTCAGGAGTGTCTGCGGAGGCGGGAATCGCGTCTGTGTTTTCAACAAATTTTGTTTTGCAGGTCTCAGACAGGGGCGTTTGTGTTACATAATCGCGTCTGCGTTACTTCTGATCGCGTCTGTGTCCGAGAAGGGTGTCTATGTGTTTTGGCCGCGTCTGTGCATCACAAAACCGCGTCTGTGTCATACAGACGCATCTGTGTCTGGTATAACAGCGTCTGTGTTTTTACTGTTTCGGAATTTCAAACTTTCTTTGATTTGGTTTTCGGATTTCGCACCTAGGGTTTCAGATCTGGTTTATTTTTGGACTAACCCTTGCAAATTTAGCTAACCAAGTTTGTGTAGCTTGTCTTGGAAGCAAGAAAAAAACGTTTTTGTTGAAGGCCCCTTTTCCACAAAGTCTTTTGGGTTTCTAAAATTTACCTAACTTGTGTGCTTGCAGGAAGGGGTGATCATTTGAAACAACCCAAACTACTAACAAATTTTGTTGCAGGTCCTTGGCTAGGGTTTTTGAGATTTTGTTGTGTGCCTTGTTTTCATAGATTAGCAAACACTTCAATTGGTGCACTAAAATTGAATCATTGTCTTTTTGTGTCTTGAGCAATAGGCTCTTTTTGTTCAATCTTTAGAGGGCCTGTCTTCCCGTGTGGTCATTAGGACTACTAGTGAGAAGAGAACGACCCAAGTGGTAGCGAGGAAAACCCACCTCTTCCGAACCACTATAATCAAATGTATTCATGGTGAAAACTATGAATAATGTGTGTTGATTAGTTCATACCGACACTATGTCTCCCCATAAACCCGTTTGATCAAATTTATTTGATCATTTGTAGGGCGTAACCCCTACCGGCTGGGAGTCTTCTGTATTTACAGAGCTGAAAGTGCCGCATGTATGGCCACACGAGCGGATGCCCTTACTAGCACCTTTTTGTTTTAGAAGCTCAAATCCTTCTAGTTGTTGAGGCAGGAGGTCGGACCTCTGGTAGCGGCCCACACACATACGGTTCTTAGTAGAGATACAAAGTTTGCCATGGGGAGTTTTCATGGGGACTGATGCTTGGCTGACCCAAGAAGTGAGTGCCGAGGGTGGAGCCAGTGAGGTCAAGCATCTAAGTATCCACTCTGAATAGCGTAGCCTCGGGGGTAAAACCCTATGTGGGATCAACAACTATTGTCTTGGCCAGCCATAAGAATTGTGCTTGTCTTATGTTAAACATTCAAACATTCAAGACCAAACAACTAAACATTGTGTCTTTTGTGTCTTCAAGTGTATGCAAAACAACTTTACATCAAACAACACACTTTTGGAGTCTAAACACTTGCAAACATTGAGTCCTCATTAAAATTGTGTCCTCTTGTCATGAAAAACAGTCAAACAGTCGGATTTGGTCACAACAAAACAACTTCACAGATTGGAAAAATTGCACGAAATTTACATAAACATGTCTGTGTCTGTTCTAACCACGTCTGAGTCATCTAAGCGCGTCTGTGAAGGGCAGAATAGCGTCTTTGTTTGTAACAGCGTTTGTGTCAAACAGAGACACGTCTGTGTCTGGGAATCGCGTCTGTGAAGTATACAGAAGCGTCTATGTCCAGAATTGAAAATTTTTACAGTCCAGCAAACAAGAGAAATCAGTTTCGGAATACTTGAGCTTCCTAGGTTGTTTCTTCAGGTTTCATCTAGCATTCAACCTGTCCTTGGGTCTCATACAGTCCATCATTGCTTCACATCTCATTTTACATTCATACTTGTCTAAACTCGAGTCAAAAGGTCACTTGCTTGTCCTCATCATACTTTGTCAACACACTACATACAACAACACTTTGCTAAGTGGTCCCTCATCAAGGTTTCTTACCTTTGGGTCTCATTTGGTCTTACTTAGAGTCAAGGTCAGCTCACCTCATCAAGAGAAACAATCATCTCTTTGGAAGTCACACCTACTCTACTACTTACATACTTGGTCTTACACTTTGGACATTGCAAGTACACCTCAAGATTCATTTACACTCCATACAACTCTTGGTCTTCCATACTCTTTTCATTTTTCATATAGTCTCTCACATCTTGGTCAAACACCTAGTTCATGGTTGAAACCCGTCTTCAAAAATCTAGGAGAAAAGCTAAAGAAGCTCAAGAGTCCGCAAACATGAGTTCTTATGAGTATGACAATGATTTATTTTTCAATCCTGAGCACACTACATTGCCTGACATGGATGTTTATAGACACATTCCAAATGTGGAAAACACAGACACTACAAACAAAAATGCTACACACAATGACAATGTGGACAACTTTTCAATACAATTAGCAGATGTAGAAGAATCCATAATGAATCCTCATTTCAATAGATTGGTTGAAGAGATAATGAAGAGGGATAGACAATACTTCTTACACATGATGGCACAAAGTGGAGCTAAAATACCTCATGACTTTGACATGTCTCAACTTATGGAAAACCGACCTTTGCAACAAACTCACTCCAACATGGATCAAAGGAGACCCAATAGTGGAGGAAATAGAGGACCGCATATGGTACCTGAATCACCATCAGCCTTGCTTCAAAAACCAGAAATCCCACATACACACGGTCAAACATATGATACTTACCTTCGAAGACCATTATGGAAGTCTTATGCAGATAGATATGCTCAATCACATGCTCAAGCTATGGATCAATCAAAACAAGTGGACATTCAAAGGCATGCTCAAAATTTGGACACAAGGAAACCTCATGTCAAATTTGGGGGAAACACAATAGAACATGACATGCCTATAGAATATGGTATACACGCACAAAATAGATATGGGGTTCCTCAACATGAAGCTATAACAAGTGCTCCCTATATGCCGCATCAATATAGACCTCCTCCATACGAACATATCTATGATCAATATCATCCATACATGCAACAAGCTCCTCCTCAAATTGGTGTCTCAAACATGGGGTATGCTACAAGAAATCGATCGCCGCCTAAGAATAATTTGGAGCAACAAATCAGAGATTTACAAAAGAAAATGGAGGACATAAATACACCAAAACCAACATACACAATGAGAGACATATGTCCTTATCCATTTGACAAGAGCATTCCAATGCCTCCATTTCCTGCACACTTTGTGACGCCTAAATTTGATAAGTATGGAGGAAAAGGAGACCCCAAGGCACACATAAGACAATTTTTCATAGCTTGCATTGAGGTAGCGGCAGAAGAAACATATTTGATGAGATTATTCCCACAAAGCTTAGGCGATCAAGCTATGGAATGGTTCTCTCAACTACCACCTGGTATTAAGTCATGGGGTGACTTAGCAGAGGCATTTATTCAACATTTCTCCTACAATATAGAGACAGACATATCAATCACTACTTTGTGCAATACCAAGCAAAGAGAGGGAGAGTCTTTTGCATCATTTTTGCAAAGATGGAGAAATCTAGCCAGCAGATGCTCTTGTGAAATTCCACAGAAACAAATGGTAGAGATGTTCACACAAAATGTTAACAAGGACATTGGCTATGATCTAAGGAAAGCTTGTTTGTCCACCTTCAAGGATGTTATTGAAAAGGGCTTAGCAACAGAAAAGGTCTTAATTGAGCAAGGAATCATTAAGATATTCAAGGAAAACAAAGATGACTTTAAAGGAAAAGACAAGCCAAGATTTTGGAATAAAAACAAGAACACAGTCAATGATGGTGTTGTTGATGCCAATACAGTGAGACCCAAGTTCATCTTTTCGGGATCAAGTTCTACAAACAATCAAGTGAATACTCAAACAACTTCTAGACCACGAAGGAAGTACACCCCATTGGGAGAACCACTTGAATCAGTCTTCAAAAAGCTTGTGGCAAACAAAGTGATCACAGTTCCAGCTTTTCCTCCATATGAACCAAAGGTCAAACCAAATTGGTGGAATGATGATGAGTATTGTGAGTTTCATAAGAGCAAGGGTCACAAGACAGGTAATTGCCATCGACTGAAGAACATTGTGCAAGATCTCATTGATAGAGGTGATATTGAGATTGAGGGACACTCATCCAATCAAGAACATGAGATGTTTAAGGAACCATTCCCAAAGCATGACAAAGGAAAAGCCAAAGTCACAGATGATCAGGCCAACTATACTAGAGCACCTTACAACTATGACTCAACTATCAATCACATCTCGACGGACAATCATATCTCTACTATTACCATCAAGAACAAAAATCATGAGAATCCTCCTCAGAGACCCAAGATTGTCCTAAGAGGTGTTGGATCTTCTTCCGAACATACCCCTGAATGTCATGTTACAAACCATCGAGGTAAGATTACTTTGCCAGGTGCTTCCACTAAAAATGTTGCTTCTTCATCAACCAAACCTGAGTATGACCTTGTAGAACAGTTAGGGAAGACACCCGCACTCATCTCCATCCTTGAGCTCCTACGTATATCCCCCACTCATAAAGCTATTCTTGACAAAATCTTGAGAGATACTGTTGTTCCTATTGATCTGAACGTGGACCAGTTTCAGGCCATGGTGGGATACCTTTCCATTCCACATTCCCTTACATTCACAGAAGCCGATGATGCCTCCGTATGTCAGCCACATAATGCACCTTTACATGTTGAAGCCTTCATACACAAACATCGAATAAAGCAAGTCCTGATAGATGGAGGAGCAGGTCTAAACATTTGTACATTGAGCACCATTAAACAATTGGGATATTCTGATAAAGCTGTGAATTCAAAAAATCAAATCACCATCAAGGCATATGACGATGAAGAGTGCTCATCCAAGGGCATGGTCACCTTACCTCTAAGAATTGGGCCAGTTACAAAGGATGTGGTTTGTCAAGTCCTAGATCTGGATCTCACATACAACATATTGCTAGGACGTCCTTGGATTCATGAAATGAGGGCAGTCCCATCGACATACCATCAATGCATTAAGTTTCCTCATAATGGAGTCAAGGTAACAGTTAACGGTGATCCTAATCCGTTCATATATTGCAATAACTTGAGATCACATACGGAGACCATCATTCCCAGTAATCATGAAGCTGTTCCTTCTTCGACATACATTGACCCTGAGTCATTGAAACCTTCGACATCAAAACAAGGTGAACTTAAAGGCAAATTTCAAGAGAAAGGCATGGGAGAATACACTCTAAATCAGACAATGTATTTACGACAAGTCATGAGCTCTCCAAAAGAATATGGAAGGCCACATCCTAACAAGCAAATATCCATCATGATACTCAAATGGGATCCTACTACCTTTCAAAGATGGGGCAAACTAGAAGAGGAAGATTTATACAGAATGCTCTATAAAGACATTGAAGAGGACACACAAGATCAAATCAATATACCCTGGGAGAAATATGGCAAAGGCTTCAAGATTCTACAAAAATTTGGGTATGATGGAAAAAGCCCTCTTGGGTTACGCAAAGAAGGCACTATGGAGCCCTTACAACCGGAATTGACTGTAAAAAGAGAACGCTCAAAGGGACTTGGTTTTCTGACTTCCAAGATCCACACTAAAAGGACAGAAGAGGCATCACAAATCAAAGTTGCCAAAGTTCAACAAGAAGATTACTATTCCACAGATTCCAACGAATGGGAATGGGGTTCAGACAAATCCTCCAGCGACTATGAGCTCACCGAGACATTCAGAGAGCCAAATGAACCGACAAAAGAAGAGGAATTTTATAAAAAGTTCAGGGTGGGTCAAGAAATAACCCATAAAGATTCCGCACAGTCTTCGTCTCAAGGTCTTAGGTCAAAATCACATAGGATGAGGACACCTGTCCCGGAAGGCGCTACTAGTGACGACAATTTGGATTCGCTTGCGATTGAAACTAATGAGGAGAGTGCCATCGATGACCTTGACGATTTCCTCGATATACCTGAATATAACCACATCTTCACTCTTAGCCCCACAAACTCCGAAAACATTAAAGGCCTTCCCCTTGTTCACCACCAACTCATTGACTGGGATTATGAAGGACCAGCACAATTTGACACATTTCAAAATGATGAAGCTATTATTGACTATCTTGGCATATAAGATGATCTTCCCCCTGGGGACCATAAAGTAGGATACACCATAGAACTCAACAACATGGCATATTTTGGTGAGGGTGTCGGACCTTCCAGTCGCAAAAATATGAAAATAAGAACAAATCAAGGGTCTTATGGCGAAAACCACACTGTGGCGCTATCTGATCCCAAAAAAGTAAAAAGAAAGGACGTATCTAAGGGCGAAAACCTCTCTGAGGCACCTGAAGATGGAAGGCTCGACATTCTCCCAGCCTCGTATGAGGAAAAGTCATCCATGTTGGTAGAGGATACTATCAAGACAAACATTGGTACAGAAGAGGTTCCACACAACATATTCCTAGCTCAATCATTGACAGAGTCCGAAAGGTCAAAATTCATAAGCTTCTTCAAGGAACGACAAATCAACTTTGCATGGTCATACGCTGATACGCCTGGACTAGATCTGGATTTGGTAATGCATCATTTGACAGTCAAACCGGGGGCAAAGCCAGTGAAACAAAAATTAAGAAAAATGCATCCACAAGTGGCATTACTAGTCAAAGCAGAGCTGGAGAAATTATTTGATGTCAGATTGATACGCCCAATTGATTATCCTGAATGGATCTCCAATTTAGTACCTGTCAGTAAACCAGATCGCAGCATCAGAATATGTACAGATAGATGATGTTCCTCTAAATTCAAAATTTCCAGATGAATCCATTTTAACAATATCACACGAAAGACCATGGCAACTATACTTTGACGGCTCATACACACAGCACGGGGCAGAAGCTGGTATTCTCTTTATAACTCCTCAAGGCGATTCTATACCAAAATCATACCGCTTATCATTTCCTTGCACTAACAATATAGCGGAATATGAGGCATTAACAACTGGATTAGGAATTGCAGTTCAATGGAAGATCCAAGAACTTCGTGTTTTTGGGGATTCTCAACTTGTCATCCATCAAGCAACTGATGATTACCAAACGAAAGATGAAAAATTAATGCCTTACAAGCAACTGGTAGATGATTTGAAATGGCACTTTACAAAGATAGATTTTGAGCAGATACCAAGAGAGCAGAATCGTGCTACAGATGCCATGGCTACAATCGCTTCACTAATTGACCTGCCTCAAAATGAAACCTGCTATGAGTTTCTGGTAGACAACCTGTTGGTTCCTTCATATGAGATCACTCCTACTGAAATGATATGCATTGTCAGTCCCGAATCCCAGTTATATGGTTCCATATTCACATATCTTCGTGACAATATCTTACCTCCTGATCTATCAAACAACCAACGCCGCACTTTCATTCGCTAATCCTCTTGATATGTCATTTTAGCTGATATCCTATACCGACGAGGTCTAGATGGCACTCTTCTTAGATGTTTAGAAAGCGACGAAGCTCAGATTGCGTTACATGAAGTGCATGAAGGGATATGTGGTCCGCATGCTAGTGGTCCTACCTTGGCCAAGAAACTCATCAGGACTGGATATTATTGGCCCAATATGGAAAAAGACTCATATCAGTTTGTCAAGAAATGTAAGCAATGTCAAATTCATGGAGACCTCATACATGCACCAGCACAAGAACTACAACCACTGGTGTCTCCTTGGCCCTTTTGTCAGTGGGGACTCGATCTCATAGGCAAGATTCACCCTCCTTCTTCCAATGGTCATAAATTCATTATCACAGCCACAGAGTATTTCACAAAGTGGATTGAGGCTGTGCCTCTCACACAAGTCACTGGGAAACAAATTGCTACTTTCATCCTTAACTATATCATTTGCCGATATGGTATTCCTAAATCCATTATTACTGATAACGGGCGTCCCTTCAAAAATTAGGATGTTCGTGAACTCTGTGACCGCTTCCGTATTTCCCATCATTTCTCCACACCATATTACCCCCAAGGTAATGGCCAAGCTGAGGCGTCTAATAAAACAATTCTTAAAATCCTCAAAAAGATAGTCGACGACGCTGGCCGTAACTAGCATATCCAACTCAATCCTGCACTTTGGGCCTACCGCACAAGTGTCCGCACACCTACAGGGGCTACACCCTACTCACTTGTCTACGGCGCTAAAGCCATCTTGCCTATTGAGGTCGAGTTACCTTCTTTATGGGTCTCTTTGCAAAACATCATCAGTGATGAAGATTACAGGGTCTCTCGCTTACAAGAACTAGAACTGTTGGATGAACGGAGACAAATTGCTTTTAATCATCTCAAGGCTTACCAAAAACGAATGAGTCGTAGCTACAATCACAAAGTCAAGCCTCGCACATTTGAGGTAGGTGATTTGGTTCTCAGAGAAAATCCTAAAAATCAACAAGACAGAGAGAAGAGGGGCAAGTTTGAACCAAACTGGCTGGGTCCTTACATCGTTACAGCAGTCTATGGATCTGGGGCATATCAGCTCTCAACTATAGAAGGTGAACCTTTGGAGGATCCTATCAATAGCATGCACCTTCGCAGGTTCTACACATAGCTCTTTGGAATATCCTAATTCAAAAATACAAAAAAAAAATCAAAAATCAAAAATACAAAAAAAAAATCATAAAACAAAAAAATCGTTACTTGGTGAAAACCTGGCAAACAGGCGCCTTGTGACACAAAAAAACATTGAAAAATCGAAAAAGGTAAAGAGAAATAATTTCATCCAACGGTGAAAACCACTTCGGTGGCACCCTGGGCAAGTACCATGGTGAAAACTGGGTCACCAGCGCCATGCGTAGAGACATTGCTCCTCCCTCCTTCAGGATTCACTTTCATCCTTCACTTTGCACACACTCACAACCTATTCGTTCACAATAAACTTACCCATTCCCATCATGGCTTGTTATTGATCTACCCAAGATTGGTTAGCCATTCATAATAAACCTCCCTTTTCACCTCCCTTTCCATTCATAATAAATCAGACCCTATCTGTGGCTAAGGCAAAATCCTACGTCTAGTTATGGGTGTGGAACTGAGAACATCACATGTTTTGAGGAGTAAAGTTTCTTCCAGCTTTCTTCAGTCTATTCGCGCACAATCCACAATAAAGCAACATTTGCATCGCAGATCCACCCTAAAGTTTCATCTTCTCCGCAATAAAGTATTAGTTTCATGGATTCAGTCGGTTTCAGATGAGACACAGCAGCAACAATGGGCTTCAACAAAATCAAATCTTTCAACAGACTCAGACAACATATGGTTCAGTGCTATCTATCCTTTTTGTGAAATTGAACATTGTGACCACAATCAAATAAGACTTATACAAGTGACAAGAGACACTAAACTTGAGGACTACAATGGATGTTGGTGTCGAGTCTTGGTTTTCTTTTGATTTTATCTTTTGGTGACATGTCTTTTAGCTTTTCCGGGATGTCTCTGACTAGAGAATCTATCTCCAGGATGTCTTTGACTAGAAAGGCGAGGATGGGGTATCGTCACCTATTTGTATTTGCTATCTGTGGATTGTCTCTTAGTAATGCTATGACTTGTCCAAGGATATGAGGACACTATGAGTCTAGTGTGAACTGGGGCATTCCTTGTTTGTGACTGTCTTATCTCCATGCAAACAAGTACAATGACTTTCTGGGTCGAACATATGCCTCGATTGTCATAACCTACTTGCCATAATAAAGCTCAATGATGATAACGCACAAGAAGCTCTTTCACGTTCATATCTTCTGTCTTCCATCCCCCTTTCTTGATTGACTTCCATCATCCTTCTTGAGTCCGCATAGCCTGCTATCACATGACTGAGTATAATGACACACCAAAAACATTGGCATTTCATGTAGCTGCACCGGCATTACCACATATAAGCATTTCACACATACATATAGATTTCACAATTGCATCACATCCTGCACACAACACTTGTTAGCACAATTTACATTTGCATTATCATATTCATCTGCATTACATACATTCACATTTGCGTCATGCATCACATATAAAACATAAAAGAACAAAAATATTGCATTGTATCATATACAAATTTGCATCCATATCATAAGCATACATTCTAAGAACATCTCATCACATAGGTATACATGCATATAGCTGCCGCAAAAATGAATCATCTCTCATATATAATCAAATGTGTCATGATACAATGATGTCAAAAGAATCATATGGCTACAAAATCACCCGCAGGTGTCTACAATACAAAAAAAATGGTACAAATACTGATACAAGGGAGCCCTTTATGGCTATGATGAACTCCCTCCCTCGGAGCCGCCTGGCCTCGACAGAATCTGAGCTCTAGATGGACCCACTCCAGGATCACCCTGCCTGTCTGGTGGTGGAGGAGGACCCATGACCCCACCACTCGATGCCTGTCTCCTCCGGCTCCCTCTTGTAGCCGTCGCTGTCCGCGATGGTCTATGAAAGCTCCTCGCCCGCTGATTTGCTGGCACGACACCATAATACAGGTCCCTCCAGTAGGCAATCTCCTCTCCGGCTCACAGGACATATGCATAGCCTGCTCCTGTGTCCTCCGCCGCCTGCCTCCCTGCCCTTAGTGCTGTCTCAGCCTCAGTGTAGCGCTGAATCGCCTGATCCCTCTCATGCTCAGTATCCCTGAGCCGGGTCCTGAGCCGATCCCTCTCCCTCTCCAACTCCTGGATCTCGTCTGCCTGGCCCTAGCAGATCTCCCTGAGCTCAATCAGCTCATCCTCCTCTGGATCCCCACCCTCTGCCTCTGCCTGTGGCTCTCCCTCTGCATGTGCTTACTCCTATACCTATCCCTGTACCTATCTCGGTACATGTCTAGGTCCCTGTACCTGTCTTTGTCCCTGTGCCTTAGGACCCTATGCTGCTGGTACCTGCAGGGGCACTCCACCGCGACCCCTCACCACCTCGGCCTATCCCTCCTATCCACCCTCCCTCTGAGGTGCCACCCTCCTCTCCCCAACTACTCCCCTCCGCCTCCGTCGGCCTCTGCCCCCATCACCTCCACCATCATCATCGTCATCTCCTCCTACCTCTCCCTCCAGTAGCTCCCCTGGATCTGTCAGTCGCGAGAACGGATGCTCTGCCCAATATGCTGTATACTCTGCATCCATGCCTGCATCCTCAATCTCTAGCTACATATCCCAGGGTAGGGGCATCATCTCTGCCAGCTGTGTAACTGCTTGATCATATGACAACAATGGCCCGAACTGCGCCTGATCCCTCACTGTACGGGCATACATACCCGAGCCTCATGGCATCCTCTGGATCCTGCCATACTGGCTGCATACTCTGTCTACCAGCTGCCTCTCCAATATATAGGGCATCCGCCCAATCAGATATCTGCTCCTGAAGGTATAAGGTAGCTCCACTGCATCATCCTCCCACTCCTCACATCCCAGATATGGCCTCCAGATGACTACGTCAATGTCATCTATCACTCGCCTCCAATGCTCTAACCTGCCAATCCGAGGCTGCGAAGTGATCATGTCATATAAATGCACAAAGCTCCGTCTGTGACCCCTGCCTCTGAAATTTATCGGCTATGTGATAGGCAGATGCTCATATGCCCAAACCTGCAGAAGTGTCACTCCACAGCCCAGTCCCACTGATCCATGGTAGACGAACTGGTGAAGCTCATAATATATGTGGGCCAACACACATGGACCCCACGCATATCTGGTGTGCTGAGTCACCAATATCTCCAGTGCTCCTCCCCAGCCCACTACCAACCCCCGTGTTGCCCTGTCCAGACATAGGAACCCACTGATAGCTCCTCCGATCATAGCTAGCAAAGATAATCCTATCGCGGTCATGGTGTCCCATGCCACATGTCCTGCTCTCATCTCTAGGTCGGGATCCTGAAACACCCGTCTCAAAGCCTCTCTGTCTCCATCGCGATCATATGGAATCAGCTCTCCATCGATCGGTATGTGCAGAATCCTATAAACATCCTCAAGGGTGATTGTCATCTCACCCATCGACAAATGAAATGTACATGTCTTTGAATGCCATCTCTCGGCCAGCGCAGTCAGCAAACCCATGTTTGCCCGAAACTCAGGCACATACAACACGTGTCTCAATCCCATCTCCTCAATGGCAGCTCTATCCTAAAATGACAACTCTGGTCATAACCTCTGTGTGGACGGGAATCTCTCCCGTGACTCCAACATAGGCAAATACTCCTGCAGTCAAGCAAATCAATCATGTCAGTCAGGGTGGCATTCACTGTTCATCACAAAGTGTTGCTTCTATCCTAGTAGTGCTCCCTGTTCATCACAAAGTACTATGTGTGTGACACTCCCTGTTCATCACAAAGTGTTACTCACATTTTGCACTCCCTGTTCATCACAAAGTGCTGCTCATACTTTGGGTACTCCCTGTTCATCACAAAGTACTCTATCTTGGTGCTCCCTGTTCATCACAAAGTGCCTTGATCTATCCTAGTCTTCCTCGAGGACCTGCTTGAGTGTATCCTCTCAGCAGCTTATCCAATCGACAGCGTATGTTCATCACAGAACTATCGATTTGACCTAGAAGACTAAAACCGTGAATTTTTTTGACATATACACGCTTTTAACTCACAAACACGTTTCTACCTCACAAACGCGCCTATAGACTGCACAAGCACACCTAAACAACACAGACGCGCCTGTTTGACATAAACGTGCCTAAATCATTCACAAATGCGACTTTGGCACACAAACGCCCCTTTAGGACGTAGACGCGCCCGCATCAGGCACAAACGCGGTTCCAGACATAGACGTGCCTGGCACCGACACAGACGCGCCTGGCACCGACGCAGATGCAGTGGCACGTTTTTGCACTTTTTTGTGCCCTATTTCTAAGTGCATTTATTGCTAACTAGCATGCATTAATGATAAAATTGAATGCGTCAAAGTACGAGGAGGTTTGGTGGTACTTACCAGCTCTCCTGCCTCTGCTGGCCTCTGAAATCGTCGAACGCGGTCGAATCTGTGTACGAAGGCCATCGCTGCTGACTACTGCTGCTCTTTTTCTTGCTCTGCACTGTGATCTCATGAAGGTGTAGATGACAATGAGGATGTCTTTTGCCCGTGGTCTATCTTATAGCCTACCCTAGCCCTCGCCTTCATTTCCTGAGTCAGTCTTCTTCATCCCGTGACTCTGTCACTTTATCCGGTCTATCCATTCTAGCCTTTCTTTCTTATCGAGAGATTGTCTGCAATCTTTTCAGACATTTTCATCCAATCTCTCGAGGGGGCATATTATTCCCATCTTGGGGCAACTCTGTATCAGTTCATCTTATCTTCTTTGAAACAACGTGACAAGCCGCATTGTCTCAAAGAGGGGCAAAATGTAGACACCCAAAATTGTCCAATCTAATTAAATAAATATTTTATTTATTTAATTATCTAAGCCTAATTCTTCTATTAATTAAATAAATCTTTATTTATTTAATTAATTCATTTATCCTCTTCTAGCCTTATTTCTCATTTAAATAAATACATTTATTTATTTAAATTATCCCTTTCCTAAATTAAATAAATATTTTATTTATTTAATTATCCTACTTCTTCTATTAATTAAATAAATATTTATTTATTTAATCAATTCATTAGCTTTTTTTACACATGACACATGTCATTCATCTCTTAATTCATACACTACCTACCTCTTTCATTATTTTGGTATTTCTTTTACCTACCCTCTAATCTTGGCCGACCTCTCTTTTTACACCTCTCAATCTTATCCCTCCATTTCATATTGTGTCTTCTATTTAAGAAGATGCCTCCTTCATTATCAAACCCTAATCATTCTATGCATTCTAATCAATCATCCTAATCGACAATTTGGAGGACTTGACTACATTACGATCCTACTTGCAACCACATTTCGTTCTTTGTTGAGCTCTTGTGCACATAAAATCTGAGAGCAAATATATATCAAGCAAGATCAATGGAGATAGGAAGAATGGAGATCAAAACCCTATTGGACATGTGATGGTATAATCTTTGTGATTTCATTTGATTTACATTGTTTTAGGTAATCTTCATATGTTATGGTGGATCTTTGTTGATTGTTAGGCTAGGGTTTTGTGGTTGAATTCATTTAGCCTTTCAATATTGTTATTATTGTTATCCATTTTCACCATACACACTATGCAATCAAAATTTACATGACACATCCTCTTATGCCATAACCAACTTTAGTCAATCTGAGCAATCGAGCAATCCTTCTCATTGAAGCTCAAATGAAAGATATTTCCATTGGTCTGAGTTCTGGAAGCAATCTCCAATCCAGATCTATTGATGATCTTACATTTTCCATCCTTGAATTGCAAATGAAATCCTCTATCCACCATCTAACCTACACTTAAAAGATTATTCTTTAAGCCTTCAACATAATAAACACTATCAATATTAGTCTTACCATCCAATGATATTGTTCCTTTGTCTTTGATCCTACATGCCTTGTTGTTTCCAAATCTGACCAATTCACCATCAAATTCTTGCAATGATAAAGACTTTCTCTTGTCACCAGTCATGTGATGCGAGCATCCACTGTTTATAACCCATTCATCCTTCTCTTCAATTTTTCTAGCTAAAGCCTTTTCTTCAGTATGACTTGTTTCAATGACAAATTTCAGAGAATCATCCTTAATAGAAATGAAGACCCAATCTTTATGGGATGAGGCACCATTGTCGAATCCACTCACAAGTTCATCATCATCATCAGAAATACCAAAATCATCATCACCAATATAATAATATGATTTATTTGTATTCCTTCTAAATCTAGTTCTCCTCTGATATTCAGGATTAGGCTTATAATTCCTCACAAATCTTTCATGATTCATAGCAGCTCTTTCAGGACATCTATATGCAAAATGACCAATCTTATTTCATGAAAAACATTTAAAGGGGACTTTTCCTTCATACTTACTTCTAGTTGGTCCTTTAGGAATTCTTCTAGCAACTAGGGCTTCTAGCTCTTCAAGTTCTCTTTCTTCTCTCTCAATTTCCTCCATATCCTTAGCATACATCTCCTTTCAATCTATCTTCTTCTTCCATGAGGAAATTGCTTTAAATATAGTCTCAGTTTTAGTAGCACTCTGAGCTCCAAGTTCTTCAAGTTCAAAAGTAGTTAATTTCCCAAGTAATCTATCTTTGGTCATAGGGGTACTTGACATTGTCCAGAGTTCATTGATAGAAGTAGCCTTCATCTTATAAGTCGAACGTAGAACTCTCAGAACTTTTGACACTATCTCATCCTCACTGACTGATCTACTGTAACATTTGATACCCATAAAAATCTCATTGACTCTATCCATGAAAGAACTTATCTTCTCATCTTCTTCCATCTTCAAAGTTTCATATCTTACCTAGGAACCTTCAAGTTTTGTAATTTTCATAGCCTAGTCACCTTCATAAAGAGTTTCAAGCTTTGTCTAGATCAACTTGGCATTCTCTAACTATATGACATTCAATAGCTTTTCATTAGATAGAGTGCTTAACAATGCTTTTTTTTCTCTCACATCATTTTCAGCCTTCTTCTATTCGATAGCAGGTGTCAATGTTCCAAAATTAGGATCATGAGGTATATACCCTTTCTCCACTATCTCCCAAACTTCAGCTCCAAGACATCTGAGATGAATCTTCATTTTCTCCTTCCATATTTTTCAATTAGTATGATCAAATATAGGACTCTCCTTCCAGTAAGGATTGAATGTGGAACTAGATGCAGTTGCCATCGGATCTCCTCAAACGGTTAAGCTTTTGCAGAGAGGACCTCATACCAATTGTTGGAATGATTTGATACCGGTAGTAAACTGAGAGGGGGGTGAATCACTTTACTCACAAGTACAAAAATTAATTCAATTATAAACCTTATAATAGAGCACATCACAATGAAAGATATATCATGAACACACAACACACATAACACCAATATTTTGAAAAACCATGGTGGAAAACCCTACCCACAATCAGATGAATACTCTACAATAGTATTATGAATAATTACAATGAGGTTTGCATTTGTAGTAAGGCCAACAACCTAGAGCACATTTCTCATCACAAAGGGAGTCTCACTAACTTACATAAACATCGGACTACAATTCGGAAAGAAATGAACTGTGAAAGTAGCATCTACTAATGCTTGATATAGTTTTAGTTAAGCACTAATATTTTCTCTACAATACAAAACCTTTGCAACCTTCACTTGAGTGATATAAGTTTATTCACACATAATCCTTCCTCTGATAATGTAGACATAACCACCCATCTGATCAATTCCCAAGTTACATGAATAAGTCACCTATAAATACAGATCATCAACCTTATTGACAAGGTCGGCTAAACCCTAAACCCATAAACCCATAATTACAAAAATTACGTCACATGATACAGCCAGACCAGTATTATGATTTACATTACATAACATGGACCTAAATCAAGTATCCAAACAATTATATCCATTGGAGATTCCGCTAAGACCAAAATACAACATGCTTCACCAACCAGTAGAAACCCTCAGTGAAATAACAAAAAGTTTAACCGGATCTAAATAGGACCATCATAACAACATGCCATCCAATGCAAAGTCACCAAAAGCTCAAGATATGATCAGGAAACACCTTCATCATGAAAGAAACCAATTCCATAAGCCGGACCCAAAATCCACTAACCAAGTCACCAAATATTGCATACCGGTAAAGCTAACCAGGATAGTAGAGGCAAGCCGGTGAAGCTAGAAACTAGCCGGTACTGCTAAATACCAAAAGCGATAACATCCAAAGCACCAAATCATGAACCAATAGAATATAGAAAGCATGTGACCAACCAAAATAAGCATCTGAAACTGAATCTAGAGATTTGATCATACCGGATCAAAATCACAGCCAAAACCAAGAAGATCACCAGGACTAACCAGGATAGATCCAACTGGGATACAATGTTGACATCAATGACAACACTTAACCAAATCCAACATATTTCCAACATGATACACTTGCAATAAATGGATAAAAACTATAACACAATGGCACATGTAACCAAAAAGGATTACCAACCACCATAACACTTGGTTGATACCAAGAATTGCCTTATGGTGCTTGTACTTGCACCCTCTCCAACACTTGTTCAGTTGCTTCTTGCTATACCTGCCCCTTAACACATGCATTTACATGTTCTTTTCTGATCTTTTCCTAGACAAAAGGAAACATAACTGATCCAATCATTACCTCTGCAAACAAATCACTCTTTTCAGCCTTCTCTAGCCTTGAATTGACTGTAACTTCCTCATCCTTGAGTAGTGTCTTCTTACCAAACATAACTATTTTACTCTTACCCTTGACATCATCATTCATTGGCATTAGAGTATACTTAACCCCACCCTTTTCAATAGTGTAAGTGTTCCTCCTACCATCATAACAAGTATTGTTATCATATTGCCAAGGTGTACCAAGTAGAATATAGCTACAATCCATGGGCAAGATATCACATAAAACACTATCTTTATACTGACCAACCTAAAAAATCAACCTTTGCTTGTTCCCTCATCAACAAAGTAATATCATCATTAACCAAAGAAACTCTATAGGGATTCTTATGAGGTATACTTTCCAAATTCAATTTCTCAACCATTTCAGTAGAAACCATGTTATCAGTAGAACTCAAATCAACAACAATAGTACAAAATTTATCTTTGCATTGACACCTTGTTCTAAAGAGGCTTCTTCTTTGTATGGGTTCATGTCCTTATGAGGTCTTCAAAATAGTATTCTTGTAGTGCCCCTCCCTGATTCATCTTGTCTTTTTGTACATCAAAGGAATATATTGATCTAGCTTAGTCTACTTTATGATGATTTGATGGTATCATGTTATGTCCTAACCCTATTTCATGATTGTATTGGATATGATGATGGATCTATATTTGATCATTATTCATGATGGGTCATATTGCTTATGGGATTTTGATGACATTATGATTATGATGATTGAGTTGATGATATGATGTTTGTGATTATCTTCTAGTGTCTTTGTGATTAAAGACGATGTCATACTACTCATTGTGAACACGATATGACGTTACGATTCTCTATCACTTGCTTGATCATTTATGATGTATATGTGTTGTATATATATATATATATATATATATATATATCGTATTGCATTTAGTGGTGGATGTAAGATTGTAGGTACTAGACATTGACTCCACCTGGTCTCACAGGTTTGAGCATGTCTTTATCCCAATGGCAAGTTGTTGGAGATGACATGTGTTTCCCTCTGATACTCTAGGCTTAAGTTGATACCCTATCAATTAGTGTCTTGGCTTGAGTCATTGGTTTGCGTCATGTGGTATGTTGTTCAACCTTATGTCAGGTTGCCTTGTGAGTTTGCGATTATTTATTAATCAATAATTAATCAGTTTATATAGTTTATCAATATTAAATTAAATCCATAATATTAATATTAATGTGTGATTATTATTATTATTAGAGAATTATTATTCATTAATATTTTTTATGGATTTATATTTTATTGGTTTTATGGAAATTAATTAATCAAATTACTGCATATAGCCTTTGGCGTAAATTATTAAATAATGGTTAGTACGAATACAATATATTTATATACTGGGAGTTTATAATTAATTAATAATTAAATTGGTGGAATTATATTAATTGAGTATTTATGCTTATCCGTACATCCATCTATTTCTTTATTATTTATTTGATTATTTTATATATATCTGTACATTTAAATATTTGTTTATTGTTTATCTATTTATTTATTTTTGGCTCATCTATCTATTGGTTATTTATTATTTATTTATATTGGTTTTGATTTATTATTTGAGCTTTTGATTTATTGGATTATTATTTATTTATTTATTGTTTAATTAGTGGATGGGTATTTATGTTTGTCCGTACAATTATTTATTTATTTATTGTTGGATTAATTATTGTTTATCTAATTATTTATTGTTTTGATTATTTATTTATTTGCATTGTTATTTTATTTATTTGTTATTATTTATGTACCTACCCCTTGTTATGATTGACCCTCTTGGGAGTTGTGATTGTGAGGATAATATTATTTATTTATTTATTTATATTATTTGTGGTTAATATTTAATTGGAGCATTTATTTATATTGCCTTTGATTTATTTTATTGGGCTTTAATTTTATTATTGTTTATTATATTATTATTATTATTATTATTATTATTATATTCTCTTGTTACTAATTCAGTAATTATATATTATGTTTATACCTACCCTATTATTTTATTGGTTGAGATTTGAGGGTGAGTAAATAATATTATTTTATATTCTTACCTTAATTTTTGGAAGGGGGTTGGTATAGAATATATTTTATTGGAATATTTTGATTGGCATATATTCTTCTGTAGTTTTGAATGAGATTCTTGTTATTGTCTTTGTGAGCAGTTTTGTGGGTGTGCTTCTAGATATCTTTCTGCGACTTTTGGATTTTAGAATTGCCTGGAGTGAGAATTGCCTGGTTGGGTTGAATTTTGGAAAGCTTGTTGGTTGGATTTTTTCTCTTCTACGATTGCATTACCATCACTTTACTTCTAGGTTGAAGATCTTTTTCCATTCTTGCATTTTGATTTTTGAAAAGAGATGTTTTCTCTGTGACTGCTAAAAGATTGTTTAAGGAGATTTGGGAATGAATGATTATTCTATTATCAGTAATTGGGAGTAATATTTTGGGAAAAATATTTATATATGATTTTATGAATGTGTGTGTTGTATTGTCAAAGAAGGTGATGTAGTCAAGGGAGGGAGATCTAATGAAGGATAGCCCAACCTTGCAGCTTAACACATAAACCATGCACAACATACTGGTAACTGGTAACAAGATGCTAGAAACAATAGAAAGAAAAACTAGTAACATAACAAAACACATGACCGATAAATAACTTGAATAAATTTTATTATAATTTGAGGGATTACACATGCAACATGTTGGATCGCAGTCCAGGATACAAACAATGCTTACAATGCAATTACAAGATTCACAGATCATCCACATATCGAATCGTCTTCTGGGAACAATTTGCTAGTTCCACCCTAATCTGGACCTCATCCTTCTGGCCTCAGTCCAATTGGATCAGAATCTTGTTGAATTTACATCTTTGCTCGATCTCATAACTTTGTCTTCTATCTTCCGACTTCTCTCTTCTAATGATTCGCAAACCTCCATATATACCATCCATAAATAATTATAACTAAATCAAGTCGGCACAAACACCAACCAGTTCATGAAACGTGCAATGGTAACATGTCATCTTAAATCACTAAGAACAAAGACAAAAACATAAAACGATGTGTGAACCTCTAGGAATATCGGCCAAGGCCCAAAGAAACATCTCCAACTATCCATAAGTCACATAGACCAACCGCAACCCGATCTAACTTTTCTCAACACATTGCTAGACCAACCGGTAAGGACATATCAACCGGGCCAATACCAGAATCCACATCTCACAAGAAAAAAAGCCAAATTCTATGAAACTTGAACACGACAAAGATCACGAACACAAGGGAATAAAACCAAAACCACAACATTAAACACTCAAACCAAAAGAGATGCCTTGATCTCAAGCATTTTCACTAAAAACTGCTCAACCGATAAGAACTAGATCGATGCTCCTGCATCAAACTCTCGGGGTTAATTGAAAAGTGAGTCCCATCACTTGATCTAATTCAGCAATCTGTCAGTAGGTACTTGCAACTGCCTTAGGGGGTTCGACGATCTGAATACATCTTGCAGTTGCCTCTCCATGATGATCTACTAGTGAAAACTACCTCAATCGACGATCTATTCAAGTCTCCACCCACTAACTGCCTCAAGCTCATGCTCTAGGATCGGTGGTCTAGCTACAAACCTTTCTCAGTCTCACGTTCAATGATCTGAACAAGTCCACAAGTTTCCTCAATATTATGTCTAGCCAACCGGTGCATAAACAACACTCTGTCCAACAACAGGTTCACAAATTGACTCTAATACCATTTGATGCAGTCACACAGTCAAGAGAGGGAGATCCAATCAAGAACAACCTAGCCTTGCAACTTAACACATAAACCATGCGCAACATACTGGTAACTAATAACAAGATGCTAGAAACAATAGAAATATCAACCGATAACATAACATAACACATAACTGGTAAAAAACTTGAATAAATCTTATTACAATCTGAGGGATTACACATGCCACATGTTGGAACGCAGTCTAGGATACAAACAATGCTTACAATACAATTACAAGATCCACAGATCATCCACATTTCAAATCATCTTCTGGGAACAGTCTGTTGGTTCCACCCTAATCTGGACTTCAGGCTTCCGGCCTCAGTCCAATTGGATCAGAATCCTGCCGAATCTACATCTTCGCTCGATCTCATAACTCTGTCTTCTATATTTTGACTTCTATCTTCAAATGATTCACAAACCTCCATATATACCATGCACAAATAATTATAACTAAATCAAGTCGGCCCAAAGACCAACAGATTCATGAAATGTGCAATAGTAACATGTCGGCTTAAATCACTAAGAACAAACACAAAAACATAAAACAATGCACAAACCTCCAGGAATATCGGCCAAGGCCCAAAGCAACATCTCCAACGATCCGCAAGTCATGGAGACCAACTGCAACCTGATCCAACTTCTCTCAACACACTGTCAGACCAACCGGTAAGGACATATCAATCGGGCCAATACCAAAATCCACATCTCATCGAAAACAAAGCCAAATGCTATGAAACTAGAACAGGACAAATATCAAGAACACAATTGGTTGTGAATGTATTGTGGTAACGGTTGGTTTTGTGAGGTTTATTTGTTGTTGCATACCCTATCTTGTGTCCATTTGGTTTGATTAGATATGGAGTGGCTATGTTTGTAATCTTTTTTGTGCAAGTTATTGTTGGTATAAGTTGGAATTCTTGGATGCATTGTATTGTTGGCCTTAACAAGGCTTTGTTTTGGTTTCTTATTGGCTTTTAGTGACTTATAGATCATATTTATGCCATTGTAAGGCCCACACTTGAATCTAGGAAAATTTGAGTATCTTTGTATCTTTTTTTTTTCGTGAGTTGGTCCCCTATTATAGTAGCACTAAAAAAGAGAATAATAACACTATTCTAGGCTACAAAAGTGCCAAAGTAGTGTCAGCAGATTTCTAGGTTGGTTTATTTGTCCCTCACTTGATTTCTCTGTGGGCTCTTCATTCGAGAGGCTTGTTATATTATGTTTGATGGTTTTGGGGCACTTTCCCATTCATTTATGATGTGTGTGAATCCATTTGGGCTCCGACAAGTGGTTTTGTGCTTGTCTGTTAAGGTTTTGGTATGTTTCTCTAGCAAGTTGAGTGATTCCTTGCTGTTGAGGATGGTTAATTGTAGCTCCAGTGAGAGGTTATGTTGTGCCTCACTGTGGAGGATCATTCTATGTTATTGGATTCATGTATTACCCCTATTTATGTATATTTGACATTCTTGAGGCTCTCTTTATTGTTGAACTTTGGCATTATGAGCTTATGGCTTGATCCTTGCTAAGTGTCTCTTGGTTGTATGTTGATGACTATCTTTGTGATTCGGTTGTATCAGTTTTGTAATGAATTTTGGATGATTTCCATGTTGAGATTCATGTTACTATTGTGTTATATTTTGTTATGTGTTACCCTATGAATTGGCATATGATTAGGGGGAGTGGGCTTCCTTGTGATGACCAAGGTCATGTGAGTTAGGTTGCTTGGCACCTAGACCACCACGGCACATTGGGAGTTTTCCTTTTTGTAATTCAGTGATAATATCTAATAATTGATTGGGTTTGGGTTTCACCTAATAAGATAATTCTATTTGGTTTGGGCTATATGAGATGGAAAGCTGATCTTCCTTGTACTCACATAGGTTGAGATGGCTCCACATGTCTATTAAGGGATTGTTTTCACCCTTCTTTGGTGAGGGTAGCTTGTATTTCCATTAGGAGTATGGATTGCTCTTCTTTGTGAGGATAGAATACATGTCTACTATGTGTGCATATCTACCTTCTTTGTGAGGCTAGCACATAGGAGCATGACTAGTAAGGATGGTCATATTCCCTTCTATATGACGACAACATGTGATGACACTCCTTTCCTACATGTGACCATGCCCATATGCGATGATTTAGTGTACACCTCTAGAAGAGTTTATTGTTGATTTCAGCCTTGTGTTGTCGTATGATTATTGTTGTGTTGAGTTCATTATGCGCTATTGTGAGTCCCATAATTGTTAGGTGTCAACCTAGCTCTTGAGTGAGTGTTGGAACCCCATGTCATCTCCTAGCACGGGGGGTGGTTCCTATTTGGTTCCACATGGTCAGGTGGTTTGATGTCTTCTTCCATTTGGATATTCATCTTCTTGGATGTTAGCGTGCATGGATCGGATTCTTGGATTCTTCATTATGTGGATATTTTTTGGAGCTTATTTTTATGTACGTGGAATAGAATTTTTTTTATCATGATGATTGTATTTATAGACGAGATTATGTGCCCCTAACTTATGTGTCTTCATGTATTTGTTGATGTAAATTGAAAGGTGCAACACATTGCTAGAATTCATTCTTCAAATAAACAAAGTTATCAATTGATTGAAAGGTGGAATAGAATGATCAAGAGGTGTGAACTCAGGTGAGCTCAAATGCAAGTTGATAGTTGAACTGCTAATTGTAGGAGTGAAACTCAATAGATTGAATAGATTAATTGAGCTAACTGATTGAGAAAAAGCTGACTGAAGGAAGAAAAAGAATGATTTGTGGAAATAAAGAGGATGACACAGAGAGCTTAATTTAGAAAAAGCTAACTGAAAGATGGAAATAGAAGTTGAAGAGATAAATGATTTAATTAATTAATTGATTGAATTAATTAATTTAGCATGTGCTTGCATTTAGATTTAGATTATTAATTTAATCTTTGCATGAGATATTATTCAAATAATTGAATTTATTAATTCAATTTAGCATTTGGATATATTTAGAACTTAACTTTGATTTTCAATTTGGTTTTTGAAATCATGCACATGTAATTGAATTAGGAAGAAATTAGAAGAATATGAAATTAAATGAAATTAGAATTTGGGGAACTCGAAGAATTAATTAGTTAATTAAATAATTTAAAGAAACTATTTAATTATGTAGAAATGGAATTTAATTAATAATAAATATTATTTAAATTGGGGAATTAATCAGAATTAATTAAATAATAAATATTTAATTAATATTTAGAAAATGATTGAAATGATTAAATGATGATAGAATAAGAAATAGAATAATTATTTTATTTAAATAATAAAGATTATTTAAATTGGGGAATTAATCATAATTAATATTTAGAAAATGAATAAAATGATTAAATGATGATAGAATAGGAAAATAGAATAATTAATAAGATGATGAGGAAATATGAAATTAGAAGAAATAGATTAATTAAATAATAAAGATGATTTAATCAATTAGAGGAATAATTAGTACATGATCAATGAGACATTTTTAGGTGTCTACATTTGCCCCTCTTTGAGACGATGTCAGAATGACATTGTTTCAAAGAAAACAAAAAAATTTGCCCCAGTATGCCTTGGTATTGTTGTATAGTGTAAATATGCCCCCTTGGAAAAGGTGGTCGAAAAATTCAAAAATTGAGACCATGTTTTCGATACCAGTGTAAAGAGCAAGTGTGTAAATTTTCGTGTCATTTCGAGATTGTTTGAGTAGGCTACAAGTTGTTTGAAGCTGGCGGGGGCCATGGGCGTCAGAGTGTCATAAAACCCTAATTTTTGAGCTATAAATAGAGAAATCTAGGATTTCATTTGCTCATTTGTGATTTGACAGTTCCTTGTTATCTTTGCAATTTTTGTGCCTATTTCTGAGTATTTGATCATCATGGCTGGTTATAGAGCTCGTTTGCACTTGTCGGACAGAGTATGTTCATATCAGAGACCTGTTGGGACTGGTGGCATGGTACTTTTCCAAATTTTTCCTTTTTTTTGCCTGTTTTTTCAAAAAAATTCCTTGATCATTTTTTGCTCTCCGTCACGCAATCACTTGTCAATTTTTACAGAATAGTATTAAGTGTAGCACATTCACTATAAATGCTACGCATGCACTGTAAGTGTCATGCAATAGTGTTAACATGCCGCATTCATTTATAGCTTCACGCATAAGTGTTTTTTGTTACGCATGCACTCATTATGTCACGCATTAGCTTTAATCATCATGCAAGAGTGATTTCTGTATCGCATAAGTCATAACTGTCACACATTCATTGTATATGTAACTTTTTGTCATGCGTTTGAAAATTTTTAGGTTTTTTTCTGGATCTGATATCTGATATTGTGATCATTTTCTCATTGCAGGAGAACATTGGAGTGTTATACTGTTGCCAGAGCAGACCTAGTGGTCTTGATCTTCGAGCTGACTTACCGGATGATGAGATCGAGGATATCCATCAGCTTGGTCTATACCATGTTTTGCATTTGCTAGAGATTACGGCCAACAGGGCCATGATTACAGCTTTGATAAAGCGGTGGCACTCTGAGACTTGTTCATTTCATCTTCTGACTGGTGAGGCATCCATTACCTTAGAGGATGTATGGCATATATTACGTATTCCCATTCATGGTGAGAGAGTTGTATATGACCATGATGATGGCATTGCCGGATTATGTGCACTTTTTGAGTGTGAGATTCAGGATTTGCAGATCAGTGGCCGTTATGAGATCCCTTGGGCCCGATTAGATTATGATGACTTGACCATTATATTATGCAGTATTGTCGGTGGTTTATTGATACTTGATTGACGAGGTCATGGGTTTCCAATTGGATGGGGCAGAGTGCTTCATGATATGATTGTGCATCATTGACTTTATGCTTGGGGTCCTTGTCTACTTGCCATGTTGTACTATCAGATGCATGGTATTGTGTATCTGGGATACTATTCTATTAGTTGTGGTGTTACTTTGCTTCAGACATGGGCATGGGAGCACATTTCCATTTCTAGGCCTGTCATTCATGTAGACTTGCAGTCGGGTGAGCCTTATGCTTTCAGGTATATAGCAGATATCAGACACAGGGGTTCAGGGAACACTTTGTACTGGAGACATTAGTTTGATATATTGCAGCATTTTATTTGGAGACCTTACTTAGATTGCCTCGGTTGGCTTGATGATGTAGTGCACTTGTCTTTCTGCCGACAACAGAGATATCTCATTGGGAGGACCTTTGAGACTCAACGGATCATAGAGATGTATCTTCCTGGGTGGGTTCTCAGACAGTTTGGTGAGGTACAGGTGACACCTATGGTTACTGCATATTTTGCTCGTGTTTCGCGAGAGGTATCTGATTGGGGTGTGTGCATTCAGCCAAATGTTGCTTCTACGGAGTTTGATTCTTTGCAGCCATTACTTTGCAGTTGGGGCAGAGGTGGAGTGGATCCAGGGATGACAATGGAGTATGATACATGGTTTGCTAGGCATGGGCCAGTGCCTTTGACCGATCTTGCTGTTCCTATTATAGCACAATAGATTCGCCATCCGAGACAGTGGTTGAGGATAAACACAGGGGAGAGAGCTGGTGGACATGGTGGGGATGGGGGAGGAGGTGCTGGAGATGGGGGAGGTGGTGAGAGAGGAGAGGGAGATGAGGACATAGACATTGGTGGAGATACCGAGTCTATTAGCAATGAGGACAGCGATGATTCTTCAGAGTCATCAAGCAGTGATGGTGGGGATGATGATGAGGATATGCTAGAGTTGGAGGATGTGCCTGCCGCAGAGGGTGGGATAGCATAGGTTGATGATGAGCTAGAGACTCTTAGAGCGTGGGTTCAAAGTTTGGAGGAAAAGGTCGCTAGATGAGATATCAAGTGAGATCGTCTCCAGAGGGAGAGAGATGAGGTAGTGCAGAGATGTCAAATTACTATGGATGCCTTCGATCAACTTTTTAGAGCAGGTATAGATGCGCGTGACTAGGCAGATAGGTATTTCACTACTACATAGGAGTCTATTTATTATCGGCAGGAATATGAGAGAGTCGTCCCTGAGGGTCAGAGAGAGCCTAGCTTTAGTGCATACATGGGGAGGAGATCAAGTATATCTACTTCACGATGGACTAGCAGTGGTGGTGTTATGGGACCACCTCAACATCCTGGGGCAAGATCTAGTGGACAGGATCCACCTACTGATAGGGGCAATGTTGGATGATCATGTTATCTGAGCCTTGGGGCTTATTTATTGTATTCACACACATTATCAATTTTGAGTTATATATATAGCATGCAGGTTTTTTGGAAATGATCTATGTATATTATTTTGCTTTCCATGTATGCTTATGAGTTCTATGATGCATATCTATTTGAATTCTATATGATTCTAAATGCAATGGTAATACATGTATGTAGTAATGATGATTTAAATGAATGCAATAATGAATGTAAATGAACCTATAATGAATGGAAATGAACTCTATAAATGAAATGCAAATGAATCTATAAATGAAATGCAAATGAACTCTATAAATGAAATGCAAATGAATCTTATAAATGAAATGCAAATGAACTCTATAAATGAATGTAAATGAATCTATAATGAATGCAAATGAACTCTATAAATGAATGCAAATGAACCTATAATGAATGCATTTTTGTATGATAATGGTTGAATCAATTTTAACTCAGATACTCCTTGAAGAAATGTTAGTCAGATGGTAGAGAGAAAAATTGATGATAGAAAGAATGTTAGAAAGAATGTAATTTAGATGGGAGATGAGAAACCAACAAACTATCAATAATCAAATGAGATGAAGGTGATAATGAAATTGAATGAATCATGAACCTGTGTCACATATTTTATTGCATCAATATATATTCATCACTGGGCCTTATTATTTGAGCAATGAAACTTTAGCACATTAGGGTATAAGGAATCAAGATGCAAAGATATCTCATTGTAGAAACAAACACGTAGCAGACAAGGAGTGAACCCTCCATTCTGAGAATTGCATTAGGGGTCGAGGTATGTGTGGCGATTTCACCTTGATGTGAAGGCTCTTATCACAGACACCCACTAGAGCAATTTCCCTAGAATTTCATTGGTTAACACCACAAATAGAAAACAAAGAAAAAGATAATGCTCATCATAGCTCCTCTAGTCAGTTGTGGAAATCCTTGAGTAGCATAGAAACAATATCTATCACCAAATGATAAAAAGATAAAGACTGACCTGGACAAAATTCAGCAACTATACTGACCTTGTGCCTTCGTTCTTAGTTGTTTGATGTGATGGTTGATAATGTCTGATCTCAGAAAGTTGCGGACCCTGTTTAAGATTGACCTGTCTGATTTTGAGTGTATCCTCTTCTGTTTAAGACAAGATAATGATCACGTTGATATGGATATGATACGATTGATAAGACAGTTTGATCAGTTGATTGCAGATGTTTGACTGGATAGTCGTATCCTTTGTTAACTTCGTGCAAAGTGTTTGCTAGATATCTGCTAGGGTATTTGTTTCTCACAAGACATTTTATTGCAAGATTTTTTGATTGATTGATTTTCGATTTTTAGTTCTTTTCCAAGAGCTTTTGCGATGTTTTTGGATGATTTTTTCAGGATCGTATTTGACTATTTTTGGATGATTTTTTTAGGATCGTATTTGATTGTTTTTGGTTGATTTTTTCAGGACTTTATATGGATGTTTTTGGTATTTCATGATTTTCAATGTTTTTGGGTTTTGAGTTTTTCAAAGTTTTTGGATTTATTCAGGACTTTATCTAGTTTTTTGGATTTTTTTTAGGATTTTATCTGATTTTTTGGATTTTTTCAAAAATTTATCTGATTTTTTGGATTTTTTCAGTTATGCCCCTAGTGTGTCGACCTGTATGACATGATGATCTGTAGAATGCATATGGAGACAAATTAATTTTTGACATGACCTATGTGAATGCAACATGCAAGATGAAGATGCATTTCCTATTCGAACAAGGTTGATTGTGTTTGTTTTTGCATTTGAATACACCAATTGAAATGGAGGTGCAAAACATTTCATAGATAAGTGATCAATCTATCTCTAAGGCCCTTCGGAACATTCATCTGAACACACTTAGTGACTAGGTTTTACAAATGGAGATGCAGAAAACTTCCCCATTGGTTCTTGAAACTTTGATCTTCTTTTGCCCATGTGTGTGCAGATGAGTTAATTCCCACTCTTGTGTTCACTAAAGATCCTTAGCATCCTATATGACTAGCTACATGAATTATTCTAACTTCAAAAGCATCCCGAATAGAGCCTCGCTGCCAACAAGCCTTGAGAGCTCCGATGAGGTTATAGACTATAATTTCTCAAATATTGCTCCATTGCCGGTAGGCATTCATAGCCCTGATGGAGTTACTTGCATGTTCCCATAGTCAAGCTTTTTATCACATTTGTATACATGATATTTCAGTTATATATCATTTGTTCTTTTTGCCTTTAGATGGATATTTGGCATATCTCTTTTTATTTTTATTTTCTTGCCTTGACTGGTAAGTAATGAAACCTACTTGGGTGTGACAATTACAGCGGCGCTAAAGTAGAATTTTAGATTTTTCACTAGTCATATGATCAACTAGGTGTCTAGAATGAATTAGAGATTTTGTTAAGGTGTGAGAGATAGCAATTGATAGATTGTGGGTTAACAAGTCTCAAATAGTGAAACCACTAGCCAACCATAAGTAAAGCATTGTCACAGGGTAATGTTGAGAATGAATGACTTTAGAACCCCAAAAACTCCATGTCCGAATATCTAAGAAAGGCGATGACCCTTGTTTTCTTTAGATGCGAACGAATGATAAACTCGAACAGTTGCCTTGTTTTATTTGATGCTTCTATATAAGAATACAAAACTTTAAGAATGCAATGTGTCTAAAAAGGAAACTACATGTTATGCAGTGTTTTAAATGATATGATATGCAATGTGGAAAGCAAAACCTAAACTACACAGCCCTTAGGTATAATATCGCTTAAGGTGCATGTTGTTCATAGGGTCAGAGATTGGATCTCCCTCCATGGTAGCCAAATGATAGGCACCATTGCCTATGACCCTTGTTATAATGAAAGGACCTAGCCAGTTAGGTTTGAATTTCGCTGGCCTTTCTCATTCTACTAAGTTCCTTTGATTCTCTTTAAGTACTAGATCTCCCACTTGAAATGTTCGTGGGAAGACCCTTTTATTGTAACTTCATCTCGGTCTGTTTTGATATCCTTGTAAATGATTGAATGTTGTTTGTCTTTTTTCATCAAGGGTCTCTAGTTCTTGTAACCTGGCTACCCTGTAGTCTTCTTCTGATATAATGTTCTGTAAGGATACTCTTAGAGATGGTATTTCTATTTTAATGGGGAGTATCACTTATGTACCATAGACAAGGAACATGGTGTTGCTCCTATAGGTGTGCGTACTCCTGTTCTATAGGCCCAAAGAGCGGGATTCAACTGGAGATGCTAGTCCCATCCTATGTCAGTGACTACTTTCTTAAGAATTTTCAATATTGTTTTATTTGTAGCCTCTGCTTGCCCATTACTTTGTGGATAATATGGCATGGCAAATCTATATTGTATGTGGAATTTGTCACACAACTCTTTCACTTTTTGGATTTTAAATGGACACCCGTTATCTGTAACAAAGCACATTGGAATTCTGTATCTACATATAATGTAGTTGAGTGTGAATTTTGCTATCTTCTTTCCAGTGGTGTATGTTAAAGGAATCTCCTCAACCCATTTTGTAAAGTATTCAGTGGCTGTCAAGATAAACTTGTGCCCGTTGGACGAAGTAGGGTTGATTTTACTAACTAGATCTAATCCCCATTGTGAAAATGGCCATGGTGATGTGATGGGTTGAAGATCTTGTGCTGGTGCATGAATAAGGTCTCCATGCATTTGGCATTGTTTACACTTTTGTACATACTTTTAAGCATCTTTTTCCATGGTTGGCCAGTAATACCCTGTTCTCAGTAGTTTCTTTGATAATGGCGGACCACTTTGGTGAGCCCCATAGATTCCATCATGGACTTCTTTTAAAGCAAGGTGTGCTTCATTCTCATCCAGACATCAGAGAAGAGTACCATCGAAACCCTTTCTATACAGAGTATCAACTATAATGGTGTATCTAGATGCCTGACGAATAAAGGCCTTCTTTTGATTTCTGGACAGATTTGGTGACATGTATTGGGTATGCAAATATGTATATATTTCATTGTACCAAGGTGATTCTGGACCCACAATTGCACATACATAGTCTGATAAGGGAGTCTCATATGCAGGTAGCATTAACTATTCTATGATAAACTCAAACTGAGTTTCATTAGCAGACATATTCAGAAGAGATCCTATGGTCACCATTGCATCTACTGCCTTGTTTTGTATTATGGGGATTTATTTGAAGGTAATTTTGCTAAAATGCTCCTTGTAATCTTCGACCAAATTTTTATAAGGCATCAGTTTGTCATCCTTCGTATTGTAATCATAATTGACCTGGTTTACAATTAATTGCAAATCACCATAGACCTATAACTCTTGTATTTTCCATTGCACCACTGTACGAAGCCCTATGAGGAGAGCTTCATATTCTTCCATATTGTTGGTGCATGGGAAATTGATCCTAAATGACTTGGGTATAACATCCCCTTGAGGAGTAATGAAGAGAATACCTACTCTAGATCCATGATTTGTATATGACCCATCAAAGTATAACTTCCACATTACTGAGGCGGTTATTGTAAACATGGATTCATTTAGAAAGTCTATCAACAATGGGTGACTATCTTGTATAGGAGCCTCTGCTAATTGATTTGCTATGATTTGTCCTTTGATAGCTTTTCTGTCTATGTATTCTATATCAAAATCGCTCAAGATCATAACCCACTTAGCCAATCGCCTGGTCAATGTTGCTCTGCTCAATAGGTATTTGAGTGGGTCAAACCGTGCAATGAGTTGCACCTTATGACTCAACATGTAGTGTCTGAGCTTTTGGGATGCAAAGACTACTGCTAAGCATGCTCTCTCTATGGGGGTGTAATTAAGCTCATAGTCGATCAGAGTCCTACTTATATAATAAATGGCTCTTTCTTTTCCATTTTTGTCATGTTGTGCCAATAGATCTCCCAAAGCTGAGTCCATTGCTGATATGTATAACAATAGAGGTTGTCCTGGAGTAGGAGATATTAACACTGGTGTGTTCAAAAGATAATCTTTTAGAGCTTGGAAAGCTTCCTGGCATTGTTCTGTCCATTTAAAAGTAACTCCTTTCTTGAGTAAATGTTGGAATGGGTGACACTTATCTGCTAATTGTGCTATGAATCTCCTTATGGATTGAAATCTTCCTTGTAACCCTCTGAGTTGTTTAAGTGTTGATGGAGGTTACATATCAATGATTGCCTTGACGTTGGCAGGGTCTATTTCAATTCCTTTGTTTGATACTATAAACCCTAATAGTTTACCTGCTGTTACGCCAAACACACATTTCTTTGGATTTAATTTGACATTATACTGTTCCAATCGATCAAATATCTGTGTAAGAACTGTAAGGTGAATTTCTCTGGTTTTTGATTTAGCCAATATGTCATCCACGTAATCTTCCATTATGTTATGGATCATGTCATGAAATAATGTTGTCATGGCTCTTTGGTATGTTGCCTCGGCATTTTTAAGACCAAATGGCATCACATTCCAGCAGTACATTCCCCATGGGCATGTAAAGGCTATTTTATGTTGATCTTCTGGTGCAATTTTAATTTGGTTGTATCCTGAAAAACCATCCATTAAGGATAGCATCTCATTTCCAGCTGTGAGGTCAACTATCATGTCAATATTAGGTAGTGGGAAGTCATCCTTAGGGTAAGATTTATTTAGATCTCAAAAATCCATACAGATTCTGATACCTCCCATGGGCTTAGTCACAGGTATTAGGTTGGATATCCATTCCACGTAGTCAATAGGTCTGATAAAACCTACATCCAACAACTTTTGTAATTCTATTTTAACAAGTAATGCAATACTTGGATGCATCTTTCTTAATTTTTGCTTATAAGGTTTAACTCCTGGTATCAATGGTAAGTGATGCAACAGTAATTCAGAATCTAAGCCCGGCATGTCTGAATAGGACCAAGAAAATTTGATAGGTCGTTGCTTGAAAAAATGAATGAATCTGTCTTTTTCTTCTTTGCTCAGTGATTTTCCCAGATGGATGTTATGTACAACTTCCCCTTCTGCTATATTTATTTCTTTTGTTTCCTCTGTAAGTAATGCTGAACTTTCTCTTTCCATAGGAAGATTCCCCAAGTCATTAGGGATAGTTTGATCCTTATCTTCTGTTTGAGAAGTACTTTCTTCTCCAAAGTATGTCGTTCTATTTAGGTCTATAGCAAACCCTGCTTTATGATCACCTTGCGGAAATCCCTTTCTGACTCCTAAAAATTATGAAATCGCTTCGTCGTTTTCAAACCAATCTAGTGTTGGTTTTCCTTCTTGCCCCCAATCAATCAAGTGTGAATGTACTAGGGGTAAATCATTACTCCCTTCTTTAGTAGACTTGGATAATATGAAGACTTGATTGTTTGACTGGCTTTGTGTATCTTCATCTTGTATAAGCCTTATTTGATTCCTTAATATTACA
The DNA here is from genome assembly GCF_030272615.1 of Cryptomeria japonica. Lineage (NCBI taxonomy): Eukaryota > Viridiplantae > Streptophyta > Pinopsida > Cupressales > Cupressaceae > Cryptomeria > Cryptomeria japonica. Next base: position 649,491,778 of record NC_081410.1, read on the forward strand.
CTTTCTAGTGGGCTAGAATCATGGAGTGATAAGAATTCATAGTCATGAGAATCTATCTCACTGTCAATATATGTTTCACCATATGGGCTATCATCACTTATTTCTTCTTGTTCCTGTCCTTGATTCCTTTGTAGATTGACTAGTCTTCTTTGTGCATTAGTGACCCTTCTTAAGCCAGGTATAAGCCTTTGCAATCTTTCTTCATCTGTTTCCTCTGGTTGACCCTGAGTTGCTTCTCATGGTAAAAGTAGTGACAATAACCATGGGTGGGAATCAGGTGGTGGGGGTAATCCTGCATCTGTTGCCACATTAGCCTGTACTATTGTGTCAATAACTGCATCATTTTGTAACTCCACGGTGGGTTCTTGCAAGAGTTGTCTCATGTCTTCCCCATCTGATTTTGCACTTGGTGATGTAGGTACCTGATTGCTTGTTTGAGATGAAGATGGAAGAGCCTATGTGGACCAATTCCTTTGTGACATGTAAGCTAATGGTTTGCTTGGTTGTTTTAGTATATCAAGGGTACTATGTCTAGCTTGTGTGATATGTTGTACATGTTTGCATCCCAATCCTTGATTTCCTAGATTGTCATTAGGAACAACAGGTTCTAGTCTTACTTTCTTTTGTAACCCTAGGCCTGTGGTACCATCATATCCATGTCTTTAGAGTATTTTGAATCCATTGCCATACTGATCTATTTGTATTTTGGGTGTTGTCATATGATCTTCTTCTCTATATATCCAATGGTTAACATCTTCATTCAAGGATTCTTCCTCTAAGTCTCTCCATCTAATAAAAGAGCATGAGTCTGAGTATCTGACAATTTCTTTTCTTTTGTCTTTCCTTTGTACTGTAGTGTGAGGTTTCCCAAAGGACTTAGGAGAAAGAGGCAACTGTTTCCCATTTAAATTATTTGCAATAGAGTACTCTCCACAACCCATATCCTTTGTTTGTAAGGAGGATGTCGTAGGCATATCTTGTTGTATTTTTGTGATTTTTAATGTTTCCAACTGTGTAGTGAGAGGTGCAGCCTGATTGATATGTACCTGATTATTGACACTATCTTTTTGATAATTACAATGTTGAAATGGATTTGGATTGCCCTTTATGGTGATTTCAATACCATTGTATGGGAATTTGACACACTAGTGAAATGTAGATGGTACTGCTTGCATAGTGTGGATCCATGGGGGGCCCAATAACATGTTATATCCCAGCTCTCTGTCCAGGACTTGAAAAGAAACCTCTATCGTTATTGGTCCTATTTGTACAAGTAATGTTACAATGCCTTTAGATGGACATTCTTCATCATCGTAAGCCTTGATGTTTATCCTTTTGGAAGAATCAATGTCAAGTTCAAAATATCCCAGTGCTTTGACCAACTTTAAGGTACAAATGTTCAGACCGGCTCCCCTATCTATAAGTACTCTTCTGATTCTTTTGTTGTGAATGTAAGCTTCTAGATGTAGTGGGTCATTATGGAGTAATTTATCACTAGGAATATCTTGTTCTATAAATGCAATATGTGTACCATGTGTCAGATTTCCTATCATAAACTGGAAGACACGTTCATCTATATCTCTGTCCACAACTGAATCTTGAAGTGCTTTGTCCAATATAGCTCTATGATTGGGTGAAATATACAGTAGTTCGAATAAGGATATCTATGCCGGAGTTTTCTTAAGTTTCTCAACTACATTGTAAGTCCCTACTGCTTGTGGTTGATTTTGTGGTATCCCTTGCAAGGTTACCTTTGACCTGCGAGTAACCACTGCACAGTCTTTGTCTTTGGGAGTAATTATGATTGTAGCAATTGTATCATTTGTATCATAGGTTGTCTTATCTAGATTTATATTAAATCCTTCTTCATAGTCCCAATGTCTATGTTTGACACTCATAATATGTTCAATGAGTTCATCTTCAAACCAATTTGAGTGAGATGGTTGATCCTGCCCCCAATCTTGGAGACAAATATTTGTATCATCGTCGTACTTTGGTCCTTCAGATATCATGCAAATTTGGTTGTTATCTTTATGAGTGTCTTGATATTGGTCCTCCTGATCAGGTGTTTCTTGTGAATCATCATTTGTTGTCTCTCTCGAGCTAATGGCATGAATAGTGTATTCGTATGAGACTTTCATGTAATTAGCCATGTTATCTTGGGTACCTGATGTGGTAGCTTTTCCCTTGTCATGCTTAACAAACGGATCTTTAAAAATCGTATGATTTGTGTTTGTTGAGGTCTTATCTGTATCAATTGTGATATCCCCTTGGTCTATCATATCTTGGACCAATTTTTTCAACTTGTAGCAACTTGCCATTTTGTGACCTTTAGTCCTATGATAATCACAGAAATCATTGTCATTCCACCATGTGGGTTTGAAAGGACCTGGTTCATATACTCTTACTTCAGGTAGAGTGATCATGTTTGTCTATATTAACTTTTTGAGCACTGACTCAATAGGTTCTCCTAAAGGTGTGTAATTTCTTCTTGGAGCATTTACCCTGGGGTATCTTGTGTTTGTATTTTGTGTAGCATTTACATTGGTTGAGGTTGTGTTATTCCCGGTATATGGATTTGTTGACTAACTTGTTCCAAGTGATAAAATGGGTTGTGTTCTGTTTATTGTTCTGGCGTCTACAATACCATCATTGGTCACATTTTTGTTTTTTGACCAAAACTTAGATTTGTCATTGTTGTTGGTATTGCCATACTTAATAAAACCTTGTTCTACCAAGCCCTTCTCACATTTAAGAGCCTTTTCTGTGATTTGTTTGAATGTGGTAAGACACTGCATTTGTATTGGATATTTTATCTTAGGAATCAAATTTTCTATAAACATATCCACTTGCTCTGTTTCTAGGATAACTATCTTGCATCTCCTGTAGAGAGCCCTCCATCATTGTATGAAGGCTGCAAATGTTTCATTCTCGTATTGCTTAGCAGCACATAAATCCATCAAAGTAACTAGGGTGTCAATGTTGTGCGAGAAGTTTGCAATAAATTGTTCAACTAATTCCCCCCATGACGTGATGGTTGGTGGTAGATGTGAAAACCACTCTAAAGCCGAACCTCCCAGACTTTTAGGGAATTGTCTCATTAGGTAAGTATCTTCTGAGGCAACTTCTATACATGCCATAAAAAATTCTCTGATATGATCTCTAGGATCACCCTTCCCTCGATATCTATCAAATTCGGGTGTTTCAAAATGTTGTGGGAAAGGTGGCATGTATAATGTGTGATCAAATGGATGAGGACATAATTCGTGCATTGTGTATCTCTTTTTATTGTTACCAGTTTGCATGGTCGTCATCTGTTGTTGCAAAATTTGTACTTGTTGTGTCAGAATATCTGTTAATGTCAAAGGTATACCTTGTGTGTCTGTATGTCCCACAAAAGGATTCATGGTTGCATAACTAGGAGGTTGTTGAAAGGAACCAAGATTGTAACCTTGTGTGTTGTGTGTTCCAGTAGGTACTGTGAAATAGGTGATATGTGAACCCATGTTTGATTGAGTTGTACCTATTGTATTGGTAATACCTTTGCATTTTGATAACCATATGTGGATCCAATAGAATAAGAAACTAGAGGTTGGGTTACACTTGTTGCCTGTGTTTGAATAAGTGCTGAGATACTTGACATTATCAGTATGCTCTATGATAGTATACTAGCATTGATTGCTGAAGATGACATGCTTGTTTGAAAGTTTGCATTTGTATTGACACTTGTTGGGAGAGGTACATTTTGAGGAAGACTAAAGGTTGTTGCTTGTATTTCCATCAAGGGTGGTGTTTGACTATTATCTTGACCTAAAGTTTTTCCTGGTGGTAAAATCTTTGTGACATCAAAATCCTCAAGTGATTTTGCCCCATTTTGTATTAACAGCAAAAGATACTTGTCCCTATCGCTATGTATAAGTGCATCTAGGATGATGAGGACATGCGAGTCTTGCTGTGCAGACTCAATTTCTTCCTTTGTCAAATGTTGTTGTAATTCATTTATGGTGGACATTGTCTGTGTACCTAAGTGTTGAGTTGTTGACTTGTTTATGTTCCAATTAAGGTTTATAGATTGTGTGTTGTTCGGGTCCATTATTCCTTTTGCTTTCTGGGTACTTGTGACGGGCATCTAAAATTGCCTATATGATGATGGTTCTATGCAAGACGATGACCTAACACTAGACAGTAGGCGTAAATATGAGGTATGCAATACTATACTAGACACTCTATTGAGGATTTTGATGTGAGACCTTTTTAGCTTTTCTAGCTTTCTCTAATGCAAGTCTTTCCATTTGTTGATGAAGTTGTTTGGCCTCAATCTCTCTGTCAATCGTACAAGCAATCCTAGACTCAATATCTATCTCATATATAACTCCCATATACTGGGGTGTGCTTCTTCTTAAATCCCAAGCTAAGTTAGCTAGACCATCAATTATTTCTCATTGTCCGCCGTTTGGAACTAGATTAGGTTGCTCAAAGGGGAGCAAACCATCACCTGGGAGACCCATGAAGGCACATGCTATGAACCTATAACTGATAATAGACTTAGACGCATATGAGGTCTAGGTGAAGACATATATGATAGATGGTGGACTATGCAACTAATATAAATGAGGACGTAAATGGGACTATGCAAAAGACTATGGATGATAATGAGGATGTAAATGGGACTATGCAAAAGACTATGGACAATAATGAGGACGTAAATAGGACTATGCAAAAGACTATGGATGATAATGAGGACGTAAATGGGACTACCTATTGTCACAAGTATGTAAGGATGTTTTGAGAATCAATTTCAAAATGGACTTTGTTTTTGGTAACTTCATGTGCAGGACAATGTTTTGCAGTTTTCCAAATCTGAGAACAATGGTTGATAGGTATGTATAGCTGAATGACTCAAATTTCATACAATCTTGGAAAATTTGGAGATACGTGGGATAGGGCCTAAAATAGCCCAAAGGACTGACTCAATACTGGTCTATCACAATGATACATAAAAAAGCATGGAATACAATCTTAGGCTGGATAGTGGACACCATTCAGTGAGGCCCCTACAGCAAAATACCAAAACAAGAGGAACAGATAGAGAGTCTGGTAGGACTGGCTCCACTCCACGGCACACACTTCTCGGGCATGCCAGTCTCTCTTACCCCAAAGATTCGAAGATCTTATCACTGAGGGATTTTTGTCTCATAATGTAAGGTACATGAGGGGTATCTATGGGGTACGATCGGAACTCCCAGAACCACTAAATGTAGGATTTTTGGCAACTAAATTGGTTCTTAGTATTAGGTTTTGAGGGATCCCGATCCAACAAAGGATTCTTAGAGAAAGCCACTTAAGGCTTTAGTTGAGCTTATCGGTGTAGGGAATGCCCCCACATACGTCGAATTCACTCAACACTCTAGCCGCTTGACCAATATATTTATATAGCAGCTCAAAAAACCTGCTCGAGAGTACGCTAGGAGAGATGATATCCCCAACGCATCCCAATTTGAAGTACCTCTGTGGGGTGATGAAATCCCTAGTCAAAGATACCCCTCACTACGTAGAACAAAAAGAAAGTTTGGATGTCGTTGTCACCTTCCTTCTTTCTCCCATGGGCCCGATGGCGGGTAGAAAGTCAGTTAGTGCAACAATAGGTCCACCCCAGACACAATAAAAAGTTATTTTCCCTTAAGAAAATGAAAAATGACTTAATCTAATGCAGTGTGATTCACATTCGTTTTATAGCCCAAATTTAGGTGTTAGATACGCATGTGCATGTCAATTTTAAACACTAAATCCAAGTATGAAGGCATACATGTCAATTTTAACCATTTGTTGATTTTAAGCGCCAAAAATCAAGTGTGAGATACACGCATGTCAATTTTAGCCCATGTTCATTTTAAGCACTAACAACGAAGTGTGAGGTTATCCATGCATGTCAATTTTAATTGTTGTTGATTTTAAGCACTAAAATTGAAGTGTGAGATGTGCATGCATGTCAATTTTAACTGTTGTTGATTTTAAGCACTAAAAATTGAAGTGTGAGATATGCATGCAAAATTACTAATCTAATCCTCTCTGTGAATCTGCCACAGGCTGTAAATAGAAGATTAGTAGCCAAAATAAACCAATAGAAAATAGAAACTAAGAACTTGACAGAGGCAATTGCGTAATACTACCTAAGTGATTGCGTGATACTTACTAAGCGAATGCGTGAATCTGACAAAGTGAATGCATAAATCTGACAAAGTGAATACATAAATCTGACAGAGCAAATGCATGACTCTATCTACTCAATTACGTAGCACTAACAAGTTGATTGCGTGATAGAATGCAGACAAAAAAATAAGAAAAATTCAAGAAAACTAAACCTGATCAGGAACCTGTGAAACCAATTGTGAAGCCCTAGCCAAATCCCTCATCATCCATTCAATATTGATTAGATTATATTTAACTGTATAAGAAAGAACTAGGCTATTATATTTGTCCAAGGCGAGTTGTTCTTCTAAATCCTATATCAATTTTTCTACTTGGAGAAATTTTTGATATCGTTTAGCTTCCCTCCTTTGTTGTTTCGTCCTTCTCGCACCTGAAATTTTGAACTGAACTTTTCTTGCCATAAACTTTGTTAATCAAATCTTGAAGTAAAAATAAATTTTGATCTCGGATTAATGAAATTTAGGATAGAATTATATAGAATTAATAACAGACAGAAGAAAAATAAAAGAGCAATTAACCCTGCGGATGCGTGATCGAGAAAGGGCGATTATGTGATTCAGACAGGGTGAGTGCGTGACATTGTCTAGATGAATGCGTGACCCCAAAGGGTCGAATGTGTAATCCTATCTATGCGATTGCATGATGGAAAATCTTTTCTCAAAATTTGTGCAACCTGCAAAAAAAATGAAAAATTCATACAATCTGCAAAAATCACACAGAAAACAGAAAAAGGTTAAATAGTTGTTAGTTCATGTCGGGTTCACCAAAATGTAACACATTGCTAGAATTCATTCTTCAAATAAACAAAGCTATCAATTAGAAGCATAACGGAAATCACGAATCCCTATCTAATCAACAAATCTAACAAACTAGACAATGAAAAGATACAATCAAGACAAAATAGGAATTATGATTTCAATCTATAAAAACTCCCTATTCTGTGACTGGGTATTGCTTCCATTGCTCTTCTCCTCTTTGTGGTATGATGGCTCTTAGATATTGGGCTGGTAACCTACAAGTGACACAAAGATTCAAAGTTCGTGATTGAAGAAAATGGAGATTGGATGCTCAATTTATAGAAAATTGGAGAAGATTGACTAAAAGGTGGAACAGAATGATCAAGAGGTGTGAACTCGGGTGAGCTCAAATGCAAGTTGATAGTTGAACTGCTGATTGTAGGAGTGAAACTCAATAGATTGAATAGATTAATTGAGTTATCTGATTGAGAAAAAGTTGACTGAAGGAAGAAAAAGAATGATTGGTGGAAATAAAGAGGATGACACAGAGAGCTTAATTTAGAAAAAGCTAACTGAAAGATGGAAATAGAAGTTGAAGAGATAAATGATTTAATTAATTAATTGATTGAATTAATTAATTTAGCATGTGCTTGCATTTAGATTTAGATTATTAATTTAATCTTTGCATGAGATATTATTCAAATAATTGAATTTATTAATTCAATTTAGCATTTGAATATATTTAGAACTTAACTTTGATTTTCAATTTGGTTTTTGAAATCATGCACATGTAATTGAATTAGGAAGAAATTAGAAGAATATGAAATTAAATGAAATTGCAATTTGGGGAACTAGAAGAATTAATTAGTTAATTAAATAATTTAAAGAAACTATTTAATTATGTAGAAATGGAATTTAATTAAATAATAAAGATTATTTAATTTAAAGGAATAAAATCATAATTAATTAAATAATTAATATTTAGAAAAGGGTTGAATGATTAGATGATTAGAGATAGAAATTGAATAATTAGTAATTTACTTAAATAATAATGGTTATTTAAATTGGGGAATTAATCAGAATTAATATTTAGAAAATGATTGAAATGATTAAATAATGATAGAATAAGAAATAGAATAATTAGTTTATTTAAATAATAAAGATTATTTAAATTGGGGAATTAATCATAATTAATTAAATAATAAATATTTAATTAATATTTAGAAAATGATTAAAATGATTAAATGATGATAGAATAGGAAAATAGAATAATTAATAAGATGATGAGGAAATATGAAATTAAAAGAAATAGATTAATTAAATTAATTAAATAATAAAGATCATTTAATCAATTAGAGGAATAATTAGTACATGATCAATGAGACATTTTTAGGTGTCTACAAAAGGGATTGTGATGTATTAGTTTAGAAGAAGCTCTCATTGTATACTCATTGATGTATTGGATACTTGTTTATGTAATGTTAGAGTATAGTTTTATGTGAAAGAAAGAGATAGTATTTGTATTTTTGTATTGTGTGAAATTGTAAGATGGAATTGTTTGTATGACCTTAAGGATAATTTAAGATGAAATATTAGTAGTTTCTATTATAGACTTTGTTTAAGTAATGGAAATCATTTAGGTGTGATGGATTATGTTGCTTAAGAGTTTGAGCTTCTTGGCCTAGAGATTTGTAGTAAAAACTTAAAGGATATTCTAGTCTTTTTAAAGAGAATGGTTATATTATCTATGTTGCTTCTATGATGAATGAAAGAATGGATATTAGGAGTATTTGATTTGGTAGTTTTTATAAGAATCTAAAGAGTATGTTATGTGACTAAGTTATGCATATGTGTTAAGGATTTATCATAGTTGTATGGAAAGTAAATAAATAGATGGATAATAGAATATGATGTTCTAAGATGAATATGAGATGTGTTAATATTTTGTCAAGTAGTGACATTGAGATACCCTAGGGAATGGATTTGCATTGTATGAGTTTATATAGAGTTATGTTAATGGTTAAATGGTTATTCTACTTGCATAATATGATTATATGGTAATGTTCTTGTTGATTTATGTATTCATGTATATAATTAATGATGCATTGATGAATAATGGTAGTAACGTTGCATTAATAGCGTAGTTGTAATGGTTGTCTTAAAAGAAAAAGAAAAATTTCTTTTTGTTAGTAGATTTTGGTTTATTTCTCTAGGGTATTTTGGCGGGCATTACACTTCTTAATCATCAAACTCTCTCCAACTTCAAAATTACATTCAACCACCTTTTAACTATCAACCTCCTCTTCTTGTGCAAATGCAACCCTTTTGTCAACCTTTGATGATGATGATGTTGTATTTTCAGGACATTTAAAAGAAGGATGACCAAATTTATTGCAGTTATAACATCTACCGAAGAATTGATTAGAACCTCTACCAAATCTACCTCTATTGTTCCCAAAACCACCTCTAAAATCATAAAATGATTGTTTTTTACCTTCTCTTGTATCACCTTGATCGTCATGGGTTTCATTTTGTGAAGGAAGTGCACCTCTACCTCTATTATTGCTCCTGCCTCTTCCTCTTGTGGATTTCTCTTGCCTTCTTTTGACTTTCTCCTCAGCCCTGAGTGCTAATTGGAAACATTCTTCCACACTTTTGGGGTTATAAATTACCAACTCTTCTTGAATATTGAACCTAAGTCCTCCATGATACCTAGCCACATTTTCAATTTCATCCTTATCCCTTCCTACTCTTATACTCAACTTATAAAACTCATCAGTATATGCCTTCACATCTAAATCACTCCATTTTAAACTTTGCAATTTCTTAAACAACTGAACTTCATAGTCTCTAGGAATAAATTTACCTATAATTTTTTCAATCATCCTGTTCCAAGATATGATCTTGGCTTTGCCTTTCTTTCTTCTCTCTTCTTGTTCATAGTCCCAAAATGGAAGTGTATGTCCCTTCAACTTGGTCTTTGCAACCTTGACCTTCTTATCATCAGGTACATCTTCACTCTCAAAATAAGTGTCCATGGATGCAACCCAATAAAGTAGTCCTTCTTCATTAATATTCTCATGATACATAGGTAGGTCAACACTTGCCTTGTACTGATCACCTTTTACTGCCTTTAACAATCTGAGTGTTTGCTGCTCTTCAGGATCTATCTGCTCTTTCCCCTGTTCTTCTTGGAACTCCTCTTCTTCTTCCTCTTCATTGCTCACATATCCTATGTCAATATTCCTTCTTTGATTAGATTATAAGGCTTCAAGCCTTGCCATCCCAACATTGTAGGTTTATTGCAACCTTGAATTCTTCTCCTTCAACTCTTGCAACTCTCTAGCAGTACCCACACTCTTAGGAGGCAACTTGTCTTCAACCTCTTACGCACTCTTCTACCAAATCCCAACTATCTTCTTCAGGTACCTACTTCCTTTCTTTGAAACCAATATGATGCAGAGCATCCAATGAGTTCAACCAAATGGGGAGATTTCTTTATCCCAAATTACCTAATTAATAGGTAAAAAACTCTCAAACCATCACAAGGTTAATGGCTACTCAAACTGCCCCCCAAAACTAAGGACACATCAATTAATATCTCTCCCATAGTCAAAGCACAAGCCTTAACCCCCCCATCCACCCTAGAAGGCATCTCAACACCCTCTTGTCTTAACACTGGTCATAGAGACAAAACAACCTTAGTATAGTCATAATGTGTTTTATGATAGCCATACTTCTTTGACCCTCTCCTTGATTTTAACCCCCAAATGCACTTGACTATGATGTAGAACCACCCTACTATCCCTCCAACATCCAACCACAACACCAACCCCAACAATCAACTCTTGACTTTGCAAAATAAGAAAACCCAGTCTGTTGGTCCTAATGTGACAGTCTCATCCAAGTTTAGGGGTAGTCAATAAACATTGAGCACTTTGGTTTGATCAAGGGAAAATATTATTTGTCCCTGAGTTATGACACTCCCATACACCCTTATAACACTCAACTCCCATAAAAAATCCTTCCTTTATACCATGTCCATTCAAGTTCTTCAAATCCCATATCTTGTTGTCCCTTCTTGATTGAGACTCAGAAATAAGTCAATAAACTTTCATTTGGCATGTGTTTGATGGTATGATGAAAGAATAAGTATCCAGTCAACTACTAAGAGGGGGGGGGGGGTGAATCAGTAGATATAAAAACTGATACAAACTTCACCAATCTCAAAAATCAATCTCTCAAAGTAAACTTAGAACTAACAATGTAATACCTCTGTCAAGATAAAAACTCATAAGATAAACTGGTTGATTTTTACAACAAATTAATAGTAAACAACTTCTTCATTTCTCAATGCTTCTAGTTATAAATCATTCATGAAAACATAACCACAAAAACATTCACCACTTGACACAAATATTTTTTGACGTGGAAACCCAAAGTAAGTAAAAACCATGGTGAGATGAGACTCACAAGATAACTCTCTGAACTCTTTTGAAGTTCTACATATTAGGAGCCTGGCCTGTTAAAGCTTTACAAAATGTCCTATTAGGAATCACCCAGTTAAGAGATTGACTACAAATGCCTTGTTAGAAGCAATACCCTATAAGGAGTAGCCTCAGTAGAGGAATTGAAAATCCAATCTAATGGATCACCTTGTTAGAGGATTTGAATAACACCAAGCTTGTTAGAGCTTACCCGGTTAGGGGATTTCCATTTTGTTGTAATTGTTAGAAAATAATAGGAGTTTTCTGATTTGTCTAAATAGAACTAAAATTGCTTGATCAGAGCCATTTCATTATCCTATCTACCTTTACTCAAACTATAGATATATCATCCGATTCAACAACCACACACTCAACTGATCTATGCCAACTCTTTGCCAACTCATTAAATTAAACAACTTCATCGACCTTATAAACAAATCAATCAGGTCAGTAACACAACAAAAACCTAATTCTCATAGAGATTACAAATAAATTGGTTCAAGTATGACCATTGGATTACATAGCAATCTCTACACATCAATCAAAAAAACCTTGAGCCCTCCTTGATAACCGCTTCATCGAACTTAGTAATTCATCATGCGCTTTGTATTAGATGCAATAAATTTGCTCATTCCCTAGACAAAAACCGTTACAACAACTCACCAAAATATCTTGGAATTGTCTTCATACAATAATCATACCTGTCATAATCATTACCACTCATCATCTGATCATAAACCAATATAACCAATTCACCAAACTTAATCAGTTAGGGTTTATCAAAAACAACAGGTAGGGTTTATCGGTTACATCAATAGATAAGGTTTACCTCAGTTACTGGTTCACTCTACAAATTCTTCCTACCGGTTATGGTAACAAAATTATAACAATATCATTATCGGTTAATTGACATCAATGACAACATAACATATCATTAATGCAATCTTCATACAAATGCCAACAATCTCCCCCTTTGGCATTGATGGCAATACAAATATCAATACCATTGATTGCTGTGTGATTGTGAATAGGAATCATGGTTTACATTACCAGGTATTCACCATGCTCTCCATGTCTTCAGCTTGTTGCTGGTTCTCCTTCCCATAATCACATAATTTTTCTCCCCCTTTGAGAGAAAAGCCAAATTGAAAGTAAAACATGTAATTTCAAATTTCATTGTGCATCATCAACAATCTGCAACTTGATGCTCCTCCTGTGGAATAAATCCACTTCTACACCAATCCTTCTATAAAATTTTGCAAGTAGCTCTGGGACTGATTTAATCTACATCATACTTAACTGACTTCATGAAGAGGGACAACCCCTAACTGACTTCTAAGATACTCAAAATTAGTCTTAGGTAGAGGTTTAGTAAAAATATCTGCAAGTTACTCCTTGGTAGAAACATGCTCCAAGATCACATCTTTACTTTGTACTTTTTCCCTCAAGAAATGATACTTCAATTCAATATGCTTGGTTCGTGCGTGCAAAACAGAGTTCTTGGAAATATTTCTTGCACTTGTATTATCACATAAAATCTTTATAGGTTCTTAAATCTTCATCTTAAAATCTTCCAAAATGTGCCTCATCCATATAGCCTATGTACAATTCATGTAATCTGCAACATACTAAGCTTCAGCAGTACATTGTGAAGTACAACTCTGCATCTTACTATTCCATGAAACAAGTCTTCCTCCAAGAAAAAATGCTCCACTAGTTGTGCTTTTCCAGTCATCAACATTTCCTACCCAATCTGCATCTGTGTACACCTTCAAGTCAAAATTTCCTCCATACGGATACCATAACCCATAATCAACAGTACCTTTCAAATATCTAAAAATTCTTTTGGTTTCTATTCGATGTGTTTCCTTAGGATTCTTCTTGAATCTAGTAACTATGCCAACTGCATGAGCTATGTCTAGTGTGCTGTGAACAACATAGTGCAATTTTCCAATCATTGACTTGTATTCCTTCTCATCAACAGATTTGGACTCATCTTCCTTAGACAACTTACAACCTGTAACCATAAGTGTCCCAACTGGTTTATAGTCACTAATGCCAAATGTCTTCAAGACCTCTTTCACATACTTAGACTATGTGATGAAAATACCATTCTTCATTTGGTGTATTTGCAAGCCTATGAAATTTTTTATTTCTCCCACTAAAGGCATTTTAAACTCATTTTTCATTTCATCTACAAAATTGTTTCTCATGTCATCATTACCTCCAAATATGATATCATCAACAAATACTTCATTGACTAGTTTTTTATCTCCTTCAGATTTGAGATATATGTTACTATCATCACTGGTTCTCAGAAAGCCTATCTTCATCAGATGTGTATGAAGCCTTTCATACCATGCTCTTGGTGCCTACTTTAATCCATATACATATTTATGCAATCCGCATACCATGTCTTTCTTATCAATCAGAGCATAACCATCTAGTTGCTTAATGTATACTTCTTCTTCTAGTATCCCATTCAAAAATACTGACTTAACATCTATCAAGTATACATTGAATTTCTTGTGTGTTGCAAATGCAAGTTCTGACACCTTCCAATCTTGCCACCGGTGCAAAAGTCTCACCATAGTCTTCTCCTTCCTCTTGTGCATAACCTTTACACACCAGCCTAGATTTGTTGCAAACTAAAACACCATCTTCATTCAACTTGTTCTTGAATACCCACTTAGTACCTATCACTTTTTTATTTACTAGTCAGGGTACTAGGGTCCATGTGGTGTTCTTCTTAATTTGATCTAATTCCTCCTCCATAGCTTTAACCCAATGATCATCACCAAATGCTTCCTTAGCAATTCTTGGTTCAATAGTGGAGATCATGCAAGAATTATCTCCGATTCTTCTGGTTAGTACTCCAGGATCCTTATCCCCAATAATCTATTCAGGATTGTGATTTAGTCTCATGTATCTTGGAATAACATGATCATTATCTTCAGGTTCAAATTATTCATTATCATCATCATCTTCTAAATTTATCTGTTCCAGTTGAACTGGTACATGAATATTTACTTCATTGGTTTCAGATTTTATGGTTTCTAGTTCCAAAAATAAAATGCAAGGATCTTCATCCTTTTTCTTTGAACTGGTTTCCTTTGAGACTTCAGGATTTTCATCCACTCGAACATCAACACTCTCAATAATTCTTTGTGTCTAGTTGTTAAAACACTTGTAGGCCTTACTCTTGGTAGAATAGTCAGGAAGTATACCTTCATCACTTTTAGCCTCAAATTTGCTAATATAATCACCTCTCTTAAAAAAACATTTTCTTCCAAATATTCTGAAATAACTAACATCAGGTCATCTACCATACCAATATTCATAAGGAGTCTTGTCCTTACCTCTCTTTACCATAATCTGGTTCATAGTGTAGACAGATGTGCTAACAAATTCTCTCTAGAAAGTTTTCACTACACCTCCTTGTATCAACATCATCCTAGCAGCTTCAACAACTGACTAGTTGTTTCACTCTGTGATACCATTCTGATGTGGTGTCCTTGGTGTAAAAAGTTGACGTTTGATACCATTTTCTTCACAATACCTAGTGAATTCCTCAAAAGTAAATTCACCACCTGATTTGTCCTCAGACACTTTATCTTCTTACCGCTCTCCTTCTTAGCTAAGGCCCTAAACACCTTGAACTTACCAAAAGCTTCAATCTTATCCTTCAAGAATGTGACCCACATCATTCTTGAGCAATCATCAGTGAAGATCATAAAATATCTGTTACCTTGAATACTTTTTGTTCTTATTGGTCCACAAAGATTCATATGAACCAAATGTAACAAATGTTCTACTGAAAAGGATTTTCTCTTGAAAGTTGAGGATGTCATATTTCCCAACTGACATTCTTTGCACAAAGCATTAACCAGTTTGTCTAACTGAGGAAAACCTCTCATTGTCTTGAACTTACTCACTTTAACAATGTTATCAAAGTTTATATGACAAAATCTCCTATGCCAAAGCCATCTGTTATCTATCTTTGCAATTAAACAGTTGCTGACTTTAGGGTTAAGGTGAAACAAGTTAACTTTAGTTTGCTTCCCAGTTGCAATCAGATCACCTTTATTGTCATAGATGTTGCACATAACATTTTTAAACTCTAATGGGTATCCTTTGTCATTGAGTTGTGCCACACTCAAAAGATTTTTCTTTAGACCTTTAACCCAGTAGACATCATCTGCACTTCTCTTTCCATTAAGAGAAATAGCTCCCTTACCTTTAACCATGTCGGGTGAGTCATTACCAAATCTTACAACTCCGCCATCAAATTCCTTCAGAGAAATAAATTTTCTTTGATCACCGGTCATGTGATGTGAATAACCACTATCAATAATCCAATCATTAGAGTTATCCATCCTAGATACTAATGCCTTCTTGTCTGACATCTCTTCTTTAATAGCTACAAACACTATGTCTTCATTAGCATCACCATCAGATTCCACATCAGTGATACCACCATCAACAACAATAAGATAATCTCTTTTTCCTTTACCCTTGTACTTCTTGAATTTATCTCGTTTGTGCTCATTATCACCATTAGGATAGTTAGTAGGAATGTGTCCAATCTTGTTGTATGCAAAAAATTTCAAAGGTAATTTTCCTCTATATTTACTTGTACCTCTAGGCAACTGCTTGGCCAACAGTGCTTCAAAATCAACTAAACTATCTTCATCATCAACTTCTCTACCGGATCTAGATTCATAATTGTGACTAGCATCTCTAATTTTCCTCATAGATGGGCTAGAAATAGAAGCTCTAAATGTAGACTCAGATTTATATACACTACCATCATAACCATTTAATTCAAAAGCAGTAAGCTTGCTAATGATGGAGTCAAGAATTACCTTAGTTTTGTCAATGGACTTCAGCTCATGAATAGCTACAACTCGGATAGCGTAGACCTATAGAAGGGTTCTCAGTACCTTACTGATCACTATGGAATCTTCCACTTTACCTCCTACACTCTTAATTTCACTGACTATCTCTTTTATCCTTTGACCGTACTACTGGATATTCTCACCTTTAGCCATCTGCATGTCATCAAACTTTCCTCTTAGACTCTCTTCTATAGCAATCTTAACATGTTCATAACCACTATAAATCTCTTCAAGTTTTTTCCATACCTCATATGTAGTTTCAAGACCATGAACATCTGCATTAGACAAAGAACTGATAATAGCCTCGAATTCTTGATGATTTTGTTGTTCCTCTTTCTTCCGATCATCAGTCAACATCTCAGTAGGTGCAACATACTTAGTATCAACATGTTCCCAATACTGGCTTCCCAAACTCTTGATATAAATTTTCATTCTATCACTCCATATCTTGTAGTTCTCTCTATTAAATTTTGAACCTTCCTTCTTCATCATGATCTGCAAGATATTTACCTCAAGTTGTTAGGCTTAGACCTTAGAGAACTTGATAGGCTCTGATACCAATTGATGGTATGATGAAAGAATAAGTATCCGATCAACTACTAAGAGCGGGGGGGGGGGGTGAATCAGTAGATATAAAAACTGATACAAACTTCACCAATCTCAAAGTAAACTTAGAACTAACAATGTAATACCTCTGTCAACATAAAAACTCATAAGATAAACCAGTTGACTGTTACAAAAAATTAATAGTAAACAACTTCTTCATTTCTCAATGCTTCCGGTTATCATGACTTATAAAAATAGTTAAGTAGTTAAGTAAATCAACCATGAAAACATAACCACAAAAACACTCACCACTTGGCACAAATATTTTTTGATGTGGAAACCCAAAGTAGGTAAAAACCACAGTGAGATGAGACTCACAAGATAACTATTTGAACTCTTCTGAAGTTCGCCCTGTTAGGAGCATAGCTTGTTAAAGCTTTACAAAAAGTCCTGTTAGGAACTGATCCTGTTAGGAATCACCTGGTTAATGGATTGACTACAAATGCCTTGTTAGAAGCAATACCCTTTAAGGAGTAACCTCGGTAGAGGATTTAAAAATCCAATCTAATGGATCACCTTGTTAGAGGATTTGAATAACACCAAGCTTGTTAGAGCTTACCCTGTTATAGGATTTAAATTCTACTGTAATTGTTAGAAAACAACAGGAGTTTGCTGATCTATCTGAATAGCACTACACTTGCTTGATCAGATCCATTTCATGCTCCTATCTGCCTTTACTCAAACTACAAATACATCATCTGGTTTGGCAACCACACACTCAACTGATCTGTGTCAACTCATTAAAATAAATAACTTCATCGACCTTATAAACAAATCAATCAGGTCGGTAACACAAAAAAAACCTAATATTCATAGAGATTACAAACAAAACGGTTCAAGTATGACCATTGGATTACATAGCAATCTCTGCACATCAATCAAGAAAACCTTGATCGCTTCAAGGAACTTAGTAACTCATCACATGCTTTGCATTAGATGTAATACATTTTCTCATTCCCTAGACAAACATCGTTACAACAACTCACCAAAATCTCTTGGAATTGTCTTCATACAATAATCATATGTGTCATAATCATTACCGCTCATCATTAGATCATAAACCAATATAACCAATTCACCAAACTTAATCGGTTAGGGTTTATCAAAAACAACAGGTAAGGTTTACTGGTTACATCAATAGATAAGGTTTACACTGGTTATCGGTTCACTCCACAAATTCTTCCTACCAGTTACAGCAACAATATTACAATAATATCATTACCAGTTAATTGACATCAATGACAACATAACATATCATTAATGCAATCTTCATGCAAATGCCAATAGTGTTTTCAAATAATTGAAACCTTGTAAACATAAGGAAATGAAATAGAATAATATAATACAAGTTTCTACCCATTTTGGGGGTCTTACATTGAGTAGAAATAATTTTTTACATTTCTTTATGCTTGATGCCAGCCCTAGGTAGGGTTTGGACAAGTTTCACCAAATTTGTTATAACTTTCTCAAAACAAAATGAAATTCAATGAAACAAAAACTGAAAAGCTCTATATTCACTGCTCTTTCATATCCAATGGATTATAAAATAATTTTAATGAATAATAATGGTGAAAAACATGTTAGAACAAATTGTTACACTCAGAAAATTCAAGAAAATTGCAGAATTTCAAAGTCTTATTGCACTTCTTTGTCTTACAATCTCCATCTATATAGACCCAAAAACTAAATTAACCAAAAAAACTGAATCATAACACACTTTGATCATTAGGAACACAAACACTCTTGTTGACACATGACAACATTGTAACAACTTTTTGCAAAATTGACTACTTTCACTCCTAAACCCTTCCATGACCCAAAACTCATCCAAATAGGTCCAAATAGTTACAAAACACCCTTACATCACATTAGGAATAAAATTTTACCCATTGAGACACATTTTCCCCAATTTGACAACTTTTACAATTTTGACAATATTTTAGCAAACTTGAGCAATTTTGCCAATATGAGTAACCTATGACTACACATAACAAATATTGGTCTAGATGACCTTTTTACATAAAAAATGATCATAATTGACCTTATTTACATTGATAATCCATCAAAACACTTGTTTTCCATATGTTACCTCATGGAGGTCTGATGAGTAAGGAGGTGCTCCTACACCATTTTGGTAAAGTTACGTCGCAAGATCACAACTAATTTTGAAGATATTAAAGTTTTTGTTTTGGAGGAGTGCAATAAAAGGCTTAAATTTAATTTTGAGGAATTTATAGGCCCCAAAACACCCTGAAAAGTGGGCATAAGTGGTGTAGCTCTTATGAGTCAATAAAGCACTTCACAATCTTTCCAATGCTTCAAATGGTTCATCAATAGGACACACGGTTCTCAAGTTATGACCTTCGGTACTCCTAAAATAGGAAATATAAATGTATCGGACACATAAATGAGTTATAAAAGGGAGGTACATGTTTTGATATGTGTTTTAACATGTCATAGGGCATATAGAAGGGAGATAAGGTTGGTTTTACTTTATTGGGTGGTTTTAGCCAATGGTTTTGTAATATCATTTGACAGTTTCTTGTATTGTATATCCTATAGATGATGTGCGTGAGATATAGGTTGTGTGTAAGAATCTTATGGTGATTGAGTTACCTATGAGTCTCTGATTAGTGGTACTCAAGCGAAGAGATTACTTTGTAAGTATATTGTAATATGTTATTGATTGCTAAATAATATATTGAGTTGCTTCTGGAGTGTGGGGTTTTTCTCCCGAAAGGGTTTTCCCCACGTAAATCATTGTGTTGTTGTGTTGTGGTATGCATGATATTTTGATTATTTTTGTTAAGTTTTTGTAACTAATGTAACGATCTATAAATTTTTTTGCATTATCCTCCTCTCAAGGTTGGTGTAGGAAGTTGTTTCGCTACTTAACTTACACTTTTTATAATGTAATGTAATAATTGATTAATGCTAATGTCTTGAAACTTCCTCCTATCAAATCACATGACCATTCCAAACCTTTACCAACTTCTTATCTTCCTTAAGCCTTTTTCCAATATCATCGTCAACTTGGTCATGATACTAAGAAGTGTTATAGGTTGAAAGATCTTGTCCAAGATCTCATTGATTCCAATACCATAATTGTTATAAGTGTCAATGATAAAGGAAACAAGTTATAGGTGTTAATAATAAAGGAAACAAGTTAATTGTACCTTGTTAGAATTAGAGATCAATGAGAGGGGGGGTGAATCAATGATCTACTAGAAGTTAAGACCACAAACTTGTTCTTTATCCACCGGTTAACAATGCATAACAAAAAAGAACATAAACATGAAACAAAGAATACACAAATCCACAACACTGGATTTTTTACATGGAAAACCAGAAAGGGAAAAACCACGATGGGGCTTGAACCCACAATATTCATATACTATGGCCAAGAGTACATAAATATTACATAGATTGGGAATGCACTTACATCCAGGCTCATTGCCTAGAGCTCATTGCTCAAATAGAGTTGCCCAGAAGGCTACAAACTTTAGGGAAGTCTCACTAACTTGTAATTTTATTAAAATGAGTAAATACAATGAAATTAACTCTTAATTAGCATCTGACTATGCAAAAATGATTTCCAGTTAAGTGTTTAATCTTTGATTGTCTCTGCTCTGCTGAATACTTTCTTTCTATCTTAGTCAGCTACTGGTTGGTCTGAAAGCGAAATACGTATGTGAAACTGCAATCAATCACACCAAAATGGATCACCACATCTCTTACATACCAAAAATTAATCACCAAATTGATCTTATATAGCCAGTCAAAACACAAAAGAAATCTCATTCAAGTTGGCTTCAATACATGTAACGTATAGGTCAAAGTCAACTTCAATCTCAAACAAAACATAGCACCGGACCAAAATATTATAATCACATGCTTCCCAAATATTTTTCCTATCATCGAGATTACAAAAACAATCACTTAAAACACTGCAATCATTGGAAATCATTCCAAACTAACACATTACTGAAATACCCTATTTTATCAGTTAACTAGCTACTGGTTAACACCAACTTCCAGATAAGATGAATCACGACTGCTGGATCGAATCACCATGAAGAGTTGCCATCAATGAAAACTCTAAACCAATATGCAACTACCCGATGCCACTTGAAATTACTGGATGAGTATCAATTGCCAACACACCTCCTAACCAAAATTTGTAAGTTTATACCAATCATTTGCCCTCTCATTCTACCAACTTCATTGTGAATACCAACTTATTGTTGCAATTTAGGTGTCTGAACCTTTACAAATACTAACATTGATTTTTCTAAATTTATTTGTTATTTTAATTTATTAATTACCTACAAATGTCTAGTCATCTAGTGGGACCCACATGCTTGATGGCATCCTACTTGGCAATAATTGTATAATACATGTTGCACATGTGGTAGTAGGCACCCCACTTTGAGTATCTTCACAAGTGTCAACCTATGACAGATTCTATGACATATTGAACAAGTGGCAGGAGATGCCCAAATTAGGGTATAATGAGTTGTAAGAGATTGTGTTAATAATAATTGGTTAAGATGAATTCTCTTACAACTACTATAAGTGTTGTAAGTTATGACAATATTGATGAGATTCTTATGATATCTATAAGACGCATGTAAGAGCATTTGTCATACCTCCAAATAGTGAATTTTGGGTGCCCAACTTAGGAGGTTTGAATGGGGAGTCATTTGGAGATGTACATGTGTCATTTGCATGCTTTTTGATGGCTGAAAGATAGGACCAAATACTTTGCATGACCCCATATTATTTTTTCATCTAGAAGCTTCCTCTTGAGTTTCATTTCTTTATAAAAGGTAGCCTTGAAGAGTATTAGTCATGTTATGTGTTGTAGGTGAAGTATTATGCTACCAAAATTAATCTAGATTGTGGGTCATTAGTTTCAAACTCTTGTTGAAGAAGCTAAATACAAGTATTGTATTATAAGAATTTGTTTAGTGGAATAAAAAGTACAATGCTTTTGGCGTGTGGGGTTTTTCACCCAAAAGGGTTTTCCCAATGATATATCTTGTGTTCATTGTGTTTATATTTATGCATGTTCATTATCTCCTTATGAATGTGTTTCTATTTCTATAATAGTTAAGATTTTAAATAAAGTTTGCACTATCAACCCCTTTAGATTAGTGTTAGGAAGCATTTTCTAAACCTTAGCTTCCTTTCGGTTAGTATTAGAGTGTAGCCAATTTTGGTTCCATTGTTAGGTAGCAGTTTTTTGTATTGATCTCAGTTTGAGTGGGAGATTCTACAAAGTATTTTCAAAATCTTGTTGTAGGAAGAAGATGGGAATGACATCCAAAAAGTTGATATGGAGAATTTTAATGGCAACAACTTTTAAATTTGGATTTTGCTGAAAATGGAAGATATTCTCATGGATAGAGATCTATTGGCTGCAATATTTGGAGAAAAATATCAAACCACAATGCAAGATGTTTGGGATATGACAGATCAAAAATCTAAGGGCCTCATAAGGCTCTATTTAGCAGACTTCATTCTGTTGAATGCCCATGAAGAGAAGACTATGAAAGATCTTTGGAAGAATCTTGGAGATGTTTATCAAGCTAGTAAACAAGCTTTTTCTGAGAAAGAAAATATATTCTCTAAGGATAGAAGATGGAGGTTTTGTTGTTGATCATCTCAATGCATTCAATATGGTCTTTGCTTAGTTGGGTTCTATTGGTGACAAGATTGAGGAAGAGGGTGGTTGCATGCTTCTATTGTGTTCATTGCCTGACTCATGGGACCGCCTTGTTATGGCTATTGGGAGTACAACCACCATGTTCAAGATGGATAAGGTGGCATCGTCGTTACCTTCTCAAGAGATACAAAGGAATAATTTTGAGATAGCTAAGGAGGCTCTTGCAATTCATGGTAGATCAAAAGAGAAAGGCAAGAAGGACAAGAAAGATGAAAGGGATAGACCCAAATCTTGTGGGAGATCTAAGTCTCTTGGGAAGTCCAAGGAAAATTTTTGGAACTACGAAAAAATCAATAATTTTTGTAAAGATTGTGAGGATAAAAAGAATAATAAGAAAAGAACCTCTAATTCAAATTCAAAAAAATCCTCTCAAGATGATGGTGAAGCATTTGTCACAACCTTGATAATGCATGCATTGGAAGATGTGTAATTGATAGATTTGGGTACATCTTTTTACATGACCTGACAATGATGTTGGTTTTCAAATTATGAAGAATACAATGGTGGGAAGGTGTATCTCAATGATGACTCTCATCTAAAGGTTGTTGGTTGTGGAAGACTCAAGATTAGATTCCCTGATGGTAGATTGAAGGGGATCAATGGTGTAATGTACATCCTAGGTTTGGCACAAAATTTACTTTGTGTAAGTAAGTTGAGTGATGTGGGTGTGTAGGTTGTTTTCTCATAAGGTGGATGCAATATGGCTAGAGGTTCTATGTTGCTTTCTAAGGGTGTTTGGATAGGAACCTTGTATAAGTTGGATGCATACACTATATAATGCAATAATGCTTCTATGGAGTCTAAGAAGAGGGCTTTAGATTCTTCATCCTCACCATTGTTGAGAAATGTTTTGATAGTTTTCACATAATGTGAGTTGTTAACATAACTCATGTAGATATTTACAGAGGCAAAATATGCTCCTAATCTCTCTTTGTCCATATTTTTAATAGGGTGTTAGAGTGATTATTAATCTACTAAAAAATATATTTTGATAGTGGAGCTCATTTTATTGGCTCAAGTGAAGTTCCACAAAAGATGCCAATGAAAAGTGGTCTCTCAAGAAAGTGATTTTCCAAGGTATCATGGTAGTGTAGTTGTTTGATTTATGGGAGTTGTACCTTTTGTCAAGTGTCCTTAGCTTTGATAAGTGTTCTTTCTTGCAAATTAATGTTTCCAATCAAGTCAAATAAAATATTATTTATTATTAAAATAAGTCCTTAGCAACGTCTTAGACTTGCTGTCTAATGATAAGTTTTTCAATTAAAATCAATTGTCCTTGTGTCAAAGTGTTATAGTTAAGGTGAATTATTGGTGGAGTATGACACCTTTGATTAAAAGAGTAGTCATGGATAAATTAATTTTCATCAAGAAATTTGATGTAAGAGACTTTCATACATGGTAGATACAAATGCGACTACACTAGATAGAAAAGTATCTTTGGGATTTTGTCAAATCAAACTCATTCATACTGACTGATGTAAATGAACTTGTGAAGTGAAATATCAAAAATCAAACATCTTTGGGGACTATTGGTCTCAGCTTATCAAAAGCATATTTACACCATTTAAATTTTGTGAAGTCAGTAAAAGAGATTTGGGAGTCATTGAACAAGCTCTTCAGATCTAAAGAAGAGAGTGTGAAGACAACATTGAAACAAAGATTGTATGGATTGAAGATGGAAAAAGGTACAAAAGTGGTGGATCATATCAATAACATTCACTCTCTCCTAAATCAGCTAGTTGGCATTAATGAGAAAGTAAAAGATGACGATGCCAAGGAAATACTTTTGAATAGTTTGCCTAAAAATATGTCTAGAATGGTGTTCACATTAAGAAAGGTAACCATTAGTCTTGAAGGAGTAATTTCTACTCTACTTGATCATATTGGAGACTCAGAATTTAAAGAGGTCTTATTTATACATAACAAAGAAAGAAAAGAAAAGTACAAGTCTAAGAATACTCCTTCAAAAGGAAAAATCAAATGTTTCATTTGTAATGAAATAAGATGTAATTTTGAATTGCAAGAAGAGGGCACAAGATCTACTAAATGATAAACTAGATCATCATGCTTCCTTGGCTAAAGAAATGGATTGGAAAGAATATGCCAGTAATGAAGAATTGTCATGTCCTACTTATGAGGAATATATGATTTAAATAATTCAAGATTGGAGGAAGGAGGCAACAAAGGAAGGAGGAAAATCAACGTCCCCTCGTCAGTCACCAACGATGGGGCTGCTTATTAGCTCATGTGGCATTTCATTATCTATTGTAATGTGCACTCTATTTTCTATGTTTATAATAATTAGAAATTTCACATAATGGGGGGAATATAACATTAATGTTCCATCTCTAGTTGTAGTAAAAATTTCCTTTGTTATTGGAGATCAAGTGACATAATCATCAACAATTTTTATTTGTGGGTTATTTCCTTATGTAACTCCCTAGTGTAAAATATTGTAATGATAAGAAACTAGTGTAATGCAATGCATGGATCTTGTAAAGGTTAGTGGTAATCTAGAAAACCATATGAGATGAACAAATGAGTGGGTTCCTGTTCATGTCCAGGTTTGTGGTAAACCTATGTGAAAACCATGAAAGATTGATGGGATGTACCTTTTGTTTTGAATCAATATCATGCGCCACAAGAGTTGTCTTTACTATAGATAAAGGGTATGGGTTCTTACCATGTTCACACTAAAGGGGGGGGGGGGGGGGGGGGGGTTGGGAAATGTATTTCTAGTGTTCACATAATTTGATTTTTTAACACAAATCGTGTAGTTGTTTATAGAGGTGAAGAAAATAATACTATTGTATGCAAAATATCCTCCTAATATATCTCTATCCATATTTTTAATAATCATCTAATCAAGATGTAAAGAATATTATTTCTTATAAATTTAATGGTCATTATTTCTGAGTACCCAAGAGTGCCAATTCTTTGGAGATGAAACTATCAATAGAGAAGATAGTGTTATGTAAACAAAGACTTGTGGTCATATTGGTGAGAAGGGTCTTGAAACCTTTAAAAATAAGTGCCTCATTGAGAGGCTTGATGATTGTAATATTGAGTTCAATTTCTACAAATACTGCATCTATGGTAAACAAAATTGTGTTGAGTTTTAGTCTAGTTCTCACAAATCTTCAGGGTTGTTGGACTTGATACATTATGTTGTTTTTATTCCTATTAATGTTCTTTCTAGTTCAAAATATATGTATTTTGTTTCATTAATTGATGAATATAGTAGGATGACATTCATTTATTTTCTTAGAAGTAAATCTAAATTCTTTAGTTTATTTAAGGAGTTTAAGGCTCTTGTTGAGAATCAGACTAATAGTAAGATTAAGTGTGTTGTCTTCAAAATCTGATTTCCTTTAACATCCTTAGAATAATACGGTTAAACTCGGTGCAGGAGAGACATTAAAGATAAGGAAATTCTCAAGACAACATATGACAAGGTTTGATTGAACCTTCTACACTTCGGACTTACTCAAAGCCCAGGTGGGTATACCTTTGTGAATTGAATTCACACTTTCAAACATAAACCCACAACAAACCAGTCCAGAAAACCAGTGGATCTATTCACCTTGAAATCAACTGAAAACAAAGAATGGAAATTATACTTACACTCAACATTTCGATCAACAAAACATGTAATAAACAACTTCAATTAATACCAGTGCCTTATCCA
The DNA here is from genome assembly GCF_030272615.1 of Cryptomeria japonica. Lineage (NCBI taxonomy): Eukaryota > Viridiplantae > Streptophyta > Pinopsida > Cupressales > Cupressaceae > Cryptomeria > Cryptomeria japonica. The sequence goes on from NC_081410.1 coordinate 649,518,132, forward strand.
AGGTCACAGAGTCACCTAAACTCAAATAAGACTCCTTAAACAAAACATCTTTATGCTTCCCGTTGGCTTGGTTTCTATTAATCCTTGTATATGCCTGACACCTACAATAATTCATGCATTCCAAATTAAACTATGATCATCAAAATTCAAAGTCTCTTCCAAAGAGTTTACTGGTATGAGTGATCCCTGCATCTTTAATTTCCCTCCTAAAGAGAAAAGCTAATGAACACTTCTACTAAAATTGCTTTGCAATTCCATTCAAACATAACAACCTTGGATTATTCAGAATGAAAGCAGTAAACAAATTTGTAAACACACTTGAAGACAACACAAAGCTTTACTCAAAACCGATGGTCTGTATATTGATATTTAGTTCAAGAAATATTACAAGAAATCTTGAGTATTCTCCATTAGACTAAAAAAAGCTTAGATAAATTTCTGTAGCGTTTTCTTATAATTCTTTGCGATCACTTTTCCTCTAGTCCTGGTATCCATTTATAACAACATGGATGCACAAAGCTTCGGACTTATCGAGGAGAGTTTGTTACAATCATTCCTTTCAAAATAAAGAGGTTACAAGCTTTTCGCAAAAGCAGTTACAAGCTCTTTTCGGCCTCTGCAGTTTCTTCAACAAGCTGTTCAGTTGCAACCTCTTCTACTTTTTCAGGGGTGCTCTCCAACTATTCCGGATCATGGGTGGCATATTTAATTGTCCACTCATTACACACCTCTTCTATTGGCCATGAGAAATTAATCACTTTATCTTTAGTTTTAGTCAACCTTTTCCAAGAATTTCTCATTTTGTTGACTTCTGAATTGAGAAAACCATAATGTGACTTAATTTTCTCTATCTCTTGTATTGTCACAACAAAGAAAGAAGCATCATCTAGATCAATAATTCCTTTAACTCTCACTGACAATTTAGCTTCTATCTCCTTAAGCCACATCTATTTGTCCTTTGATTGATCCGGGTTAGTAAAAACTCCTGGGAGAAACTCAAAAACTTGATTAGTGTATTCCTTCTTGTACAAATTAACCTTCCTATCCACATTATCCACCTCTACTACTAATTGTACTAAGGCTTTAGTGACATCAAAAGTGGATTCGATGATGGGATTGGCCCTTGCCTCATCGCAAGATACACACATAAACTCTAAATCTTTCTCCCTAGGCCTCCATTTATCAAAAATAGGTGTCAAAATGGCCTTGTCTCTCCTGAGCTCATTCCATATATCCATAATTTTACCTACATTGTTGTAGAGCAATGAGGCATTTATTGTATCTGCAAAATTGGAAATTGTAGCTCTTACTCTCTCCTCATACTTCTTTGCATATAAGGCCTGAGCTTGTTTCAAGTTTTCTAATTCTTGGGGAGTAATTTGAATCATTTGAGAGCTGGAGGGTGCTGGAGATGGTGGAAGCTCAATGATAGGGTTAGTAGGTGGAGGTCTTGCAGGAGAAGAGGAAATCATCAGTGTTGAAGACTCACCTTGATGGTATTGTCCAGTCAACTGGCTCTGTAGCTTGGCAATGATGCTATCTTTCCCTCTTACCTCCTCCTTGGCATTGTTATAGGTCTTCAAAACGATTTCCAACTTAACTTGGAGGGTCTCTTTCTCTTTGTCTTCCTTCTCTGCTACTGCAACACTAAATTTTGTAGTCTCTAACACAGTACTAGCAGCCTCCACTACCCCTGTACTATCCACTCTCTTCATAGTCATTCCACCAAGGTAACTCGACCCTGGGGTGTCTTTACTTTTCTTACTCTCATTTCTCTTAAGAGACCACATGACGAGTGCAGCATTGTGCTTATTGAAAGTAATCCCCTCCATGGGTTTAGTCTCTTTTCTCACTGCATCTAGTACCAAGGCATCTGCTATATCCCATTCGGGTAAGATAAGCACTCCAGTTTGTGCTACCATATCTCTTCCCTGCTCAGGGGTGATGGTTTTGAATTCTTCCATCATCTCTTGCTTTATTTCCTCTTCCACCAAGGCTAGATCTTTATTGTGTTGCTTAGCCTTTCTCATTTCACATCTATCATTATATTTATCTATATGTTGTTTCCATATAAACTGTATAAATGCTTCTGATGTGACAAAATTGTTATCAGCTAAAAAGGCACTACTTGCCTATTTTATCTCAGGATCCCACTCCTGGCCTTTGAGTTCAGTAGTAGTGATATCCATTTCAGCAGCAATGGGTTCTTCTGGCATTCCTTCCTCCACTTCATCATAAGTGTATGCAATTTCCCCTAGACTACCTAATTGTAGGAGTTGCTCAATTGTTGCTTGCTCATTTCCTATATGGATAGGGGATTGGGATGGGGAATACAAAGGTGTATCTGATTGCACTTCTTTCTCTACCCTTTGCTTCTTTGGGCTTTCTTGGATGTCAATGACTTCTTATATCTTCCTCTTTCCTTTGGAGGTAGAGGGCTCCCCTGTTGTAGGCATCAGCACACTATAACTGGATTTCTTATGCAGTGTATAATCACCAGGAGGGATTGCCTTGCTGGAAGCTGACCTACTTACGATCATTCTTGCCTTCTCAGGGTTGCTCTTGATTACAATTTCCCTCTTCTCCTTCAGTTTCTGCATCACATCTTCAAAGAAAACAATCAAAAAACTTTATTTTCTCTTCCAGTGGGAAAAAGCTAGACAATGGGTCATAGCTGGCGTCAGACTGATGCAAAAAATCCAAGGCTTTCTTATAAGCCACCCACTTCTCTTTTCTTAGCTCCTGGTCATCTAGATCAAACTCATTTCTGATGAGGTCTTCAGGAAACTAGAATTGATTAGGCCTACCTCTGCTTGCTACCTTCTTCCTAAACATACCGTTGAAGAAGTCTTCTGGATCAGCACACCTGGACACTATAGTGGACAAATGATAAGGCTTGAGGAAATCCTCAAAGCAATTCCAGCCTCCTTTTGTTATTACAAATTGGTGAGCTATGGTAGTTGCAGGGAAAATAGTCCCTTTACCTCTGCCTGTTAACTCTGCCTCTTGTAAGCCACCAATTTGTCTAAGGATCTCTATGATTCGTACTTTGAGAGGGACCTGGTAAGGTACCAAAAATGGGGTGCCTCTGAAACCAAACACTCTAAAAACTGTGGAGACTGGATACAAGTAAATGTCACCCCAGTTATGAACAATTTTTATGTTCTCTACGAATTCTTTTGGTCTTATGAATTCTGGAAGAACTTCGGGGATTCTTGGGTTCTCATAGCAGAGGAGAGTCCTTATCTTTGATGCAAATTATTTATCAAACTTCAAAAAAATGGCATCCTCTCTATCCCGTGACAACACAGTACTCCATAATTGTACCGGCATTTTTTTTCCTTCCTTCTCCTTAACAAGGTCCAGTCCACTGGCAAAGTAATCACCACCTTTGAAGAGAAAAAGATGCATCAGGAGTGAGTACCATCCGAAAGGCTTATCCACCTTTCCATTCTTGATTCCTATTAACCCTCCATGAATAGCATCAACAATGGAAGAGGCATAATCAAATGTAATTGCAAGAGAAGGATTCAATATCTGAGCAATCATTAACAAGTAATGATTCGGCATATTTTCTTCAGCATCTTCTCCCAAAACTTGGCAAAGTGCCCAATACATTTCTTTAGCCCTCAGGGTGAACATACTTAATGAAAAGGGCTCTTAAGTGTTGGGTCCTACAACTGTTAACCCTCCTATTTTCACAAAAATCTCCTTGAGAGGCCCATTCCTGAGATGACTTGTCTGTGCACCTTAAATTTGGGCTAATGATGTGAAATTTATAGGTTCTAGAAAATTGGTGAACTCAGTAAGCCCAAAGCTGTCCTGAACTCTTCAGCATTAATCTACACAAGGGTTTTCCCATTTACATCCTGAATGCTTCTTGTGACTGGATCATAGTTGAGCACAATTTGGATCAGCAAATCTGTGTCCATAAATACCCCTGGGACAACTAATTTCCTGACATCTAATTCCCAGATACAGTTTTGTGGGGCAGGAGAATTTCTCATTCCGAATCCAACTTTAAACAACCCCAACCTAGACAATCCAACCTGTGGGTCTCTCAACCAGTTACCCTTGTCATATAATCCTTCTCCTATCTTTAAATGGGGAGCCTTGGGCACTAACTCTTTTGCCTTTGAAGCCTGATTAGTTGACAATGTCAACTGTTCTAAAAAATCATCAGAGACACTCCTTTTTGAATAGTTAACTTTGCCAGAAAACTCTCTTTTAGGAGCCATTTTGAAAATGTAAGAAATGAATACCACTCCTACACAATTCTGTGATGAATCAATTATCTTATCTAAAACACTACACAAGAATACAAAAGAACCTATTCTTCGCTTGAAGGAATTTGCTCTGCAACAGAACCGACTTGCTCTGTACCTGAAGAAAATAACTCTGCATCTGCTCTTCTGCAAAATCTTTTAAAAGATATCTTCACCCGGTTGATAGGAAATCAAATATTGTACTCAGGGCCTTAACTACAACATTTATTCTGCATGCTTTGGCCATCCTCTCAAAATTGAATTCATACGAGAATTCGTATTTTTCACTCCAACGGGTCACAACGTTCCTGCAAGTGTTTCATTTTGCTCTTTTGTAACTTCGCGAAGCATAACTATCTGGCAGCTTAGTCCTGCAAAATAGCGCTGACCATCCGATCAAAAGAAACTTGATCGAGCGTTATATTAACTAACAACTCTTGCTCCACGCCGGGTCCTGCTTCTCTATTGGCTATATAATACCACGTGGCACCCAACCATTGGCCTTGAAATTTCCTTCGCATTTGACTTAACACTGGCTGCATGTCTTTCCTTTATACCGCCAGTTCCACCTTGGCGAGCCCACACTTTCTTCTTAGACCACGTGTCATCATGACACGTGGATTGCTCTCATGCACTCTCGCTATTTTGTGGGGTATAAAGAACGAGCATCTTACCCTTGCAAAATAGCACAGGCTGTCGGATAATCTCTTAAGTTGATCGGCTTTTAATTATCTGAAATGGCTTTCAGGAGGGGTGGGCCCGCTGACTCACTGTGAACACCTAGCGTCCGGTCACCATTAGAGTTGACTTGTCACTTTTTCATTTGCCGAGAGAAAACCACGGGGCCCCAACAAACTCTTAATAGCTGTATCCTCCAGGCCCACCATCATGACATGTGGACGGCTCTCATGCACTATCGCTATTTCACAGGGTATAAAGAATGAGCATCTTACCCTTGCAAAATAGCGTGGGCCGTCAGATCATCTCTTAAGTTGATTGGCTTTTAATCATCTGAAAAGGCTTTCAGGAGGGGTGGGCCTGTTGACTCACTATGAACACCTAGCGTCCAGTCACCATCAGAGCTGACTTGTCACTTTTTCATTTGCCGAGAGAAAACCACAGGGCCCCAATAAACTCTTAATAGTTGTATCCTCCAGGGCCGCCATCATGACACATGGACAGCTCTCATGCACTCTCTCTATTTCGCGGGGTATAAAGAACTACCATCTTACCCTTAAAAAATAGCATGGGCCATCGGATCATCTCTTAAGCTGATCGGCTTTTAATCATCTAAAAAGGCTTTCGGGAGGGGTGGGCCCGCTGACTCACTATGAACACCTGGCATCCAGTCACTGTTGGAGCTGACTTGTCACTTTGTTATACGCCAAAAAAAAACCATAGGGCTCTAGTAAATTATTGACAGTTGTACCCGCTAGGTCATCTCCTGACTGCCACCTGACTCACCTCTGGGGCCCATCTTTTAGCCTTTAATCCTGACCTACTGACTATTGTAACTTATGTCGCGTGCCACCATTTTACTCGCTATCATCAACCAGCTGGACCATCTATGTGGCATGCCATGTCATTTTTGCAACTTCACTGGTTTTAAATTACACGCAACTTTGCCCAGCGAAATAACGCGAGCCGTGGATCCACTCGCGAGATGCGTACCAGTTACTGGGCACGACAACATTAGGAGAAAAACATATAAGGCATAAAATTTTTGATTAGTTAACATGACCGCCTAGGCAAACAACAAGGGGGGACACTTCCTACAACCCCATGACCTATTACTTAGTGAATAAAGTAACAAAAGATTAGAAACCAAAGGGTTTAAAACAAACACAAGAGGATGTAAAATCAAAAAACCCTTAAACCCTTGAGGTCTAGAACAAAGCTGAAGCATTTGAAACTATGCCCTATTCAAAATTTCAACAAATCATAGCCAATCATGGGAAAAGAAAAGCCCATTGTTAATCAGTGATAACAATGGCTCTGACTGGGGATGGTTGATTGCAAGGTCAACACAAGAAAACTCAGAAACTTTGGAGAAACAAACCAAAACACAGACCAAAACAGAAAAGTAGGAAAGGAACAAAATATGTACAAACAAAGGACCTACCGTGCATGGACACTAAGAGAAATAATGCTTCAGGAATTGTCCATGCACTGGAAATTCCTGCATTTCATCATCCATATTCTTCAAGAAATATGAATCCTTATCATTTAAGTCGCAAACCACAAAAGGGCCAATCCATAGTGATTCAAATTTTTTATGCTTTCCCTTATCCTATCCTTTTGCATTCCACTGAAGAACCATGTCATCAATTTGAAACTTCCTTAGTGATGTCCTTTTATCAAAAAGATACTTTGACTGCAACTGGATCTTCTGATTTTTCTTAAGGGCAGAAGTCCTAAGCTCCTCCATTTCTACAATTTGGATCATTCTGTTTTCCATTGGTTCAGATACCTCCATGTCATCATTTTGCAAAAACTTATACACTGGAAGAAGGTTATTTACCGGCAATCTGGCTTGGGCACCATAAACTAATTCAAAAGGTGACATTCCAATGGATTTCTTAACTATTATTCTATCTACCCACAGAGCTAACTTCAACTTTTGATCCCAAGATCTTTTATTCTCTTCTAGGATTTTCTTGATGATATTCAACAAGCTTTTATTGCTAGATTCTGCTTTCCTATTCCCCTGAGGGTGATAAGGTGAAGAGTATGACATGAGTATACCGTGACTAGTACAAAAGCCTACAAATTCTTCTGATCTGAAACACATGGCATTATCCATCACCAATTTTACAGGTGTTCCAAATCTAGTTACAATATTATCCATCAGGAAATCAATGACAACTTTACTAGTAGCTCTTCTTGTAGGGATGGCTTCTATCCATTTGGTGAAATAATTAGTGGCCACTATGATCCATCCATGACCTCTCCCTGACTTTCCAACAATTTCTCCAATAAAATCAATGCCCCACTGGACAAAAGGAGCTTCTACAGAGACTGGATTTAGGGGTAAGGCTCCTTCATACTTGAGCTTGGATGAGAATCTCTGACATGAGTCACATCTCCGAACATATGCATGGGTATCTTTAAATAAGGTGGGCCAATAATACCCAACCCGAACTATCTTACCAACAGTAGTCTTAGCAAAATAGTGACCTCCACATACTCCATCATGCATTTCAATCAACACCTGTTTAGCTTGAAATTCATCCAAACACATTAGTAATGCTCCATCTCTTTGTCTCTAGAAAAGATCACCCTAAATGAGCACATATTTTTGGGACTTGAGTTTTAGAGTTCTTTTCTGATTGTATGTCATTTCTTCTAGGAGGGTATCACCTCTCAAAACTTGGATTATCTCTATATACCAGGGTTGCCTCTCAATACTAGTGACCAAAGCATCTCTAACCTCGACATTGTGTATTTCTACATTCATGAGCTTAGCCAAACCTAAACGTCTCACCAATTTGGTGATCTTTATCTCCAAGTTGAATTCTTGAATTCTATTAATCCATCTGCATCTCTTTCCAGTAACCTCAGACTAAGACAAAATATCTTTAACTGCAGCATGTGGGACATAGGCAATGATATTTGCATTCACTAAATATGGCCTAAAAGCCTTAACAGCTTTAACTAGGGCATAAGCTTGTTTCTCCATGGTTTCATATTTTAGTTCTGCCGCCTGCAAAGACTTACTGTAGAAGGCTATGGGATGTTCATATCCTTCATTGTCCTTTTGTAGTAATATTGCAGCCACCGTATGATATGAAGCAAAAGAAAACAGAGAAAAAGGCTTATTATAATCAGGAGATTTCAACACTGGTGCCTCCTGGATTACCTTCTTAATCTCAGCAAAAGCTTTTGAAGCTTCTTGATCACAATAAAATTTTGTATCCTTCTTAAGCAATTTGACGATAGGCTTCACTATCTCTGCAAAGTTTGCAATGAATCTCCTGACAAAATTTACTTTACCTAAAAAGGATTGGATAACTTTCACATTTTTTGGTTCAGACACCTTATTGATTTCTTCAATTCTCTCAGGGTCTATTCTTACCCCCTCCTTAGAGATTGTGTCCCAATAACTTTCCTTCAGTGACCCCAAAATGACATTTCTTGGGATTCAGTGATACACCAAATTCCAAGGCTTTATTGAACACCTTCTCTAGATGTCCACAATGATCATCAGCCTTTTTAGAGAAACAAGTTAGATCATCTTGATACACCACCATGATGATGTTTATGAATTCTTTGAAGGCTACATTCATAGCTCTCTGAAATGTAGCTCCTGCATTTTTTAATCCAAATGGCATTCTTACATATACATAAGTTCCCCATGGAGTAGTGAAAGCTGTCTTAAACTATTCAGACTCCTTTACCAACACTTGATTATATCCTGAGAAACCATCCATCATGGATAAAAGATCACATCCTATCACTCTCTGTAGCATGGCTTCCATATTTGGGGATGAGTAGTTATCTTTCAAGGAAGCAACATTTAGATTCCTAAAATCTACACACAATCTGATGTCTCCATTTTTCTTCCTCACTGGGACCAAATTGGAGACCCATGAAGAATGCCTTATTGGTTTGATAATCCCCCCTTCTCTCAATTTGATCAACTCTTGTTGCATTTTAGTTTCTAATAAGGGATTGATAGGCCTTTGTTTCTGTCTGAAAGGCTTAGCATCTGGAAATAAAGGAACTTCATGCTGAAAAAGATCTTGTCTATACGCCTTTAGGTCTTCATAAGACCAAGCAAAGACATGCTTATACCTTTTCAATAGATTAATAAGGTTAGTCCTAACATGAGGGGGTAGTTTCTTTCCAATATATACCAACTTAGGGGATGATTTTGTCCCTAGGTTTACCTCCTCTAACTCTTCAAACTTGGTGGTAGACCACTGATGTAAATGACTATCATTATAACTAAACATGCTCTCTAGCTCCACCAACCCTTTAGGTATTTCATTGGTTTCCAACTGGACCACATCATTTCCAAACACTGTCTCTTTGTTGTCTACCACTTCCACCAATGTATTACAATCAATCTTTTGTCCATCATAATCATCAACACATTGGATAAATCTAAGAATGTCTTCATCATCAGCAAAAACATGCCAATTGTACACATTATCAGGAATAGCAGGCCTAGATTTTATTTCCACAGTGGAAATACCAGTTAGCGTTGCATCATCATTTTTCAAAGCAACATTAGCTAGGAAATCTGCCATAATATTTTTTGTTGCTCTATCCAATTAATAGAAAATGCATCAAAATGCTCAATAACATCCCAAACAACATGCTTATACTGCTTTAATCTATCATTCTTGGATGCATATTTAGAACTCACCTGAGAAACAACCAATTCTGAATCCCCCATTACTTTCAATAGTTGGATTCCATGCCTTTTTGCAACCTCAAGTCCTTGTAATAGGGCTTCATACAATATAGTATTATTTGTACACTGGAATGCCAATAAAAATGAGTATTTAAAAGCTATACCTGACGGGGACACAAAAAGAACCCCTGCTCCAGATCCTTCTTTGGAGCAAGCTCCATCAAAATACATCTGCCACAACCCATACTGTTGTGCTTGTAGCTCAACCACAACAGGGTCAGTATTCTTCAATTGAGGTGAAATCAGTTGAAGTCTAAAGTTATCTAAATCTACATCAATCATACAATTAAGTATACTAGGGCCTACATTTTCAATTATCCTAGGAGCTCGTGGCTCTTTGTATAATTTGACCTGATTACCACCAATAGGAATGGTAGCATAAGATAAGTCCAGTTGAACATTTCCCCTACTGCTGCTGCCCACTGCCTGGAAAGTAACATACCATAGTGGGGTTTAGTGTCAGTAACAATAACATACATTTTGTAAGTGGCTTCAGGAAATGCTGCTATTTTTACTTCTACATCTTTCATTGTACCTATCACAGGTACTTCTCTGTTATCCATGGCATAACATTTCCTATACACAGTGGTTACTGATAACCCTAATTCTTCCATAACACCATAGGGCATTACATTAGCAGTAGCTCCTGAATCTATCATGTAGTTTTTAATCAACCGGTTATTGACTAACAAAGTAACATAGAAGGGATCTACCTGAGAAGGCTCCTGAGTGATAGTGGTTCCAACATAAACCTCTGGGGTTCGGAACTCTTGATCCTTTCCAACTTTAGGTAAACCAGTGGGTAATACTGTGTCACTATCAGATATACTAGAGAATAAAGACAAAGCTGCATCCTTATGTTCTTTAATCTTTAGCAATTCTACTAATGGAATAGTGACTTTCATTTGAGTCAAAGCTTGGGCCATATCAAATATAGAATTATTGCATTTTTCAGTATTAACCCTAACTTTTTCTATTTTGAATTGACTTGCCCTTTTCACTGTCTCTGCTCCTTGTACAACACCAACATTTTTATCATCTATGCCTTTAGGTACATCTTTAACTTGTTCCTCTTTTTCTTGACCGACCTTAGGAATAGTAGTAGCACTGCTTGATGCCCCCTTTTTTGTAACTTCTTTTACAAACATAGAACCCGACTCACCTTGATCAGTGTCTCTCTTGGTGCTTCTCAGATTATAGTTATGTTTTGCTTTGGCAGTTGCAGCCTTAGTGAGATTTCTAACTTCTTCCTCACTAGGCCTCCTAAGATGAACCTCTTCATCTTCAATTGTTACCACATTCAATGTAGGATGCCAACCTAAGGCTAACTGTCCTTGCACTAGCTTTTCACTATCCAGCACATCACTGTATTCACTTTGCATGGATTCCTCATCACTTTCTATGATGGTTTCAAACATATTAATGTCAGGCTCTACTTCTGGTCTCATAGATTCTTCCAGAGCTTGAGCCACTGCACACTGATGAGGAGAATGTGGTCCATCACAAGCAATACACCAAGGAGTAATTTCTATATTGTGAACAGTTTTCCCTTTCAAAGGATCCAGTGTGTCTTGACTTTGGGTAATTTTGGGCTTCACAATTTGGGGTTTACCATCCTTCCAATTGTTATTATATGGCATATCATGTAATCTACGAGGTCTATCTTGCTAGTTATAATGAGGCTTATCATTTTTGTTAACCTTAGCAGTCAAATCTTTCATAGCAGTAACCAATTTCTCTATTTTATCATCCTCTTTAGCAACTTTATTAGGTTGTTGTTTGGTTTCTTGCCATAATCTACCATCTGTCCTTCTTCCTAATTTTCAAGATGCTTTTCTGTTACTTTCTACATTTATGGAAATTCTTAAAGCATCTCTCAAGTTATGGGGATTTTTATCTCTTAAGATATAGGCCATCTTGGAATCAAATGCATTGTAATATGTATTAAGACACATGTTATCATCTAGCCTCATCACTTGATACAATCTGTGCATGGCTTTCTGGAATCTGGCATTGAAATCAGTGACCATTTCATTTTCAGATTTTCTAATATTGTTGAACTCATTTAGCATAAAACTCACATTAGTCTTGTCACCATACTGCTCTTGAAAGCAATTTTTAAAATCTTCCCATGAACCTATGCTATTGACTAGAAGACCTATGTACCAATCTCTTGCATCATCAACCAGGGATTGAACAAACAGTTTCATAATAACATCTTCATCTACTATCTCATAATCATTTATTAGATCCCCAAAAGATTTCAGATGTTCCTCAGCACTAATTGCATTGTTCCCAGCAAATTTATGGAGTCTGTCTCTTAGCTCAGTGGGAACATGATTTGGATATCCTGGGATCCCATCAAAGAACAATTGTCTATATTGTTCTAAATTAATTGGTCTTCTTTGAAAAGGGGTAATAGCATTATTATTTCCCATGGTCATTTTAGTTTTTGGGATTGGAGATTGAGGTGCTGGGGTGTATTGTTTATTCACAGGTATTTGGCTTCATGAGGCAATATTATCTTGTACTGCAGGTTGAGTATTAACCTGAGGAAAGGAAATGTGTTGGGGGTTAGGCTTGCTAAGATCTTCTGATGGGAATGTAATAGGGGCAACCTTTAAGTAATTAATCTTTCTTTTCACTTCCTAATTCACTGCTTCTAACTCAGCCTTTTCCAATTCCATTTGGAGATCTTCCTTTTCTTTCCTCATCCTTTCCATTTCTCTCTCATGTGCTAAAAGCCTATGAGAGATCTCTTCCATAGTTTTAGATTCTATTCCATCATCCACCCATTTCTATTTTCCTTTATCTAGGTTGGCTTTAGGAAGATGGGAGTCATTAAATACTTCCCTAGTTGGCTGGGCTACTGACTTACAAGCTTGTCTAGTTTTGGGGATTAGGATTTCTCTAATCACAGGGCCTTTCTCATCACTTTTTTCCTTTTCCTTAGCAAGCATTTCAAGATCAACTATCTGTCTAAGAAGCCTATCTCTTTCCATTAGTTTGGCTTTAACTTACTTCTCCTTATTTGCCTCGTTTTGGGCTCTTAGGGAGATTAAATGATGGACTCTTTTATTTAAATCTTCAATCTCTTGAGACACTTTATCCTCATCAGGGAAGTTTTCTTCAGAGTCTGATGCATTAACTTGATCTATGTCAATCAAACTAATGTTCCCATCAATTGTCCTAGGAATGGAGTGCCTAATTGCATTTGAACTGGTTCTATCTTTTGTAGAAACACTAACATGAGATAGATCTTGATTTAAAATAGGTGCATCATTAATATTTCCAAATAATCCCGAATGGAAACCTAAGATATCATACTCTGAATCTCTAGAAGATGAATTAGACTTTGCATAAATAGGTTGGTCAAGCATCTTATCAGTATTATTGTTTTTCTGCACCCAAGCAGCATTTGATGGCTCATGCAACATGGATCTCTTCTGGCCTCTCCGTGACTGTTCTGGTAGACCTTCTTGCAAAGTTTCACGAGGATGTTTCTTCATGAATGATCTTGTGTTTTTTGCTCCTTGCATCTCGCTTGTCTTTCTTTTAGAAATATTTGTATCTCACAAGGACTGATTCAAAAGTAACAGAGTCACCACCAACAAAACTATGGGAATAATGAAAACAAGCAGTCTTATCCGCAGACACACAACAATTTTCTTTGCAAGCCTCAACACAGATCTGTGTTTATATCTTTATTGTAACTCTCCCCAGCGGAGTCGCCACTTTTGTTGTCTTCAAAATCTGATTTCCTTTAACATCCTTAGAATAATACGGTTAAACTTGGTGCAGAAGAGACATTAAAGATAAGGAAATTATCAAGACAACATATGATAAGGTTTAATTGAACCTTCTACACTTTGGACTTACTCAAAGCCCAGGTGGGTATACCTTTGTGAATTGAATTCACACTTTCAAACATAAACCCACAGCAAACCAGTCCAGAAAACCAGTGGATCTATTCACCTTGAAATCAACTGAAAACAAAGAATGGAAATTATACTTAAATTCAGCATTTTGATCAATAAAACATGTAATAAACAACTTCAATTAATACCAGTAACTTATCCAAGGTCACAGAGTCATCTAAACTCAAATAAGACTCCTTAAACAAAACATCTTTATGCTTCTCGTTGGCTTGGTTTCTATTAATCCTTGTATATGCCTGACACCTACAAGAATTCATGCATTCCAAATTAAACTATGATCATCAAAATTCAAAGTCTCTTCCAAAGAGTTTACTAGTATGAGTGATCCCTGCATCTTTAATTTCCCTCCTAAAGAGAAAAGCTAATGAACACTTCTACTAAAATTGCTTTGCAATTCCATTCAAACAAAACAACCCTGGATTATTCAAAATGAAAGCAGTAAACAAATTTGTAAACACACTTGAAGACAACACAAAGCTTTACTCAAAACTGATGGTCTGTATATTGATATTTAGTTCAAGAAATATTACAAGAAATCTTGAGTATTCTCCATTAGACTTAGAAAAGCTCAGATAAATTTCTGCAGCGTTTTCTTACAATTCTTTGCGATCACTTTTCCTCTAGTCCTGGTATCCATTTATAACAACATGGATGCACAAAGCTTCAAACTTCTCGAGGAGAGTTTGTTACAATCATTCCTTTCAAAATAAAGAGGTTACAAGCTTTTCGCAAAAGTAGTTACAAGCTCTTTTCGGCCTCTGGAGTTTCTTCAACAAGTTGTTCAATTGCAACCTCTTCTACTTTTTTCAGGGGTGATCTCCAACTGTTCCAGATCATGGGTGGCATATTTAATTGTCCACTCATTATACACCTCTTCTGTCGGCCATGAGAAATTAATCACTTTATCTTTAGTTTTAGTCAACCTTTTCCAAGAATTTCTCATTTTGTTGACTTCTGAATTGAGAAAACCATAATGTGACTTAATTTTCTCTATCTCTTGTATTGTCACAAAAAAGAAAGAAGCATCATCTAGATCAATAATTCCTTTAAATCTCACTGACAATTTAGCTTCTATCTCCTTAAGCCAAATCTGTTTGTCCTTTAATTGATCCGGGCTAGCAAAAACTCCTGGGAGCAACTCAAAAACTTGATCAGTGTATTCCTTCTTGCACATATTAACCTTCCTATCCACATTATCCACCTCTGCTGCTAATTGTACTAAGACTTTAGCGACATCAGAAGTGGATTTGATGATGGGATTGGCCCTTGCCTCATCGCAAGATACACACATAAACTCGAAATCTTTCTCCCTAGGCCTCCATTTATCAAAAATAGGTGTCAAAATGGCCTTGTCTCTCCTGAGCTCATTCCATATATCCATAATTTTACCTACATTGTTGTAGAGCAATGAGGCATTTATTGTATCTGCAAAACTAGAAATTGTAGCTTACTCTCTCCTCATACTTCTTTGCATATAAGGCCTGAGCCTGTTTCAAGTTTTCTAATTCTTGGGGAGTGATTTCAATCATTTGAGAGCTGGAGGGCACTGGAGATGGTGGAAACTCAATGATAGGGCTAGTAGGTGGAGGTCTTGCAAGAGAAGAGGAAATCATCAATGTTGAAGACTCACCTTGATGGTATTGTCAAGTCAACTGGCTCTATAGCTTCGCAATGATGCTATCTTTCCGTCTTACCTCCTCCTTGGAATTGTTATAGGCCTTAAAAAATGTTTCCAACTTAACTTGGAGGGCCTCTTTCTCTTTAGCTTCCTTCTCTGCTACTACAACACTAAATTTTGCAGTCTCTAACATAGTATTAGTAGCCTCCACTACCCCTGTACTCTGCACTCTCTTCACCATCATTCCACCAAGGTAACTTGACCCTGGGGTGTCTTTTCTTTTCTTACTCTCATTTCTCTTAAGAGACCACATGACGAGTGCAGCATTGTCCTTATTGAAAGTAATCCCCTCCATGGGTTTAGTCTCTTTTCTCACTGCATCTAGTACCAGGGCGTCTGCTATATCCCATTCGGGTAAGATAAGCACTCCAGCTTGTGCTACCATATCTTTTCCCTACTCAGGGGTGATGGTTTTGAATTCTTCCATCATCTCTTGCTTTATTTCCTCTTCCACCAGGGCTAGATCTTTATTGGGCTGCTCAGCCTTTCTCATTTCACATCTATCATTATATTTATCTATATGTTGTTTCCATATAAACTGCATAAATGCTTCTGATGTGACAAAATTGTTATTAGCTAAAAAGGAACTACTTGCCTATTTTATCTTAGGATCCCACTCCTAGCCTTTGAGTTCAGTAGTAGTGATATCCATTTTAGCAGCAATGGGTTCTTCTGGCATTCCTTCCTCCACTTCATCATAAGTGTATGCAATTTCCCCTAGACTACCTAATTGTAGGAGTTGCTCAACTGTTGCTTGCTCATTTCCTATATGGATAGGGGATTGGGATGGGGAATATAAAGGTGTATCTGATTGCACTTCTTTCTCCACCCTTTGCTTCTTTGGGCTTTCTTGGATGTCAATGACATCTTGTATCTTCCTCTTTCCTTTGGAGGTAGAGGGCTCCCCTATTGTAGGCATCAACACACTATAACTAGATGTCTTATGCAGTGTATAATCACCAGGAGGGATTGTCTTGCTGGAAGCTGACCTACTTAGGATCATTCTTTCCTTCTCAAGGTTGCTCTTGATTACAGCTTCCCTCTTCTCCTTCAGTGTCTGCATCACATCTTCAAAGAAAACAATCAAAAACTTTATTTTCTCTTCCAATGGGAAAAAGCTAGAGACTGGGTCATAACTGGCATCAAACTGATGCACAAAATCCAAGGCTTTCTTATAAGCCACCCACTTCTCTTTCCTTAGCTCCTGCTCATCTAGATCAAACTCATTTCTGATGAGGTCTTTAGGAAACTGGAATTGATGAGGCCTACCTCTGCATGCTACCTTCTTCCTAAACATACAGTTGAAGAAGTCTTCTGGATCAGCACACTTGGATGCTGGAGTGGACAAATGATAAGTCTTGAGGAAATCCTCAAAGCAATTCCAACCTCCTTTTGTTATTACAAATTGGTGAGCTATGGTAGCTGCAGGGAAAATAGTTCCTTTACCTCTGCCTGTCAACTCTGCCTCTTGTAAGCCACCAATTTGTCTAAGGATTTCTGTGATTCCTACTTTGAGAGGGACCTAGTAAGGTAGCAAAAATAAGTTGCCTCTGAAACCAAACACTCTTAAAACTGTGGAGACTGGATACAAGTAAATGTCACCCCAGTTATGAACAATTTTTATGTTCTCTGCGAATTCTTTTGGTCTTATGAATTCCAGAAGAACTTTGGGGATTCTTGGATTCTCAAAGCAGAAGAGAGTACTTATCTTTGATGCAAAATATTTATCAAACTTCAAAAAACTGGCATCCTCTCTATCCCATGACAACACAGTACTCCATAATTGTACCGGCATTTTTTTTCCTTCTTTCTCCTTAACAAGGTCTAGTCCACTGGCATAGTAATCACCACCTTTGAAGAGAAAAAGATGCATCAGGAGTGAGTACCATCCGAAAGGCTTATCCACCTTTCCATTCTTGATTCCTATTAACCCTCCATGAGTAGCATCAGCAATGAAAGAGGCATAATCAAATTTATTTGCAAGAGAAGGATTCAAAATCTGAGCAATCATTAACAAGTAATGATTCAACATATTTGCTTCAGCATCTTCTCCCAAAACTTGGCAAAGTGCCCAATACATTCCTTTAGCCCTCAGGGTGAACATACTTAATGAAAAGGGCTCTTGAGTATTGGGTCCTACAACAGTTAACCCTCCTATTTTCACAAAAAACTCCTTGAGAGGCCCATTCCTGAGATGACTCCTTTGTGCACCGTAAATTTGGGCTAATGATGTGAAATTTATAGGTTCTAGAAAATTGGTGAACTCATTAAGCCCAAAAGCTGTCCTGAACTCTTCAGCATTAATCTCAACAAGGGTTTTCCCATTTACATCCCGAATGCTTCTTGTGACTGGATCATAGCTAAGTGCAATTTGGGTTAGCAAATCTGTGTCCATAAATACCCCTGGGACAACTAATTTCCCGACATCTAATTCCCAGATACAGTTTTGTGGGGCAGGAGAATTTTTCATTCCGAATCTAACTTTAAACAACCCCAACCTAGACAATCCAACCTGTGGGTCTCTCAACCAATTACCCTTGTCATATAATCCTTCTCCTATCTTTAAATGGGGAGCCTTGGGCACTAACTCTTTTGCCTTTGAAGCCTGATTAGTTGACAACGTCAACTGTTCTAAAAAATCATCAGAGACACTCCTTTTTGAATAGTTAACTTTGCTAGAAAACTCTCTTTTAGGAGCCATTTTGAAAACGTAAGAAATGAATACCACTCCTAAACAATTCTGTGATGAATCAATTATCTTATCTAAAACACTACATAGGAGTTGCTACACAAGAATACGAGAGAACCTGTTCTTCGCTTCAAGGAATTTGCTCTGCAACAGAACCGACTTGCTCTATACCTGAAGAAAATAACTCTGCATCTGCTCTTCTGCAAAATCCTGTAAAAGATATCTTCACCCGGTTGATAGGAAATCAAATATTGTACTCAGGGCCTTAACTACAACATTGATTCCGCATGCTTCGGCCGTCCCCTCAAAATTGAATTCATACGAGAATTCGTATTTTTCGCTCCAACGGATCACAACGTTCCTGCAAGTGTTTCATTTTGCTCTTTCGCAACTTCGTGAAGCATAACTATCGGGCAACTTAGTCCTGCAAAATAGCGTCGACCGTCCAATCAAAAGGAACTTGATCGAGCGTTAGATTAACTAACAACTTTGGCTCCACGCAGGGTCCCGCTTCTCTATTGGCTATATAATACCACGTGGCACCCAACCATTGGCCTTGAAATTTCCTTTGCAATCAACTTAATGTTGGCCACATGTCTTTCCTTTATATCGCCGGTTCCACCTTGGCGGGTCCACACTTTCTTCTTAGACCACATGTCATCATGACACGTGGATGACTCTCATGCACTCTCACTATTTTGTGGGGTATAAAGAACGAGCATCTTACCCTTGCGAAATAGCATGGGCTATCAGATCATCTCTTAAGTTGATCGGCTTTTAATCATCTGAAAAGGCTTTCGGGAGGGGTGGGCCCACTGACTCACTGTGAACACCTGGCGTCCAGTCACTGTCGGAGCTGACTTGTCACTTTTTCATTTGCTGAGAGAAAACCATGGGGCCCCAACAAACTCTTAACAGCTGTATCCTCCAAGGCCGCCATCATGACATGTGGACGGCTCTCATGCACTCTCGCTATTTCACGGGGTATAAAGAACGAGCATCTTACCCTTGCAAAATAGCACGGGCCATCGGATCATCTCTTAAGTTGATCGGCTTTTAATCATTTGAAAAGGCTTTTGGCAAGGGTGGGCCCGCTGAATCACTGTGAACACCTGGCGTCGAGTCATCGTCGGAGCTAACTTGTCACTTTTTCATTTGCTGAGTGAAAACCACGGGGCCCCAACAAACTCTTAACAGTTGTATCCTCCAGGGCCACCATCATGACACGTGGATGGCTCTCATGCACTCTCACTATTTCGCGGGGTATAAATAACGAGCATCTTACCCTTGCGACATAGCGCGGGCCGTCGGATCATCTCTTAAGTTGATCGGCTTTTAATCATCTGAAAAGGCTTTCGGGAGGGGTGGGCCCACTGACTCACTGTGAACACCTGGTGTCCAGTCACCGTCAAAGCTGACTTGTCACTTTGTTATACGCCGAAAAAAAACCACACGGCTCCAGTAAAATATTGACAGCTGTACCCGCCAGGTTATCTCCTGACTATGACCTGACTCACCTCTGGGGCCCACCTTTTAGCCTTTAATCCTGATCCACTGACTGTTGTAACTTACGTTGCGTGCCACCATTTTACTCACTATCATCAACTAGCTGGACCGTCTATGTGGCATGCCATGTCATTTTCACAACTTCACTAGTTTTAAATTACGTGCAACTTCGCCCAACAAAATAACGCGAGACGTGGATCCACCCGCGAGATGCGCACCAGTTACTGGGCCCGACAACATTAGGAGAAAAACATATAAGGCATTGTAGCGTCGTAAATTGTATGCACTTGCTAGGGTGGTACAATTTCACACCTAGTTTAGCACCCGCCTTGGCGCATTTTGCATTTTGCATTGCATTTCCCCTTTAGCACTTAATTAATTAATTTAATTAAGTCTAAGGTTCTATTTCATCATCATCTACATCATAAAGTTGGGCCCTTTCATTAAAGTGTGCCCCTTTCATTTTATTCTTCCAATACATCATTTAATCAAAAACCCTAATTAGGTCCTATTTTGAACTTGGGGGCTTGATTTCGGGGGTCAAAACATCTCGAAATCACCTATAACTTCGGGATTCTCTCTAAAATCATCATATCCGACGGCCCTGAAAATTTGGTGAAAAGTTGCCGGGACCATGGCGCCCGGAGTGCACACGGTCCCAGACATTTTTCCCGAAATTTTAGGAGCACGATCCAATCATAAAATAAAGCTTAACCCCAAGAAATTGGCGGGAGATTCAATCTCTAAGTCGGCCTAGAGTTGAAATTAAGACCTAGGGTTTCATATATAAGAGCTCTCTTTCTTCATTTGAAGGGATCCGAATTTTGGTTTTCAAGGACCTTCTATGCAGTGAAAGAGCAGATCTTTGAAGACTTCAACAAAATTCAACATCCATCCATCAAGCATTCATCAATTTCATTCATCCATTTAGGGCTTTGAAGGCATTGAAGAGCAATAAGGGATCACCGACTGAAGATTGGCTTGTACCCCTCCCTTGGGGTTGGGTATGATTTCATGTTGTTTTCATGTCTTTGCATAAGCTTCATTATATCATTTGTATTCATTCTTTAGATCACTTTGCATCTTGATTTGGAGCATTTACATTATTATGTACAAGCAATTAGGGTTTACTTTCTAGGTTGCTCTAGTTTGCTTACTTGCATTTTAGGATCTTGCACACACACAAGGTCTGCACACACACTACTTTTACAATACAACTTGGCTATTCATGGAGGTGGAAATCACCAAAGCAGGGGTTTGACTAAGGCAAAGCCCTATATAGCCGCCCACCATACCTTTTCAGATATAAGTGCAAGTTTCGGGATTCGGACAACGCCGCAAGTTGCAGATCCGACGAAAGCAGACAGAGACTGAACTTCACACCAAATTCCAGCCCAGAAAGCTAGGACAGGGGCGTGGGGTGCCCTAGTCCTGCCAGGACAGGGGCACTGGGCACCCTGGTCCCTAGGACAGGGGCACTGGGCGTCCTGGTCCTTCTATCAAATAGCAAGTTTCAGCATTTCCGACAGCTTTTCAGGTTGCAAAATAGCAGTTTCAGGAGTAGAATCAGGACAGTGGCGCCTACACCCCCGTCCTAAACATTTTCACTCAGATTTTAACTCCGGGTACACATTTGCATTCTTATCTTGTCCTTGTGTTTATAGCTTTCCATTGTTTAATCTCAATTCTGTAATCTTGTTACTAGTTCATACTTACACTTTAGGGTTAATAGTTGAACTTGCATCATTCTATCTATCATTTGCAACAAAGGAATAGAAATCCTAATAGGTAGCCTGTGGCTCTCTCTTCCACAAAAAGAAGTAGCCAATTGTGTGATACCTCTAGGCTCTTTCGTATTCCACAAGTGTGTGATTGAAAGTGAAATTAGGGCATGTTTGCTTAGTGTCACATTTTCCCCCACACAGGCATAAATTTTTTGATTAGTTAGTATGACCGCCCAGGCAAACAACAAGGGGGGACACTTCCTACGACCCCATGACCCATTACTTAGTGAATAAAGTAACGAAAGATTAGAAACCAAAGGGTTTAAAACAAACAGAAGAGGATCTAAAATAAAAAAACCCTTAAACCCTTGAGGTCTAGAACAAAGCTGAAGCATTTGAAACTGTACCCTATTCAAAATTTCAACAAATCATAGCCAATCATGGGAAAAGAAAAGCCCATTTTTAATCAGTGATAACAAAGTGTTTGAGGACTGAGAATGGTTGTGAGTTTTGCATGGCATATTTTGACAGGTTCAACAAGGATAATGGAATTGAGAGGCATAAGACAACTCCATAGGACCCTCAACAAAATGGAGTTTTGAAGAGGATTAACATGATGTTTATGGAGAGGCCTACAAGTATGTTTAGTAGCCTTGAACAAAAGTTTTGGGCTAAATTTGTTGCCATTTCTTGCTATTTGGTAGATAGATCTCCTACATCAACACTTGTTGATAAGACACCTATGGAGGTGTGGTCAAGAAAGAAGCCCTCGTATTTGGTTGTGAAGGTTATGCTCAATTTTTAAGTGAAAAAAGGTCTAAGTTGACAAACAAGGCAATGAATTGTATCTTTATCAACCATGGTGTTAGTGTAAAAGGGTACAAGCTTTGGGATCCAATGATAGAGAAGGTTCTCTATAGTAGAAGTGTTATTTTTAAAGAGATTAAACCTTCCACTATTGAGATATAGATAGAGAAAGGGGAGAAATAGAATAAGGAGGTACTTTAGATTCCTTCTACCATTGAAAAAGAAGAACTATGAGCTCCTAGTGGACTTGATGATGAGGAGAGATCTAGTAGCTCTGAAAGTTCAAAAGATGATGAAGAACCTCAACCTCATCCTTTGAGGAGGTCTACTCTTGATAGATAGAAACCTAATAGATATGGTTATTCACTAGAGAGGTTTGGATATTTATTGTTAGATTCTAGTTGTACTTTTTTTAAATTGCTAGTATTGATGAGCCTAGGACTCTTATAGAGGCTATTAGTATGAATGATGTTTATTCTTGAATTAAATCCATGAATTATGAAATGACATCTTTGAAGAAGAACAATAATTGGGATTTGGTACCTTTTCTGAAAGGACATAAGCTCAATGGATGCAAATGGGAATTCAAAAAAAAAATGGATCCCGATGGTAGTGTTGAGAAGCATAAAGCATGGTTAGTCACAAAGGCATATTCCTAGGTTGAGGGAATAGATTATGGTGAGATTTTTTCTCTTGTCACAAAGTTAGCATTCAATTCATGTTATCACTTTCTATTTTTCATGATATTTAATGATTGGGAATTTGAGCAAATGGATATGAAGACAACATTCCTTCATGGTGATTTAGAGGAAGAGATTTATATGTCGCAATTAGAGCATTTCATAGTGAAATGTAAAGAAAGTCTGGTTTGCAAGTTGTAAAAGTATTTTTTTTGGTTTGAAACAATCTCCTAGGATGTGGTACCTAAGTGTTGAGTTTTGGATTTCAAAGGTCTAAATATGATCATTATGTTTACTTAAAATTTACAATGGTCTCACTGATTATTGTATTATATGTGGATGATATATTATTATTTGGGAATGGATATTTGATTTCTAAATTGAAGTCTCAGTTGTCAGCATGGTTTGAGATGAAAGATATAGGTGCAGCTAGTTACATTCTAGGGATTGACGTCAGAAGAGATAGATCTAATAGATCCATGAAAGTTCATACTATATTATGAACCAAATTAGCTATGAAGGATTGTCCAAAATCTCCTTCTAAGGTGGAGGACATGGCCAATGTATCATATGCGACTGTAGTTGGTAGTCTCATGTATGCTATGTTTTGTACAATACCATACATTTCCCAAATAGTGGGAATCATGAGTCAATATATGGTTAATCTCAAACAACTACAATGGGATATAGTTAAGAGAGAGTTCAGATATATGAGGGGTACTTTTGATTATTCCTTGTGCTATCATGCTTATTCTACTGGACCTTGACATTCTGTAAGTATTCATGGATATGTGGAATTAAATTGGGTAGGTGACATTAACAATAGAGGATCCACCTATGGTTATTTCTTTACTAAGAATGGTGGTGCTATTAGTTGGATGAGTAAGTGACAAGATATAGTCACTTTGTCAATAACAGAAACTGAGTATATGGTAGCTAATCACGCTTGAAAGGAAACCATTTGTCTTAGATGATCATGTTCAGATATTGGGTTTGAAGTAGGATTGATTACTATCTGTTGTGACAGTTAGAGTGGTGTTTTCATAGAAAAGAATCTAACATTCCATACCTAAATAAAGTACATTGATGTTCAGTTTCATTTTGTTCAAGATATGGTAGAGGATGGGAAGGTAAAATTGGAGAAGGTTGACACTTTGATGAGTGTTGCAAATGCATTGAAAAAATAGTAAGCTCAGAGAATTTTAAATGGTGTTCCAATTCTATGGGCCTCTAGGACCTTTGCAATTGATCTATTGGCTATTTGAAAGGTCCTCTGCAAGTGGGAGAATCTTGGGATTAAGGTGTCTCAAAATTGAAAAATCTAACATTGATTTTTTTATATTTATTTGTTGTTATAATTTATTATTGTCTACACATGTCTAATCATCTAGTGGGACCCACTGTGAGGCCCTACCCCGACTCAGTCTAGCATTTTAGTGATTTTTATGTTGAGACTATTATGGATGCTTTATTTTTATGCATTATGGATTTAGAACTTATATGATTCCATGATTTGGATAACATTGCTATATGTTGATGCTTCATTTATATGCTTTATGATAAAGAACTCTACATGATTCTAGAATAGGATAAATTTGAGATGATATATGTCATTATTGGATTTGTAGGACTTTACTATGATGATAGAAATAGGATGCATGTTTTATGTGTGGATCAAAATTATGAGAATTATGATATTTGCTTATGTGGAGTTGTTTGGATGTAAGATGTATTGATTTGTTTAAATGTATAATGTATGCAGAGTGTTTGATGTGTATTCTTATTCATGTGTTTTATATTATATGAGGTTATTTGGAATTACTAATGTGTAATTGAGATCGCAGGAAAATTATCCATGTGACCATTGAAATATTATGGAGAACCAAACCTAGACCTATGTACGTTCGTAAAACCAAGGTTTGTCTATTTGGAGAGACAACACCCCATTTGTATAGTATTTTATTTGTAAAAGTGGATGTGGCATGTGTGTTAAATTGAATTTATTTATTTGTGTAAATCCAACAAGAGACAAGATTTCATGTATAATTTTGTAAAAGTATTTTTATTGTGTCACTTGACACGTGTTGATTTATGTTTTGTTTTTTTAAATTGTCTCTTGGAGGGAGTTGTTTAACCATAGCTTTTTCAATTAATTTAATGTGAGTCCATAATTGCCTTGGGAAGATAATCTTTGGGGTGGTCAACTTAAGTTTGACCCGAAAATTAACTTCGGAGGGGTTTAAAAGGGGTTAAATGGACACCTAGGGGTAGTTTAAGAGTATTTCCTAAAGCCCATAAGGTATACCTAAGGTTTAGGAGTAATTTTAGGCATGTTTCAACTCCCATGTGACCATTTAGACACCCTAAAAAGTAGGTTTCCTAAGTTGAGCGAAAAATTGAAAATTAGAAGGCATCACCTAAGTTGTTAACTTTCCTTTTTGATGAGAGATCCTTTTGGATCTTTTTCTAACTTTTCCTTTTTCAATTTTAGAAACCTATGAGAACTCTCACTAAGGCCTTTTTAGGCAAGAATGAGAGATTTTGTGGGTAATCACCCAATCTCCATTTTTGGAGACAAGAATTTTTGAAAGAAAAGATAGATTTGGTTTTAGGAAATTGGCTAAGGGTAGAGAAGGAAGGAATTTGTGGAATTGGGGTGCTCATCCTCAACTAATCTAGCATTCCTTTGGGAAATTGAAGGTTGGTTAAATTTCTCTTGTATTGTTTTTATATTGCATGTTATGTTGAAAGGAATTGCTCGTATGGAAAAGGCTTATTTCTTGTATTTTCCCCTATGAAAATTTATTTTGTGTTCTACATTTTACTCTTGTGTATTTTTTGTGTTTTGGTAGTAACCAAGACCTCCTACTCTTGGGAGAGAGGATGGTCTTGTGGGTGGTAGAATTTTGACAGCCCTCGAGTGAGAGGCTCTTGTTAAGAGAGTGATCTCAAGGGATTCCTAAGTAATCCTTGTTGCATGGCTTGTTTATGCATTTGGGGGTCATAAGGAGGGAAATAAGGCATGAATACCTTGGGAGGCATAAGGTTGTGGGGTTGTTATACTTATGATGTATCATTGTTTGCCATGAGGTGGCCTTGAGTTTTACTATACTTGCAGTTTCCTCAGGGTATTTGGTCCACTACCACCCATGTAAAGACATCACAATGTGTGGTGCAGTGTAGCCTTGGTTGGGAATATGTTTGTGATTATTTCCCCTTCATTGTTGTGTTGCATGTGTGTTACCTATCTAGGGCTTGGTTCTCCAAGCTCAGGGGTGGCTACTAGTTAGCCTAGGCGGGTAGGTGAGCACTCCATGGTCATAGCTTTTGATTTATTGCAAGTTGTTGGAAGAAAAGAATAAGACATGTAGATGTGACTGGAGTTATTTGTTGTAGAAAAATATTTGTAAATGTAATTATTATTCTTGGAAAGTCCTCATTTATTTGAAATGAGAGACTTATTTGTAAAGTGACAATAAAGTCTTGGAAATATGTTTTAAAGATATGTAATATTTATTTATGCTATACTGTAGAAAAGAATTGAGTAACTCTGGTTTTAGTTTTCTATATTTCTGAAAAATAACATTTGTTGTGTTTAGGATATTTTGAAAAGAAAGTAATTTATTTATTTCCTTTATGCATTTAAATCAAAATATTAGAAAAGAAATGAATTAGATTTGCATGCATGCAGTAGGCTAGAAATAAAACATTTAGATCTATACATGGTAGTGCAAAAGTTATTTCAATCTATCTTTTTATTTATTTGCAGAAAATAAAAATCTAAAAGTTATTATAGCCATCTCTAAAGTTTTATTTTAATAATTTTCTAGATCTAAATAGTTGCGTTTTTTAAATTTATATACTTCTGTCAATTTTAATTACTTGCAGAAAATAAATCTGAGGAATAAATAAACTATCTTATTTAAATTGTAGCTACATGACATTTAAATTAAAAAGAAGTATATACATTGATTTATTTTAATACTGATGACCTTAACTTATTTGTTAAAATGGTTTTCAAATACACAAAATATCAGCATAGATATTCAAAACAAAAAAATGCCCTAGAATCAATACACAGTAATATATATATATATATATATATATATATATATATATATATATCTTAGCATTTTAAAAAAAATAGAGGAAAACATTTTAAAAAGAAAAATGCTGTTGAGGAAGGTTCAGGCCGAACCACTGTGCTTAGCATAGTGGTCGGCGCGGCTGGAGGAGCCACCACTGTGGGCGACCACAATGAGCAGCACCCACTACCCACCGCCTGCCGCTGTAACCAACACCTCTGCCGCGTCCAAAAAAAATGATACCGCCTCCTCCATTGTATCCATTTGGCCCCCTGCATAACACAAGAAAATAGAAAAGAATGAAACCCTAGCCCGGGTAGGGTTAGGGAACATAAAAGAAAAGAAGAGTCTTTAAAAAAAAAATAGGGTATTTTTAAATCTATATATTCTTAATTAGGGTTTGCATGGGTATATTTTAAATATGAGAAAGTTATTATAATATTTCAATATATAAAATATATATAGAGAGATTGAAAATATGAGTAGATAGTGAAAACTTTAGATTAAACATTTATTTAAGTGTTTATAATTATATATGTTTAAATAAACATATGACGGATATTCGGTTGATAAACATTAGGATATTTTAAAAAAATATATGTTTAAATTTAAAGTACTTTTGAAATCTAATCTTTTAGAAAACTTTATAATAAATTGGGTAAGATTATTTTGGCTATGGGGAGATATTTAAACTTATAGGAAAATATTCATTTATAAAATTAATTGGCCCTTTAGTCGATTTAATTTAAGCACATTGTAATTATTGATTGGAATGAATTTTAGACATTATATACTTATTGGAGATTAATTTTATCTACGTCAATTAATTGACTAAATTAAGTTATTAAAATCAACGAGATGATAAATATATCATTTAAGTGTTCTGCATTTGATCTAAATTAAATTCACTTACTTGAGTTAGTGATTTAAGTAACTCAAACGTAGTTAAGATGAAAACTTTCTAGAGCATTTCATATTTGCAAAATTTAAATGTTTTAAGTTGCAATTTTTTTTTAAAAAAAATAAAAAATTTATTATCCCGTTCTTGCCCTAAAGTTTGGGCATGACATTTTGGTATCAGAGCAAGGTTTCCAACACTAGGAACCTTTCTCCATTACGTTTTGCTTTAATTGTTTATTTAATTTTATTATATTAATCTTCTAGGATATTTAAATTTAATTAATTAAATTTTTTTTTTTTTCAAGAAATTAGTTATTTTATTTATTTTATTTTATTTTCCTCTTAGGATGCCTTTGACTACGCGACAAGCTCGCAAGCACGGAAGGGGTCCTAGGCATGTACGCATGGCACACGAAGAGGTAGATAGGGAGGAATCGGTTCCGAAAGTAAACCCAGAGGCTCCTCCCGAATAGCCAGTTGACCCAAACTGAAACATCTTAGAAGCACTCCAGAACCTGATTGCTATAGTCCAGGATACGTTTCCAGTAGAGGATCATCATGTTGAAAATCAAAACTTAGGGAGTCATAGATCGGTAGATAGGGAACGGAGCAGGAGTCCACCTCCTATTCCCGTAGAGAGTGAGGGTGGGAATGAGCTAGAGTCAGTGCACCTACTAGGACCACCTCCAGTAGTAGAGCTAGTGTATTATGAGAGAGCTCGTCGAGAGCCAGGGGATCTTATCAGGGAGGTTATGCGACTCCGACCACCATCTTTTGGGGGATCTACCGATGGGGTAGAAGCTGAGGCATGGCTTTTGAGCCTTGAGAGGTGCTTTGCATTGCGCTCTTATGAGAACAATCTAAAGGCACGTGTAGTAGTACACTTATTGAGAGGAATGACCTCCACATGGTGGAGATAGAAGGAATACAAGTGTGGTTTAGTTCCTGATACTCTTACATGGGAGATTTTTACAGAGAGGTTCAGGGAGAGGTACTTATCAGAGCATTATAGACAGTGTAGGATAGATGAGTTCCATGACCTCCAGCAGAAGGGTCTCTCAGTGACCCAGTACAAGAGAAAATTCTTCGAGCTTTTGCCCTATGTGGACTACCTAAAGGACGAGAAACTTCTCGTCAACCATTTCATTAGAGGGTTGAATGTCAGCATAGTAGGACCAATGAGGATGTCCGCTCCAGGGAGCCTTTGGGTTTCCATGGAGAAGGCACTGATAGCAGAGGAGATTCAGGTCAGACCACAGGATACTAGGGATCGGTTCCAAAACCAAAACCCTACACCCCAGACATACGGATTTTAGAAACCCCATTGGAAGGGAAATAATAGAAACACATAGGGGTTCTCCAAACCCACTCCTCTGCAACAGACACAATAGAACCAAAGGCAGAAGCCTCCACAGTATCAGCAGGGCGCAAAGCCCAACCAGTGGCAATCTCAGGGTTAGAGGTGAGATCAAAGAGCTAAGGTTCCTTACACACCTTTAGCAAGGACTCAACAGTCCTCCAGGGGTGGGTATAGTGGATCTAGCAGGATAGGAGGACAGGCTTTCTCTAGGCCTCAGGGCGCCCAGTTTCAGGCACGGGGTGCTTGCTTTACATGTGGAGCCATGGGGTATATGGTGAGAGATTTTCCTCAGGGTTAGATGGTAGGAAATCAGAGGATGGCCACATCAGATCCTATAGTTGGAGATATAGGTAGGTCCCATAGAGTCTTCGCAGTGGTTGACAACTGCCAGGTTGAGTACCAGGCCACGATCATTGAGGCTGCAGGTATGATCAAAGGTAATAGTGTATCTATATTATTTGATTTAGGAGCTACTGACTCCTTTATATCTCCATTGGTTGTGGAGCATTATAGGCTAGTGGCAACTAGATAGGGTGTCAATTGGGAAGTGGAGTTAGCTTCAGGGGCTAGAGTGTCAGTGGAATCAGAGGTTAGGGCATGTCAGCTGCAGATTGGCAATACCACCACTTTAGTAGACATTAGAGTTACACCACTTGGATCTTATGGTATCGTACTTGGCATGGATTGGCTTTATGCCCATAGAGCCAAGATGGATTACCACCGGAAGGAAATTGAGTGTGAGGATAATCATGGTTCGTCCATAGTAATCACCGAGATTCAGAGACCCGTGTCTCTTCGTATGATCTCTGCAATGCAGCTTAAGTGGAGCATGTGAAAGGGATGTCAGCTTTTTTCCATCACCATCAGTGATAGGGAGGAAGAGGATGAAAAGGAAACATCAATTGATGACCATCCTATCCTTAAGGGATATTCAGACGTGTTTCCCTCAAAGCTACCTAGAATTCCGCCCCGTAGAGAGATTGACTTTCATATAGAACTTGTACCAGGAGCTGAGCTAGTTTCCAAAGCACCTTATAGGTTGACCACAAATGAGCTTAATGAGCTCAAAATGCAGCTTGAGGAACTACTAGAGAAGGGTCACATTCATCCTAGTGTATCCCCTTGGGGTGCACCAGTCATCTTCGTGAAGAAGAAGGATGGATCTCTCTGATTATACATGGATTATCGTAAGTTAAACAAAGTAACCATCAAGAACCGATATCCTTTGCCTAGAATTGATGATTTATTTGACCAAATTCAGGGTGCCAAAGTATTTTCCAAAATTGATCTGAAGTCAAGATACCATCAGTTGAGGATAGTGGAAAGCAATATCCACAACACTATATTTCGCACTAGATATGGCCACTATGAGTTCACCATGGTTCCATTCGGTCTTACGAATGCTCCAACTATTTTCATGAGCCTCATGAATGGGGTATTCCGCATGTTTCTGGATTGCTTTGTGATTGTGTTCCTTGATGATATATTGATATATTCTTAGAATGAGAAGGAGCATGAGGAGCACCTAAGACAAGTATTGCAGTGTTTGCAGGACAATCAGTTGTTTGGTAGTTTGTCAAAGTGTGCTTTCTTTCGATCAGAGGTCAAGTACCTTGGGCACGTTATTTCTAGAGATGGGATCTCAATAGATGCATCAAAGATCAGAGCTATTATGGATTGGCCAGCGCCAACCAGTGTGACAGAGGTCAGGAGCTTCATGGGCTTAGTAGGTTATTACCAATGCTTTGTAGATGGATTCTCCAAAGTTACACATCCTATCACTTCTCTTCAGTGTAAAGGGAAGAAATTTGAATGGACAAAGAAGTGCGAGAGGGCCTTTCAAGAACTCAAAAAGGCACTTACTAGCACACCTATCCTTGTAGTACCAGATCCATTAGCTAACTTCATGGTTTGCACGGATGCTTCCCTAGAGAGTTTAGGAGCAGTCCTTATGCAGGATGGTAGGTCTATAGCTTTTGAGTCTAGGAAACTTAAGAGTCATGAGCTTAACTACCCTACTCATGACCTTGAGCTTGCAGTAGTAGTGCATGCACTTGTGAGATGTAGACACTTCCTTTTGGGTCATCATTTTGAGCTTCATTCAGACCATCAGAGTCTTCAGTACATATTCACTCAGCCGAACCTTAATGCATGACAGAGGAGATAGATGGAGTTCTTGTGCGAGTATGATTTTGATGTTCACTACATCTAAGGGAAAGAAAACATAGTTGCTCATGCTTTGAGTAGGAGACATCATGAGGTATACACCATATCTATGAGCACAAATTTGAGAGACCGTATACTGTAGCAGTTGCTAGAGGATGGAGGGTATTTAGAGGTTTGTCAGGTGATACAATATAAGGAAATTTTAGAAGGAAAATATGTGGATTATTCCTTAGAGTCTGATGGACTATTACGCCATAGAGGGTGCATCTATGTACCTTCTTCTGGGGGATTACAAGAGTTCATTGTCACATAGGCTCATAGAGCTCCTTATGTAGCACATCTCAAAGTTAAGAAGATGCATGTTGACTTGAGATAGTTATATCATTGGCCAAGAATGCGACAACTCATTGCTGAGTTAATAGCCTGATGCCTCGAGTGTCAGAGAGTCAAGGCAGAGCACCGCCATCCAGGTGGGTTGCTCCAGTCTCATGCTATACTAGAGTGGAAGTGGGATACTATATCCATGGATTTCATCATTGGTCTTCCTATGTCATCTCGTTACCATGATGCCATCTTGGTGACAGTTGACAAGTTGACCAAAGTGGCCCACTTTTCACCAATTCGGACTACCTTCACAACACCAGCAGTGGCACAGGTGTTCTTACGAGACATTTTCAGACTTCATGGCGTTCCATGCAAGATTATTTCTGATAGGGATTCCCTCTTCACTTCTTCCTTTTAGAAGGCATTACAGGAAGCTATGGGCACTAAGCTCAACTTCAATACAACATATCATCCGAAAATGGATGGTCAGACAGAGAGGGTTGACCAGGTGTTAGAGGATATGCTTCACATGTATGTCATGGATCATCAGACTAGATGGGAAGAGTAACTTCCCTTAGTGGAGTTTGCCTATAATAATGGGCATCACACTTCATTGGGGATGCCACCCTATCAGGCATTATATGGCAGGCCTTATAGGACACCGTTGAGTTGGGACTGCATAGAGGACAGAGTTGCTATTGGTCCTAAGATAGTTTGGGATATGGAATAGCAGGTGGATTTGATTAGGAAGTGTCTTAAAGAGGCACATGATAGACAGAAGAAATATGCAAATGCGAAGAGGATAGATCGTAGCTACGTGGTTGGAGACAGAGTTTTCTTGAGAGTGTGACCACATAAGAGTCCAATTTATTACGGAAAGGGTTCTAAGCTTGCACCTCACTTTGTAGGACCATTTGAGATCCTTGAGAGGATAGGACTAGTTGCCTACCATTTAACATTACCACTTAGCCTATCACGCATCCACGATGTGTTTCATGTATCAGTTTTGAGGAAGTATATCTATGATGAGTCTCATATTTTAGATTGGGATGCCTTGCATGTGGAGTCGGATGGGCAGCTAGCTTTAGAGCCCATTCATATTTTGGCATGCTGGATGCTGGCCCTTCGAGGTCAAGAGCTGGACCAGGTTAGGGTCCAGTAGGATAGCTATGATGAGGTTACGACTTCAGGGAGGATGCAACACGTATGAGATATGAGTACCCCCATCTTTTTTATGAACTCCAAGAGGAAGTTCATGCCTAGAGGGGGAGGGTATGAGGCCCAACCCTGACTCAGTCTAGCAATTCAGTGATTTTTATGTTGAGACTATTATGGATGCTTTATTTTTATGCATTATGGATTTAGAACTTAAATGATTCCATGATTTGGATAATATTGCTATATGTTGATGCTTCATTTATATGATTTATGATATAGAACTCTACATGATTCTAGAATAGGATAAATTTGAGATGATATATGTCATTATTGGATTTGTTGGACTTTACTATGATGATAGAAATAGGATGCATGTTTTATGTGTGGATCAAAATTATGAGAATTATGATATTTGATTATGTGGAGTTGTTTGGATGTAAGATGTATTGATTTGTTTAAATGTATATTGTATGCAGATTGTTTGATGTGTATTCTTATTCATGTGTTTTATATTATATGAGGTTATTTGGAATTACTAATGTGTAATTGAGATGCATAGGAAAATTATCCATGTGACCATTGAAATATTATGGAGAACCAAACCTAGACCTATGTACATTCGTAAAACCAGGGTTTGTCTATTTGGAGAGACAACACCCCGTTTGCATAGTATTTTATTTATAAAAGTGGATGTGGCATGTGTGTTAGATTGAATTTATTTATTTGTGTAAATCCAACAAGAGACAAGATTTCATGTATAATTTTGTAAAAGTATTTTTATTGTGTCATTTGACACATGTTGATTTATGTTTTGTTTTTTTAAATTGTCTCTTGGAGGGAGTTGTTTAACCATAGCTTTTTCAAGTAATTTAATGTGAGTCCATAATTGACTTGCGAAGAGAATCTTTGGGGTGGTCAACTTAAGTTTGACCCGAAAATTAACTTCAAAGGGGTTTAAAAGGGGTTAAATGGACACCTAGGGGTAGTTTAAGAGTGTTTCCTAAAGCCCATAAAGTATACCTAAGGGTTAGGAGTAATTTTAGGCATGTTTCAACTCCGATGTGACTCTTTAGATACCCTAAAAAGTGGGTTTCTTAAGTTGAGCAAAAAATTGAAAATTAGAAGGCATCACGTAAGTTGTTAACTTTCCTTTTTGATGAGAGATCCTTTTGGATCTTTTTCTAACTTTTCCTTTTTCAATTTTAGAAACCTGTGAGAACTCTCACTGAGGCCTTTTTAGGCAAGAAAGAGATATTTTGTGGGTAATCATCCACTCTCCATTTTTGGAGACAAGAATTTTTGAAAGAAAAGATAGATTTGGTTTTAGGAAATTGGCTAAGGGTAGAGAAGGAAGGAATTTGTGGAATTGGGGTTCTCATCCTCAACTAATCTAGCATTCCTTTGGGCAATTGAAGGTTGGTTAAATTTCTCTTGTATTGTTTTTATATTGCATGTTATGTTGAAAGGAATTTCTTGTATGGAAAAGGCTTGTTTCTTGTATTTTCCCCTATGAAAATTTATTTTGTGTTCTACATTTTACTCTTGTGTATTTTTTGTGTTTCAGGAGTAACTAAGACCTCCTACTCTTGGGAGAGAGGATGGTCTTGTGGGTGGTAGAAGTTTGACAGCCCTCGAGTGAGAGGCTCTTGTTAAGAGAGTGATCTCAAGGGATTCCTAAGTAACCCTTGCTGCATGGTTTGTTTATGCATTTGGGGGTCATAAGGAGGGAAATAAGGCATGAATGCCTTGGGGGGCATAAGGTTGTGGAGTTTTTATACTTATGATGT